>NW_020664545.1:6024325-6063767 GCF_002925995.2 Terrapene triunguis
CGTGCTTGGTACACTATGCAGCATGATCCCTCCACTGCTCTGAGCCTCCTTCCCTATGGATGTGGATGGCTGGTCAGGCCCCGATCTAGCTCTAGCATTAAACCTGCATGTCCCAACTCTTGATAACTTTCATCTAGATTACTTTATCTTGGATGAAATTCACCCCTGGGCAGGGCCTAAGAGATACTTTTTCAGCCCCACCCCCATATATCTGAGCAGAATGCTCCTGGGAGGCGGGGCAGGGCTACTAGTCCCATTGTACAGATGGGAAACCGAGGCACAGATGAAGTGACTTGCCCAAGGTCATACAGGAATTCTGTAGCACAGCGCGGATTAGAAACTGGCTTACCCTCTCCAAAGGGATCCGTGCACCACTTATGTCCCACTTAAGCCCATTTTAAAGACCTAAAATGGTACCTAGGGGTTGTGTTAGACCCCTCTGCACAGGGATGAATTCCACCACCAGAGAAGAATGTCACTTCAGTCTGCCTCCTGTGTTTGATTCACTAATTCTATTCCCTCTTGTCAGTGTCTCTGAAGCTTTCACCCTCCAAAAGAACTGGGTCTGGGGTTTTCTTTTCTATAGGCTTTATTGTTGCACAAGGGAGCAACACCCATTCCACCCTCTCACCCCAGTCCAATTAATCTTTGAGGCCTGAGGAATGCAGTCAAAATACGTAGTTCTTAAGGGTCTGCTCTGATGTCTAGTGAAGTCTCTGGGAGTTATTTCTAGAAGTGGGGGATTAGATTTTCACCTAAACATTTTTTTTTTCCCCCCAAAGGGAAAACACCTTTTTGATCCAAACGAAAAGTGTCGTCAAGAGCCCTGGAAGCTGATTAGCTTTTCCATTTTGGGTTAAAAGAAACGCTGTCAAAACGTTGTGGTTGAGTTCCAAAATCTGAAAATTAAACCTTTAACAAAAAAAAAAAAAGGGTTTCCAAAAACCAAACACTTTCAGTATTCCTTCCCCCCCTCCCCCCCCAAATCAAACATTTTTGCAGGAAACTAAAAAAATTCAGTTTTTCTCTTGAAAAGTGCATTATTATTTTTTTTTGGAACCACTCTAGTCGTTTCATTGTCTTTAGGGGACACGGGATCAAGGTCCTAAGTCAGCGGAGTACCCGTGTAATGCCATGCTCTTGGGTGGGGAGGTAGTAACAGGGATTGAACCTGGCCTATCTGGATCTTAACACCGGCACCTCTCCAGCTTGCTGTTAGCCAAGGCTGTGGCAGGCTCCACCTCTGCATGGGGCTCAGACACCACTTGAGGACAGAGCACTGCATGGAGTGGGTGTGGCTTACCCCAGCTTTTACCACCACCTTCTCAGTAGCGGGGCATTAGCTATGTCTTAGCTTGAGTTGGACAATCACAAGTTAGGGCTTGTCTACACCTGCCGCTGTACCGCTTCAGTGTAGACGCTACCTCCGCTGCTGGGAGGGGTTCTCCTGGCTCTGTAGTTAATCCACCTCCCCGAGAGGCAGTCACTAGGTTGAAGAAAGACATCTTCCATCTGCCTAGAGCTGGCTACACAGGGACTTAAATCATCTTCATGACATCGCCCCTGAAAAATCCACACCCCTGAGCCACACAGCTGGGTCAATCTGATTTTTCTAGTGCAGACTAGCCCTTAGGCATTGCCCTTCCACCTACCTTGACAGAACGCAGCCATGCTGCAGAACAGTGGCTGAGTTTTGCACACCTATGGGCAGCCGTGCCCCTTGGCCAGTGTTTAGTGTGTGTGGTGAGAGAAAATCCCAAGGGGTCACAGATGCAGCAAACTTGTTTTTTAAATCCAGCTGGGGCACATTAAGAACTCTGACCAAGGCGGTGGCAGCTCTCAATTTACATAGATTCCTTCTCCCCCTTTTTCAGACCACTTTCAGCCCTGATGCATGCAGTTGTGAGAGATCCAGGGATACCTAAGCCTGTATCCCGCAGATCATAGCGCCGCAAGTCACTGCAGGCTACCACAGGGCATTGTGGGACAATCCTGCTGGGGGATCAGTGCAGACAAAGCCCAGATATTCCTCTTTGCCAGTAACTCACCATCACCTGCTCGTGCAAGCCCTGTTGCCTCGCAGATTGCCATCCCCCTGCGAAAGCTGTTCCATCGTGCTTGGTGTGGGTTTCGAGCCATGTCGCAAGCGGGGAGGATGGTGCGCTTGTTTCTCGTAACTGCCCACTCCCACTCTTTTCTACTGTGCCTGCTTTGATCTATTGCTGTGTTTGGATTGAAAATGACGCATTTTTTTGGAGTGGGAAAAAAAAATTTAATGGAATGTTTGTTTACAAACAACTTTACATTTTTAGTGCAATAAAAGTTATTTCTAAAACAGACACACGCCTCTCGGTTTCCTCATGGCAGCTTCTTTTAGGGGGATTCTCAGCATTTGCATCTCCAAAGCCCTACAGGTTTTGCAGCAGCACTTAGGGGGATGTCCGCATTGCGGCTGGGTGCCTGCCTCACAGCCCAGGTTCCAAACGCGCCGGCTCCACACGTGGGGGGCTAGCGCATGCCACAACATTCAGTGCTCGTTTTAGCGTGCTCGCTTGAGCAGAGGTGGCACCTGTCTGTCTACCCAGGCAGGAACGCATGCTCCTAGCTGTAGGGTAGACATGTCCAGGTACTTGTTAGCCAATTAGTGGCCAACCAGCCAGTTATTCCTGACAGGTGGGTTGAGATGGGCTTTCACCTTAAGATAGAGCAACCCGAGCCCTTAAGGGTGCCAGCCCCATGGTGACGCTACCTCATTCTCAACACCCCTGGGAGGTCAATACATTGCCATTATTCCCGTTTTACAGATTAGGAAGATGAGGCACAGAGAAGGGGAGTGACTGACCCAGATTAAGTCAGCGGGAGTCAATGGAAGAGCTGAGATTTGAGCCTAGGAGTTTCTGGCTCTCAACCCCATGCAAATGGCTAGATAGGGCTGTATTCCTGGGCCCAGATCCTCAAAGGTATTTAGGCTCCTAACTCCCATTGAAGTCAACATGTATCCATTCATCTGGAAGGCTTGCAAAGTGCTCCAGAACCTACTTCATAAGTCTATACAGGCATCCTTTCACCCACTGCTTACATGCAGCCACTTCTGGGGTGGAATGGGGCAGCTATTCGGACTGTCCATCCCGAGCGGTAAATAAGGATTTCCTGTCTCTTCCCTGCATCTGGTAAGGTTGGCTCTCCCTATAGGCCATGTTGGATCCTGTACTCTTGAACACCGTACTGGAAAGCAGAACCTGATGCGTGATTGGCCTGCGGAACTCATTGCCAGCAGATATCAAGAATATCCAGAGTTATAATCGTAAATATTAAAGACTAAACAAGGGCTTTGGAAGGGAGATGAACCCTCCAGCTGCAGGGCTTATGCCAGCCTCTAACTAAGGGGGGCAGGAGGGAATTGTCCCTCAGCTGCCTACCGCAGGTTTCTGGCATCTTCCTTTGGAGCAGCTAGTGCTGGCCAGCAGTGGAGACAGGACCCTGGGGTAGATGGACCATGCGTGATTCTTGTGGTCCTGTGTCCCAGTGTGGATGACACAACTGGGCCTGATGCAATGTGAAATCTCACAGATCCCAAATATATACCGTTACAATCAATGGTAATATAAAAGCCTAAATGAAATAATAATAATAAAAAAAAAAGTCAGAATGAAACGTAACGAGCAAGTCAGAACAAAACACCCCCTTCCCGTCACAAATCGTTTCAGAACTCGTCCACCCAAAATGTTGTCCAAACTGACGCACTCCCACAAGATGCTGACAAAACAGCGTTTTCCGATGGCAAATTGTACCATTCAAGCAGGTCTACCCCCATATCACTGGAAGCCCGTTGCAGCCGCAGACGTCAATATCAGACTCCAGGTTATTTAATTGAGAATAGAGAGCCCAGCACCCTTGTCAATCCAATGCGTTTTCCTCCTTTGTTAACGTACATGTATGCACCGGAGCTCTGCTGATTCACACCAGCTGAGAATCTAGCCCATAATTTTTGTTTTGGTTCATCAGATTTCTTTTTTCCCTTCTAACTCAGGTTTTGAGTTCTACCCAGAAGCTGCTAAAGAAAAGAGGGAGTTTTGTCTGTTATCTAAATGCCAGTTTCTAATTCCCACCAACCTAGTAATTTGTCATCCCTGGGAGAAGGAAAGCATGAGAATATTAAACAAACCCTCCTCTCTCCCACTCAGCCTCCAGGGAGGACAGGGCTGCAGCAGAGGAATTTGAGCCCAGGTATTTAGGCACCTAAAAGGTATTTCGGCACCTAGAGGGAGATACAAGAGTGCTAAGGGAGTTAGGCACCTAACCTGCTTAGGTGCTTTTGACAACGTAAATCTGGCTCTCTCTGCTTCACAATAACATCCCCTTCCACCTGCCTGTCACAGTGTCACCTACCCAGTCTGGCTTTCCACTAGCTGCCTGCTGCCTCAGTTTCCCCTCACTCCGATTTTAGCCCCTCAACCTCACATCTCCCGATTGCAAGGTAGATCTACCACCCTCCCCACCCCCGCTCCCCAAAAAAGAGTCCACTCCTGCCAGGGTCTCCAAATCCAAAACAAACCCCGATGGCTGTTCCCCCCCCCCAGTCCCAAGCTGGGCCCAGCCCCTGTTTCCTGAGGCTCCGTCTGTCTTCGAGTTTCAAGCATTCTTCAGCCCACCTTGGGCGCAGCTTTCAGCCCTGCTCAGTCTCACCCCACCTGGGCTACTTTGGGTCACTCCCTGCTCTCTACCAGGTAGCAACTCCTAGAGATCCCCTGTCCCCTTGGCTCTCCACAGTCCTCTCTTATCTATGCCCCAGAGGCCAGGTGCAGCCACAGGTCCTACCTGTCACATGACCTCGCTCATTCTCTCCACCTGGGATCCACCTCCCCCAGGGTGGCTATCTGCCCCCTGACACTGCCCTTTCTCTGTTTAGTTTGTAAGCTCTTCGGAGGCAGGGACTGCTCCTTAGTACCTGTCTGTGCAGCACAAAGGGACCACTGGGTGCTAACGTCATCATTCAAATCCAATCCAGTCTCCCGAGAGAAATCCCGCCAGCCTCACGCAGCTTTACTCTGTGTGGGTTTTTCTGATGACATCCAGCAAACCAAGGCCCTTTCCGCTCTGGGCGGACGGTCACAAGCTCACGGCACTGTTCTTAGGAGGAAGGATTTGGCTTGCGTCCTTGGCCGGGAGTTTCCCTTCTCCGTTGTGCTAAGCACTGGCTGCTTTCTTCACCCCAGAGCTGGCTGCCTGGCTGGATTGCAGCGTCATATAATTTGTTAAGCACTTTGGCTCCTTCAAGGGGAAAGGCACAATGCACAGCAATAGTTTGGCTGCTCGTGTGCAGAGACCACTGCCTATCAATCTCACTGTTTCCGTGTACTGCCACGTCTGGCTGCATCCACCTGTTGTCTCTTGTCTTTAAATACTTAGAGTGTAAGCCCCTTAGGGCAGGGCCCGATTGCATTTGTACAGCCCCTGGCACAATGGAGGTCTGGTCTGTGACTAGGGCCCCAGAGTGCTATGGTAATAGAAACAGGAAATAAGTATGTGTGAAATACAACGATCTTTGTTTTACAGGTGGGGAAACTGAGGCACAGAGCAGGGAAGTGACTTACCCAAGGTCACCCACTGCTGCACTGCCTGATAGCCTGGCTGTCCGCCAGCTTGGCCCCCTGGGGCTCTGGGCCCCCACCTGCCCACCGTCCTGGCCTGCTCAGGCTCTAGGCCCCCACCTGCCCCTAGGCTCTGGCCCCTGCCTGCTCTGGCCACACCGCCTGAGAGTGGCCAGGCTCCACAGAGCCACCTGCTGGAAGGTCTCAGCACAGGTGCTGGAACAATGTTTATAATGGGGGGCGGGGGGCTGAACGCCATTGAACTGAACTGTAAACCCTGCCTCTAATGGAAACCTCTTCAAGCCAGGGGGTGCAGCAGCAGCCCCCGCACTCCGAGTTCCAGCACCTATGTCTCTTAGCCAACAGCTCATGGAAACAATCTGTCCCTTGTGAGCCACTTAGTCCCCTGCTCCTTGGTGCATCCCCAGGCCCTGGGGTTCCTGTCTTCTCCCTTCTGCCTTCCCCTGCACGCACCTCCCTGCTCCCCTGCCCCACCCACTCCTCTGAGGTGATTGGTTCTCTCCTCCTTTGATCCCTGGACAGCTTTTTTGTTCCCTTCTTCCCAGGACTTTCCTCTCCCACCCAGGGCTGCCCAGAGGATTGAGGGGGCCTGGGGCAAAGCAATTTTGGGGGCCCCTTCCATAAAAAAAGTTGCAATACTATAGAATACTATATTCTCGTGGGGGCCCCTTTGGGGCCAGGGCCCTGGGGCAAATTGCCCCACTTGCCCCCCCCCCCCGGGCGGCCCTGCTCCCACCAGTGACCGGAGCGTCGCCAACTCCAAACATTCAATGACCACGAGTCGGGCCCTGCAAAAATCACAAGATTGGCTTGAAAATCAAGAAATTTTATTTGTTGTAAATGATCAGCGTGAGGTTCTTTTGTCTTGTGGTTTCTCTGCCTTTAGGGGGCACGTTTTCAGGCTTGTCTCCTCAACCAAACAGCAAGAAACCTAGCTGACCTATGTAGAATGAAAGCTGAGATGTTTTGTGAAATAACATGACTCCAGGAGCTGGGGCTTTACAAAAAGCACCAAAAGACTTGCAATCAAACAGCGAGAGCTGGCAATGCTGAAGGTGGCAGCTCCGGCTCCTGAAGGCAGCTAAGTGGCTCCTAGTCCGGGTAGCCAGGCTAGGCCCTGCCTGAATTGCCAGCTGCTTTCACAGGCCTCCAGGCCAGAAGCAAAGGAGGAGAGAGAGCTCCCCGGACCAGCAGCGGGTGCTCTGTGAAGTGGAGTCTGGGAACGATGCCTTAGCAGCACCCGTCCTCCACCACCGATTGTCAGCCAAGCTTAATTCCCCCCCCCCCCCCAAATAAAAGGATGCTTATTACTTGGGTCAAGTGAAGCTTCATCCTGTTGCCTAGCAACCCACCCTGGGGCACGGAGAGTGGAAACCTGGTGCACTGGTTCTGTTGGCTCGTTGGTGGCGGGTTTTTTAGGGACAGGTGCGGAGGGGGGGGATGTGGGGGAAGGGACTGTCGGGAGGAACGTGATGCTCACAGGAAGATAAAAAGTAATGGACCTGCCTCTGCCCTTCTCTGCGCCTTCCCAACCCCACCCTGTCACCGGCCCCAAGAAACCAACTCCCTCCTCTCTCAGCTCCAGTGAGCACCCCCAAACTCACCGCCCCGCCTCCAAAACCCACCAGGCACTTATTCCAGCTCGCTGCTCCCCTCCTACACAACCCTGCTGCGACTGGCGCAAGAGCCTTCTCCTCTACAGCTCCTGCCGCAGGGGATCAAGCAGCCCAAATGCTCCACCTTCCATCTCAGGTGGAAATGCCTCCTCTCGGGCTAGCCCACCCCTCTGAGGGCATCTGTCTCTATGCTGCAAAGCTGCATTGAAATAGTCCAGAGATTGGTAATGAAAGAACAGATCTTTGGGGGGCATGGATGCCTACAGCACCAGAGACCTGAGAGCTGCCAAAGAATCCCATCCTGTAGCACCCTCCCTCTAAGGAGCTCAGATTACTTTACAATCAGGCACCAATTAAGACTCCCAGCCCCCAGGTGAGGCAAGAGGAGGCAGGGCTAGATAAAGAAGTGCTTGGAACTGCTCTAATGCAGTGGTGCTCAACAGGGGTTTGTGTACCCCTCGGGGTACGCAGAAGTCTTCTAGGGGGTACATGAACTCGTTTAGAGATTTGCCTAGTTTTACAACAGGCTACATAAAAAGCACCAGGGAAGTCAGTACAAACTAAAATTGCATAGAGACCTTGACTTGTTTATACTGCTCTAGGTGCCGTACGCTGAAATGTAAGTACAATATTTATATTCCACTTGATTTATTTGATAATTATATGGTTAAAAAGGAGAAAGTCAGCCATGGTTCAGTACTAGTGAGCTGTGACATTTTACTGTCTGATTTTGTAAGCAAGTAGGTCTTAAGTGAGGTGAATCTTGGGGGTATGCAAGGCAAATCCGACTCCTGAAAGGGGTACAGTCATCTAGAAAGGTTGAGAACCCCTGCTATAGTGGTGTGAGCGCAGGACAGGGAGCAGCGCCTCCTGGGTTCTCACCCTGACTCTGATAGTGATTCCCTCTGTGGCTTTCGGGAAGACACTTGAGCCCTGGTTTTTTTTCAAAATTGGCTGCTCATTTTGGTTGTGTCGTATTTTTTTGGGGTCCCCACTGATTTTTAGCAGTCCTAAGCACCTGCAGATCCCATTAAGGTCAGTTGGAGGGGGTTCTTGGTGTCTCTGAAAACCAGGCTAACAGCATCTCAGGTTGGAAATTCAAACACTCAGCCAGTGATCTGAGGTGCCTGGTTTCGACATTAACCTCTCGGGCTCTGGCGATGATGCGGTTGACTTTCCTATCCCACTGTGGTGCCTGTGAGAATTAAAACCAGTACAATGCTATCTATATGCAAAGCACGGTTGCTTCACAAAGCACTGGGTTGGAATCCAGCAGCTATTTGACAGCCCAGAGCTGCTTCGAAGAGTTTAGAGCAGGGAGACCAGAAGAATCCCTTCTCCATCTGAAACTGGCAGGGGAATATAGGGAGACTGGGCACAAACCCCCAGAGCTGAGGGAAGAGGGAAACACTGCCTGAAATAATCTGTTCATCTTCAGAAGCAAATCTGGATTCAGTTGTGTTGGCTGTTATGAGAGTGATCTGAAAGAGAGAAGTGTGTACATATAAATAGTGACTAATGAAGGTGCTAGTGAGTCGTACTCAAAAATATGCAGCCTAGGACCAGTGATGCTTCTTGTTGAGCCTGCTCAAGACTTCGGGTGGCTTCTTCTTCTCTTTATAGAAATCTTAACCCTCATAACTCTATCCTGTTGGCTTCCCACAAACGCTTGAGTGCTCTACCTTGACCAGAGCAAATTCTGGTCAGAGGCACATCTGTCGCTTGGAGATTGGTGGATAGCCAATTCCAAAACGTACGTCGCATTCATTGTGAGAGATGCCGTTTGTCTGGCTTGCTAACTGCCTCGCAACACTTTGAATGACAAACCGCAGAGAGCAAGCTGGAAATGTTGGGATCCAGTCAGGCACCCACGTCGGTGCTTGGACAGTGCTTAGAGCCGAGGTGAGGGTCTGAAAAGCTAGATAGCTACCTGGGTGTGTAGGGAGACGATAGATAGATGTATATGGGGGGAGAGAGAGATGGGATTCAGTAACTTTGCGGACACTGGTTGCCCTGTTAATTTTAACTGAGTTACTCATAAGGGTAAAGTTATTAATCTGCATGTTTGATGAGGGCCTTGATTGGCTAAATTAGTTACCCTGCGAGATGTTTGCTGTGGTGTAGCTATGCAGGTCCCAGGACATGAGAGTACATTTGTGATGGGAGAGAGACAAGGTAGGTGAGGTAATATTTTATTGGACCAACTTCTGTTGATGAGAAAGATAAGCTTTTGAGCTCCTCAGAGCTCTTCTTCAGGTCTTGAAGATCTGGTGCTTTCACCGACGGAATTTGGTCCAATAAAAAATATTATCTCCCCCACCTTGTCTCCCTCTGACACTGCAAATGACACATTTGATGGTAGGAGGTCAACTGTAGAACAAGAATGATTTGCTCACAAACACTTTCAAACAAAAAAAAACTATTCAGGAATTTCACTAACTGGTTGCAGCCTGCTTCAGAGCAGGGCAGGAAAAACAGTGAAACGGGTTACAAATTATTTCCTCAGCGCTACTGAAGACAAACACGGGAGCATAGCCAGCATGCTGGGGCTCACACCTCCTCTAAGGGAAAACATCCCCAGATCTTTAACTGGTCAGGACCTCAGGTTTGCATCTCATCAGAAAAGGGGGCACCTCCTGTACACAACATTCACAACGCTGTCTCCTTGGCCTTAGCTGTAAGGGACTGGGGCATAGGCAATCTAGTCTAACAGTACAGCTGGGCTGGTGTCCACAAGTCAAAGACGGCCACGGGGCGGTAGTCAGTGAGCACGGATCAGAGTAATCCTTAGACCTGGGATTGACCGGCAAGGCTCAGGCTGCAGTTGGAGCCTGGAGATCAGACAGGGAGGTGGGGTCTGGAGTCACAGCAGTCTGTGATTACCCAGACAACTTCCTGGGGCACCCCCCTAGGGTTAAATAGTGAGCATGGGCCAATCAGATGGCCACCAGGTGCTGTCGCTCTGGACCCTTTGGGTGGTACGTCCCACAGCATCGAATCTCCACTGTGCTCCTTGGATAAGGCTTTGGGTGGCCTCCTGGTAGCACTGTGGGACCATCAGCTGTTTCTGGCTTTACAGACCTAGGTTCTAGTCCCCCAATCCTTATGCTAATGACACCTACTGAATCACTGCTACAGGTGTCCCTGGGTTGTCTCCTGTCCAAGCACAGGCCCATCGACAGCAATTCCGGGCCCGAGGGCAGAACAGTCAATGGGCCCCCTAGAAAGGGATGGCTGAGGTTTGATTGATGCAGGACGGGCTGGAGCCAGGCCCCACACTGCTGCTGGCCTGACATGGAGTCGCCACATGGGCACGGAGATGGACCACGTGCGGCAGCTGATGCACACACTGCGCCCATGCGGACATTTGGGTGGTGCTGCTGCCTGCTGCGCTGCTGGGCATGCTCTTCTGGCACGGCCAGGGCTTCCACATACCCTCCTGGCTGCCTTCGCCACCATCGGTACCACCCCGCGCACACTTAGGAGCCCTGTGGCCTGCCTGGGCGATTTTAAATTGCCCGGGGCCCTGGGCAATTGCCCCCTTTGCCATCTTGGAAGGCCTCCTGTAGCGGATCTCATGTTGCCCCAGTCGGCTAGACCTGTTACTCCTCCATCACCCTTTGAGCAAGTTCCTGTGGCTCAGTCCTCCAAATTCTCAGCTCCATCCTTCCTGTTGCATCAGTGTGTTCCTATCACTTTGCTACCCCCACAGCCCCGTTTCTGGATTCGGGATCTCGCTCCCCGTCCTGGCTTTTGTCAGGACATGGTAAAAGGCTGGCCAGGTAGGAGAAGGAAGCGGGCTGGGACACGCTGAGCCGAAATTAACGAGGCAGCAGTGAGTGTAGAAACTGTAGAACATAGGAGTCAAGGGGCACAAGCTATGTGAAAAGCAAAGTTTGGGGATTTTTTTTAAAAATAAATTGATGCCTGTTTCCATGGAGATCAGCTTCATCTTTCACCCCAGGGGAGAGGGTCCCTTTAGGCAGGGACTGTGAAATAAACTGGCCTGGAAAACCTGGGACTGCAGGAATAGACAGGCTGTATTTCCCTCGTACCCTGGGAAAGGTGCACATCTGTAGTTTCTGTGTGTGTGTGTGTGTGTGTGTTCATGCACCTGTGCGCTAAAGACACGGGAATTTGTCTCTCTCTGGGTTTATCTGCACATTGAGCTGGGAGTGTGAGTCCCAGCTCCAGAAGACATACCTGTGCTAGCTCTGATCAATCTGTGGGCGCAGCTCCATGAACAGCAGGAGGGCCTAGCCGCGCTGAGTACATGCCTAGCATTTCAAATGGGTAGCTAGCCCTTCCCGCTGCTCACCACGCTGTGGGTACAGGTCTATTTTTAGCACGCTAGCTCCATCAGAGCTAGCCTGGGTATGTCTCCTCGAGCGCAGAATTGCACACCCAGCTCCCTCTCTATCTGGGTCTTTGTGTTATGTGCAGTGAGTAGAAGTGGTCAGGAAGATTTGAGTGACTAGTTTTCCCAGCGGTTCTTTTAAATCAAAACTGTTGGTGGGAAAGGGTTGGTTTCAATGACTTTCTCAACTCAGACATATTTTTTTGGGGGGGGGAAAAGTTTCAAAATTGTAAAAATGGCCCATTTCGACATTTTTGAAACAAAAAAGGTCCGGTTTCCCAGTTTGAATTAGAGCTACTTGTAGTTAAAAAAAAATAAAATAAAATAACTTGTTTAAATTAAAAAAATGATTGACATTGAAACAAAACATTTTGAAAATGCTCGAAATGAAATATTTCAAACTACCCAAGCTGAAATGTTTTCAATGTATTGGTTTGCAAAAATGTTGGGGATTTTGACTTTTTGCCCCGATTCGGCATGGGAAAAGTTTTCAGAATCACTAATATTCTACTAAGATGGGAAAATTGTTTCCTGCCCAGCACGAGCAGTGAGCATGGAGTATGTTGTGTGTAAGGATATTGGGGAAGTGTATGGGTTTTCTTCTGTTCACTCTGCGTGTGTGTGTGTGTGTGTGTGCACGTACTTGCATGCATGAATGCATGTTGTGTGAAGATGCTGGCAATGTGTCTTTTGCATGCTGCATTTCACTTCATCTGTTTTTGTGTTGGGGGCAGGTGGGTAGTTTGTCTCCCTTTGGTTTTGCGCTGTGTTTGTGTGGGGGTGTGAGGGTGCCTGTATTTGATGTGTTTATCACCTGTCTCTTAATTTATTAACACCAGCCCTGCATTCCTTGAGGGAGCAATACATGATTCACCAGGACAGGAAGAAGACAATCACATGAAATACTCAGACGTCATCTAAAATCCTTGCAGTAATGAGGGTCTGGGCAGCTTCCCAGTCACTGTAAAACCTTCAGTAACAGTTCTTTGCCCTACAGATTTTCAGAAAGGTGGCGGCTGCATTTGTGGGTGTGTTTGCATCTGCATGTAAGGGGATGTGTGTTTTTGTGCAACATATGGTGGTGTGTGTCAGGTTGTAGCTGTGTGTCTGAAGGTGTGCATGCATGTGAGGGGGTGGGTATTTTGTGTGCAAAGGTGTGTGTGCGTGTGGAGTTGTGTGTGTAGCACCATACATAGAGTCCAAATTCACTCCCATCTATGGGACTGGCTTTATTTACAAACAAAACAACACTAAGATATTTTTTCCAGGCTGGAGTGCTCACCGGGTTCCTCCTTCATGATTGCTCAGCCCACACCCTAGATCCTCCCTCCCTAAACTGCCCTTTAGCTCCAGATGGAGTAACAAGTCACCTGCCTCAGTGAGTCAGCAGAGCCCACTGAACCCTTTCCAAGCAGGCTCAGGACGTGCTAACAGGGTGGGGAATTCTAGAGCAAAACTGGCAGCCTGTTACTCTGTGTGTGTGTGTGTGTGTGTGAGAGAGAGAGAGAGAGAGAGTGTGTGCATTAGTTTGTATGTCAGTTTCTGTGCGTGTATGATTCTGTGCATGCATGCTCACACGTGTATGTGGGCACATGCTTGTGTGTATGCATGTGCTTGTGTGTACAAGTGTGTGCATGTAGATAAATGCATGCAGGCCTGTTTCTGGGTGGATCCATATGCAGTTGTGTGCACACGTGTCTGCACATATGATTGTGCGTGTGCCAGTGTGCGTACGTGAGCAGGTGTTTGCGTGTGGAATTCGGCGTGTGCTGGGATTTGTGAACGTGTCTGCACACAGGCTGTCCAGTACCCAACACTTCTCCCTTTTTATTGCAATCATTTGTCTTCCGTGGCAGAGTGTCTGTTATAACAGAGAACAAGAAGAGACCCCCACTGTGTTACTGGGAGGAAAACAGAAGTTAATTGAATCCCACAATTCCTTGTAGTCACATCAGGCGAAAGCATTTCCTCTCACTGCAGGTTGCTGCCTGTGGGGCCTTTGCATCCTGACATTGCCGCCTTTAACTAGCGGGAACCCACTGAACTGCTGGTTCTGGGGTGGGATTCGGCCTGTGGAGGAGGGACTCAGGGGTTGCCCCTCTGTCCATTTCCATGTTCCCAGCGAGAAGACAAGCAGCCATAGCTGCTGGAACGAGGGGTGCGGGGGGTGCTGTCGACCCCCTGGCTTGAAATGGTTTCCAGCATATACAGGCTTTACAGTTTGGTTCAATGGCTCTCAGCCCCCGCACTATACAAATTGTTCCAGCCCCCCTGCAAGCAGCCCATTATTAATGAATTAACAACCCCTCTGGGAGTGGGTTAATTGAATCAAAAAAAACCCTGGCCCTACCCGCTGTGGGATGGCCAGGGGGTGATATTAGCGAAGCAGAAGGGGATTTGCATACAAGAGCCCAGAGTAGGTTTTGCAAAAGCCTTGGGTTTTCTAAACGGCAGCCGGCGTGGCGTGATCACAGGCAGGCGGCAGGAGGTGTAAAGGCTCCCGCGTTGTGATGGAGATGTGCTACCAGCCACGCTCGCCCACCCAGGAGCTGGCTGCTTCAGGGCTTGCGGCAGATGTGAACATTTCGGTTGCTGTATTTGCCCCATAGTTCTGGGCCAGAGGGGCAGAGCCCAGGAGAGGGTGGGGGCAAAGGTGCCTTCGTGCCTCCTGCAGGATACTGGACCAGATGGGCTGATCCGGTGGTTGTCCTAGGTTCCCAAGGACTGGTCCCCAGAATGACAGTCTGAGACCCATTCTAGACTGTCCTGTTAGCCTAGCTCCCTACCGGCAGGATATGGATATCACAGGACCTGGTTAAAAGGACCACAAGCTGGGGAAGGCCTAGGGAAGACCTTCCCATCAGCCTGTGCACATCTCTTCTGAGCAATGCGCCAGACGAGAGATGCTCCCACTGAGTGTGACACACACACACACACACACACACACACACACGTCTCTTTCCCGCCTGGCGTCCAAAGAGCAGCAGGTGCTAGATTTCCCCGGGATCGGCTCTTGCGGATGGTAGTTCAGGCGTCCCCACGGAAACCAAACCGCCGCCCCGTTGAGTCTTGGGAGCAGCAGCCTGGGTACTGGCTCCTCTGCCACGGGGGCAAAGGCCCGCCTGGGTGCCAGGATGCCAGGCAGCTGGGATCCCAGACCAAACCCCAGGGGCCTTGCTCTCAGCGGGCGCAATTCACGCCGGTGCCAAGGGGTCAGCCCGAGGCCCTTACTCAGTCCCTGGGTATCTCCTAGCACAGCCCCTTCCCCTCCCGCCCCAGCTCCAAGTTTGCCCTGCAACCCAGCCCCTCCTCCGCTCTGGTCCAAGCGATCCTGCCGGGCCTGCTCATCCTTCCTCTGCTAGCCAGCCAGTCACTCCCACCCCCCCAAGCAAAGGCCCCATGTTGCTATGGGAACCTATTAGCCTGTCAGGGCCTGGCGTTTCTCACGGGTGCCTTGATTAGATCCTCCACTTTCCCTCACTCCTACTCCAATTTTCTTTCATCTCTAAACTATCTGCTGCAAATGCCAGCTGCTGGCAGCCTTGGCAAGCGCTAATCAAGTGGAACGGTAGCTCGGCGTGCCTGTCAGAGCCGGGGGGCTAGGGGGGAGAGAGGTGAATTCCTCTTCCCCCCGCCCTTTCCTGGGGAACTGGCCACCTCTGACCATCAGCTTGTCTGCAGGAAACGAGCTGTAAACTGTCCCCTTCCAACAGCGGGATTGGAACCGGGTATTTTCTTTGGGGATAAGGCAGATGCCGGTTGGCGAGCGGGCACAGTGCCAGGGGGCTGCCCTCTCCCCTGTGTCACCGGGAGGCCGGCGGTGCCTTTGCCATGGCGAGGCTACTGAGGGGGTGGGGTCATTGGCACACCCAGCTAGTCTGGCTGTCTGGTTCGATGGGGGGCGTTTGGGCTGCAGTCTGGATCCGTTGTCCAGCCAGGATCCAAGGCTGACCCCAGTAATGGGTCAGCGTCCAGCCTGGGTCCCGGCATTGATCCGCTCAACACCCCCTCTCTCTTCCCCCCCCCCCCCCCCCCCCAGGTCTGATATGATAGGATCTCCTCCTCCGGGTCGCTCCTTTCTCCGGGTGACTCAGAGGACGCCGTGTCTGACAGGCGGGGAGCAGTGGGGACTCCCTGGAGCTGTTCTTTCGCGAGTTGTCACTTGGAGGGGAGGATAAAGGCTCACGCTGCGGCTGAGAGGACAGATCTGCTCCGGGGGTGTCTCTCTCCGCAGCACGCCACTGTCACGGCAGCCCCAGCGCACATGGGCTCACGCTGGGCTTATTTGAATCGTCTCTTGTTTTCTTTGCCGCTTTCCAGAAGTGAATCCGGCAAAGGCATTCAAAGGCGTCCGGGGCCGAATCCTGCCTGCGCCGAAAGCCAGTGTGACTAAGGGGACGTCCACACAGCAACAAACCCCCCTGCCTCGGCGAGTCTCGGAGCCCAGGTCGACTGACTCAGGCTCCAGCGCCGGGGCTAAAAACTGTAGTGTAGATGTTTGGACTCAGGCTTGGAGACCATTCCCAGAGTCTGCAGTTAGCGTGAAATAACACATGTGCAGGGAGCCAAAACACAGCCTCGCTGAAATCAGGGCTTAAGAGGGACTTAAGTGGTGCATAGGACTTAGGCTGCCCTATGAATTCCACCCTAAATGTCTAGGAGAGATAGATAGATAGAGGGGTATGTCTGGAGATAAACAGATCGATAGATATAGGGCAGGGTGGCCAAACGTACTGACCCTCCGAGCCGCATATGATGATTTAGTTGGGGATTGGTCCTGCTTTGAGGGATGATTTAGTTGGGGATTGGTCTTGCTTTGAGCAGGGGGTGGGACTAGATGACCTCCTGAGGTCCCTTCTAACCCTGAGGGATAGCTCAGTGGTTTGAGCATTGGCCTGCTAAACCCAGGGTTGTAAGTTCCATCCTTGAGGGGGCCACTTAGGGATCTGGGGCAAAATCAGTATTTGGTCCTGCTAGTGAAGGCAGGGGGCTGGACTCAATGACCAAGGTCCCTTCCAGTTCTAGGAGATCTCCATTTATTTATAATCTTCAGAAGTTTGAGAGCCAGGGCCCGTGTGCTGGGGCTCGGGGCTTCAGCCCCGCAAGGAGGTGGGTGTTGGGGCTTCAGCACCATGACAGGCACCTGATGGGGCTCAGGGCTTCAGCTTTGCTCCTGCTGAAGCCCTAAACCCCGGCAGGTGCGGCCCGCAGGGCTGAAGCCCTGAGAGCCGCCCCCCCCCCCCCCGCTGGGCAGAAGCCAGAGGCCACGCGTGGGGAAGCCCCGAGCTCCCTCCCTGCCCATCTGGTAGGTGGAGAATGGGAAGGGGGCTCTGTAAGCTAGCCGTCTGCCTGTGCTTCAAACGCTGCCTTTAAAATGTCTGCACAGCACCCAAAGCAGCAAATAGGCTCAAGTAAGGGGAGGGGGGGGGGGTGAAAGAACCAGACAGCAGCATTTGTTAAACACTAGACGCCGCTGGCAACGGCTTTAGTATTGTCGCAGACAAGTTTTAGTCAATAAGAGCAGTTTGTGGCCACAGCGGATCTCCTCTGAAATCTGTCTTTGGACCGAGCGCCGAGAAGAATTTGTTCTAAAATCCGTGTCTGCCTTTTGCTGAATTAACGCCGGACGGGAACTTTTAAGGAAGGACGGAGGGAGGATTGAGCAGCTCCAGTTCCCCACCGATCCCGCCCGGGGAAGATTCCTGGAAGGCGCAGACATTCGACACAAAGAGGAAGCGTGGGCTGGCCGTTCGTTAGAGCAGTGGCCTGGGACTTTTCCCAGCTCCTTCCCAAGCTCCATTTTTGACCTTGGGTAAGTCACTTAGTTTCTCTGGGCTTCGGTTCCCCATCTGCAAATGAGGAAAATCCTCCACATTCTGTCTATTTAGACTGTAAACTGTGGGGCGGCTCTGCACAATGGGGCCCGTATCCCAGCTGGGGTCTCTAAGCACTATCATAATACACCTAGAAATAACACGTCCGCGGCACTGGAGACGCTGGCGTTTTCCTAGAGATGGTTGTGTCACGTCACCCTGCCCAATTCAGACAGGCTTTGCTCTCCGCCGGTGCCATCCACCTCTGGGCAGAGAAGCTATGATCTGATTAGCGTTATTATTTATTTGTATCGTGGTAGCACCAAAGAGCCCCAGGCGTGGACCCCGGCCCCACTGTGCTAGGGGCTGTACACACACAGAACAAAGACGGTCCTTACAGCTGAAGGAAATCCGTGACCTGTGCACAGGGCTGGTCCTAGGTGTTCTGTCGCCAGGGGGCCGGAACGGGAGGGTCAGGGGGCCATGCCCCCCCCCGCCTTTTACTGGCTGTAAGAGTGAGTGAGTAGGGGCTAGGGTGACCAGATGTCCCGATTTTATAGGGACAGTCCCGATTTTGGGGTCTTTTTCTTATATAGGCTTCTATTACCCCCCACCCCCTGTCCCGATTTTTCACATTTGCTGTCTGGTCATCCTAGTAGGGGCGGAGAGGAATGAGCAGGGGCAGGGTCTGTGTGTGGGGGGGGAGGCGGTGGGGGAGCAGGGCCTTGGGGGGTAATGGGCGGCCTGAGGGTGCGGGTCGGGGGGAAGGGTCACAGTTTGGGCACTTGTGGCCCCCTCCTCCTTTTAGGGCACTTCTGCTGCTCCTGGCACCTCTCCAAAGGGTGAGCAACTCCCCCCCCCAATTTGGTGCCCCCCAGAAGTTGATTTGGTGGCCACGGTGACTGCCCTGGACACCTGGAAGTGATGCGCATGATGTGTGTTGCGCCTCTACCCAGAGGAGCCCTCGCCCCCCCACCCCCGCCCTGCCCTAGCCTAGCTCAGCTGAACTCTGCGGAGTTGGTTACACCGGCAGGAAATCTGGCGCTGCCGTCATAAAAAAAATCACCCAGCTGCCTCCTCCCCCACTCGCCACCGGCTTATAATTAATTTCTATTTGCAGCTCCGTCCAATTTCCCTCACACAGCTTCCAACTCAAGCCAATTGCGGTGTGAGATTTCTGTAATCTTCACCTCTTATCAAGCACATCGGTGTGAAGCGAGAATGCTGCAATTAGCAAATAACAGGAACACCGACCTGTGTATTCGCAGGCAAGGAGCCGCTTGGCAAATATTTATTCCACCCGTGCAGCGGGGTGGGGAGTGGTTTTGGTGCATAGATGCCATAAAGCCGGAGCAATTCACCAGGTCCTCTCTGTGCAGCTCTCGCTGGGCCCCGCAGGCGGGCAAAGACCATCATATACAGGCTTTACTGTTTGGTTCAATGGCTCTCAGACCCCCACTATACAAATTGTTCCAGCCCCCCTGAAAGCATGTAGGTGGGGCAGCATGTAGGGAAGTTGGCCTTGTTGCTGCCTGGGGAGGCTGTATATTTAAGTGCAGCGCAGGTTGGTCGAGACTGGCGGCTGAGGGATGTTCTGTGGTTGGCATGACGTGAGTTTGGCAGGTCTCAATCCAGTGCCTCAG
Organism: Terrapene triunguis; assembly: GCF_002925995.2. Classification (NCBI taxonomy): domain Eukaryota; kingdom Metazoa; phylum Chordata; order Testudines; family Emydidae; genus Terrapene; species Terrapene triunguis. The sequence goes on from NW_020664545.1 coordinate 6,043,367, forward strand.
TTCAGTTACACAACAACAGACACAATCACAGCTGGTGCTAAGTGGCTCCTTTGTAGCTGCTATGGCCCTGAGCATTGGAATATTTGGGCTTTTCAGTCATTGATTTATTTCTTAATACCCCTATCATCCCCCGGGCAGAATTTTAAAGATATTTAGGTGCCTAAAACTGTAGATAAGGGCCTAATGAGATTTTTCTAAAGCCCCTTTATTTCAAGGGGAGGGAGGCAGTGTTCCCTCTAATTTTCCCCATCCATGTGTGGAATGAATTTTGTTATGTGCACCAATATGGAGGTGATGTGTGGCGGGGGTGGGGCCGAGGGGTTCAGAGTGTGGGAGGGGGCTCAGGGCTGGGGCAGAGGGTTGGGATGTGTGTGGCGGGGGTGAGGGCTCCGGCTGGGGGTGTGGGCTCTGGGGTGGGGCCGGGGATGAGGGGTTCAGGGTGCGGGAGGGGGCTCAGGGCTGGGGTGGGGGGTGGGGGGGTGAGGGCTCCGGCTGGGGGTGCGGGCTCGGGGGTGGGGCCGGGGATGAGCGGTTCAGGGTCCAGGAGGGGGCTCAGGGCTGGGGCAGAGGGTTGGGGTGCAGGTGGGAGGCACCTAGGTGCTTTTGAAAACTCCACTAGACACCTGCTGGCATTGGCCCAGTGACAATAAACAACATGGCTAGAAAGTCAATTCCCAGATGCAGGAATTAAACTCAGGTCTCTGCCAACACTTTCCCCCTGTTAGCAAACAAAAAGCCAAGAAGTGACTGATCCATGGCCTCTGCCTCCCCGTCGCCGCAGGAGGCTTTTCCAGGGGAGAGTTTTGCCCTGCCGCTGCCCCGATCTGCGGATGAACAGAGGACAGAGGCTGGCAAGCTGGCATGTCTTGCCAGGATCCCTTCTCTGTAGAGATAAAATAAGAGCAGAACAAAAACAATGATTAAACAAGCGCTAAGACTGGAGACGCAGCCGGTGGAAAGCCAAGAAATCTGAAGTTGATACTGGCGAGGCGTCCTTAAACGGAGTTGTTTGCGCCTCTGTTTGTCACAACAGTAGGAGTTAAAGATGAAGTGTCAGCCTTAATTCTGGATTTCCTGGCTCCCTTCGTGCTAGATCCTGAGTAATTCTCCTCCGGCTCCATTTCCCCGTCTCTCGCTCGCTGTTGCAGCAGAGTAATTTGTTCAATTTTGGGTCACTCTGGACCAAATTTCCAAAATTAGATGTAATAGATTTTCAGACAGGAGGAACCATTGAATCACCTACAGTCTAACCTCCCGAATAACACAGGCCAGAGAGGATTTCACCCTGTTACTCCTGTACTGAGCCGAATTCCTGTTGTTATTTATCTGTATTCACTGTAGCGCCTCGGAGCGCCAGTCCTGGACCAGCGACCTTCTGCGCTAGGGGCTGCACAAACACAGAACAAAAGGACGGGCCCTGCCCCAAGGAGCTGACAATCTAGGAGTCTAAACTGCACACACAAAATATGAGCAGATGGTTCGCTCTGTGTGGGCAAGAGACACAGCTGCCTGTGGGAACCTGGTACTTGTGCCTGTACCTATTTGCACGGGCAGCTTTCCGTGCGAACTCCTGGGTTTTGCACACGGAAATCGACCTTTCTGGACAATTTGATCCTTGTGGCCTTTCCCCCATTTTTGGCTGGGCATCTATGTTAATTTCACGGAGCGGTATTTGGCAACAGAAGGGGGTTCTGTCTTCAGGGCTGCACCATTTTAAGATCATCCCGCAGGCTCCACACTCCCCGGATCCATCCTTGTTGACGTTAGGGCCTCTGCAGCTCTTTTTCCGACGGGCAGTGCCCTGGGGCAGAGACTGTGCCCTCCTCTACGTTTTGGGCAGTCCCTGGACTGGTCATAGCTCTCCTTAGACAACAGCCTGTATGCCACCGTTAACTCTTTCTTCGGCAGGCTAGTCAAGCCCTCAGGAAATCCAGAGTCTTGTTCAAGATGCTCTCACGGGAGCGCCCAGCCGGAGTCCTGGAGCTTCTGGAATAGCCCCTGCTAACCGATGTAGTGCCCTGGGCCAAAGCACCAAGAATAGCCCCTGGGGCAGGAGGCATCTTTGGGGAGAGTTCAGGTCCTCTGGCATCCCCCTCTCTCACAGGCAATGCATTCCCCCTTATCACCTCACCTCCAGTGCCCCATCCCCAGGTGCACCCTACACAGTCAGTATCACACACATCATTGAGTAACCCACACCCCAGCACCCAACCACCCTGAACATGCCATCGTATAATAACCTACCCGTCCCCAGGCACCGTGACCCTAACCGGCTCCCCAGTCCCACTCCATCTCTGGCTTTTCCTCAGCCAAGCAATGAAGAAGAAGCTATTCCTGGCAAGGACATGGGATGTGCTGGAAGGAGCTGGGAGTCAGCAAGTCCTGAGTTTCATTGCTGACAGTGCCACCGCTGCCCTGTGTGAACTTGGGCAAGTCATGTTATTGCTTCATGCCTCAGTTTCCCCATCTGTGCAACAGAGAGCATGCTATTTCCCTACTGCACCCAGTGGCTTAATACAGGAGTGTCTGCAAGGGTGCTTGGAGATCCATGGATGGAAAGGGGTAAAGAAGAGACAGGGCTAGTATTTCACACGGGCGATTCAGATGTTCACTTTCCACCCAAGAAACAAGACAAACAAATCCCTTCTTTCGCTCTTAAAAACCAACGCAGCTTGGTTACAAAACAGCCTCTCTCCCATCCCAGCCCCAGGGCCATCACCCCATTCAGTATTCCATAGCCTCAGGGGCTTTAGCTCTGTGCTCGACGTGGTTGCCGCATCTAACGACATGCAGAGGGACTCTATAATCTTCGACATGTAACACAAACGCCTCCAAAAATCCTCCCTTATCCACCCCCCAGCCGTCTGTCACCGATCACACTCACTGACAGGAATAAACTCCAACACCTACCATATGTTTTGTCACTTCTGCCGCATGAATTCACTTGTTACTATATATTTCGAAAGACTCCGTTACATCTGCTAAGGGCGGCTGCTGAGTCCCTTCTTGACTGATCGACAGGTGGGCTGGGCAAAGCGCGCTGGATAAATCATACACGAGGCATGTCGGCCTCCTAGGCACGTCGATACACATTTCATGAATTAAGCCTTAGCGCCGTCTCCCTCTGTACCGGAGGGAAATATCATTATCCCTGGTTTACAGAGGGGGAAACTGAGGCACTGCGAGGGGATGTGACTTGACCAGTGTCCCAGTGCATCATTGGCGCAGCCAGGGACAAAACCCAGGCATCTTTACTCCCAGGTCTGTGCCCTACCCACAAGGCCACTGAGGGGCACACAATAACCTCCTCGGTCGATTAGGACTGGCAGATGTTCTTGTCAGTGAAGCAAACTTTCCCAGATCCCAGTTTGGGTTTCAGATTTAGCTCATGTTCTGGGATAGATTTGCCGGTGGTGAGGTTGTTTCTGGAGGAAGGTCAGGGCTCTTTGGCAATTCCATTCACACCCTGACGCTTCTTCAAAAGCCTCTCTAACAAGGGCCCGTCACTTGGCCAAGACTCAGGATTGTGGGACAGCCCCTGCCACGGAATCGTCGCTATGCCAATAGCTCAGACCCTGCACATCTGGAATGGCCCCTGCCACGGAATTGTCGCTATGCCAATAGCTGAGACCCTGCACATCTGGAACGGCCCTGCCACGGAATCGTCGAAGGCCAATAGCTCAGACCTTGCACATCTGGAATGGCCCCTGCCACGGAATCGTCGCTATGCCAATAGCTGAGACCCTGCACATCTGGAATGGCCCTGCCACAGAATCGTCGCTATGCCAATAGCTCAGACCCTGCACATCTGGAATGGCCCTGCCACGGAATCGTCGCTATGCCAATAGCTCAGACCCTGCACATCTGGAATGGCCCTGCCACGGAATCGTCGCTATGCCAATAGCTCAGCCCCTGGCACAACTCTGCCAGGGAATCCAGAAACATTTAAGCTCTAGAACTTCTGGGAAGTTTTCCACCACAGGTTCCAGTCCCTCTACCACTGCCTGGCGCTCTCAGCCTCACACACAGCTCCTGCCTGCCGCTTCACCCCCCGGCCACGCTGACGCTGGCCCTTCGTCTTCCCAACCGAGACATTCCATAAAGCGCCGCAGGGCCGTGCTCGAGCGAGCTCACGTCAGCGGCTCTCCTGACGGCCACGTTTCCGGCTGCGTGACGCGGACGGCGAGGGCACGCTCGGGAGACTCAGCCGGGACCTTTGTTTTCTTGCCCTTGCTGAGGCCGGCCCGGAAGGGAGCAGCTCCTGTCAGTCACACACACACACACACACACCCTCGATTGTGCGCGGCACCTCTGAGGTGTGTGGCCTTTGCAGAAACAATGGGCTTTGCCAGCCGGGATACAGCTTGCTCTGCCCTCCATTCATAACGACCGGCTTTAACTCGCGGGAGAGGCCAGCTCAGACTTCCCACTTCATGCCATAGACCCGAGAGAACGATGCCCCCAGGGCACTGTCAAATTGGCAGCACGCTCTGATCCTATGAGAGGGAGGCTAGTACGAAACTTAGAGCACTAGCCCAAGAGGTGCTGTAAGGAGAGAGACTGAAGTGCTCTAAAATTCAAGAGCTATATGAGAGCTACTTGTTATTAGTAAGGTTGCCTGACATGTCCCATTATAAGACCCTGTGCCTTAGCCACCAGGCCATCCTTCCGCTCCAGAGTATACAGTCGCTGACTCCTCACAACAAGCCTTACCCTCAGTGATTCTCCTGTAGCCCAAGCAGCAGAGGCCTGTGCTTCTGGAACAGCAGGTGCTGACGTCTGCTGGGGCTTTGACTATGAATCACGATGTATGTTGCAGGATATGCTGCCCCCTTGTGGCCTGAGGTGGTATTGCAGCCACCCTGCCTCAGTTTCCCTGAACCAGGGTTTTCCATCTCTCCCAGGAATTCCTGTGGCTCAGCCCCTACACTCTGGCTCACTCTCGGCGTTCAATCTCCTTTTGGGGTAACAATCATCCAACAAACGCTCCCCCCCCCAAAGTTCTTCTGCCCTGCATGGACTATTCTTCAACTCACTCCCACGCCTTCCTGCCTGGCAGCTTCCTGCTTTGTCAGGCCCCTCCCTGGCTGGAGTCTTTTCCTCCTTTGATGGCTCGGGGACCGGGGTCTCCTGCTCTGCAGCCTGCAGCTGTGTGTCGCCTCCCCCCGGACTCTCAAGTGTGGAGAGACCCTCCTCCCCCACTCCGGCTCAGGGACTGAGCAGGTCTAGTTGACTCAAGGCCTCCTGACCCTTAAAGGGGCAGGCTGCCCTGTTACAACGTGCACCAGCATAGTGACATCTGTGAAGCCCTAAGTGGCCACGAGGACTGGCTGCAGCGTCCAGCCTTACTAGGGGGGGAGGCAGAGGAGTTGATCCAGAGCAGACCACTTTGACAATGCCGCCAATCTGCCCCCTTCACCAAGGGCTGGAAGTAGGGTGACCAGATGTCCCGATTTTATAGGGACAGTCCCGATATTTGGGGCTTTTTCTTATATAGGTTCCTATTACCCACCACCCCCTGTCCTGATTTTTCACACTTGCTATCTGGTCAGCCTAGCTGGAAGCAGGGTCAGCATAGACCCCTCACACTAGCCGAGGGGATCCCTTGCACAGCGATTATGCTCGGGGGGGGGGCTGTTTTCCACCAGTTTAAGCCCCTCCACAGTGCCATAAAGGAGCCTTAGCCAATCACGCCTCCACGCGAAACCCAGGGCCACCTAACGTTTGATCCAGGTGCGAGAGTACGGGGCGGCCAAGGCTGCCTGCGTTTGCCTGGCGTTGTGTTTGGTGTGTGCGGCTTTCGTTGCTTTGCGCGGCTTTGATTCCCAGTTTTAATTGCAGCCTAACGAGGCCGGTGCATTAGGAGCTGAAGCGTCAAGTTTAAATGAAGTAAATTGGGAGGAAAACACATTCGCTAGTGACTAATGGGTATCTGGACCGGGGTGTGTGTGTGTGTGTGTGTGTGTGTGTGTGTGTTCATAGGCACAAACAAGAGAGGGTCGGGATACATTCCCCGAGCTCCCTTCGCCGCAGAGCATGGCAGAACGTGATGCAAAGCAGAGAGGTTTCCGTCATGGATCCTGGTCTATTTCCTGGGTTATTTTTAATCCCTGGCATTGAATTGTGTAGCACAAAAGCCTCCCTCCAAATCAACAGTGAGGCTTTAAATTGTTTGGCAATGGGGCTAAATAACAAAATCAGGGCAATTTACGCACCACGTTGGCCTCATCAGAGGAAATCAAGGCTAATTCAAGGCAGAAGAAAGAAGGAGAATTTCTCAAGGCGGCTGATGCTGTGAAACCTACAGACACCGGAGAGCAAATTGTGACCTTTACCAATTACAGCTAAAATTGGAAAAAATTAAGTGCGTGAACACAGAGTCAAGGGGGGGGGGGGGAAATTTGCATATGGCACCAAGGGCTGATCAGCGAGTGCTTTTGCGGCTATATTCCCAGTGGCCCAGATGGTTGAACGATAGCCCAGATTTCTTGGGTGCTTCTGGCTAGAGCAAGCTGCTGCAGCCGGGAGCCGGTTCAGCTCTGCTCGGATAGGGTGCCTAGCGGTGGCACGGGAGAGAGTGAGGGAGGAGGGATGGAGAAACTCCTTCTCCTGCTGGTTGGCGCCTCTGATCTCTGTGTCAAACAGGCAGGAGGCCAAAGGCTTTTTGGAAGTAGCCTCAGTTTCAGAGTGTCCAACTTCAGAGGCGCTTTGCAGACCACCCCCCTGCGGTCAATAGGAGACGCAACGTTCTCGGGTCTGAAGTTGGGTGCCCAGGCTTGGTGGGCAGGTGTGGGCCAGGGAAAGCTTCATCTGGGACACTGACGTCCCCCGAGACGCCCGGAAGGGGAGGCAGAAAGGCACCGTCCGGCTGGAGCCTGCGATCAACGTGCCTCGGAAATAAAAATGCAGCCGTTAGCCAGAGGCTGGGCTTTCGCCAATGCACTGCTGGGCTAGGCCGTCTCTGACACACACACACGGGGGAATCGCTCTGTGTTGAAAACCTCGCGGGATGGAACCAAGCTGCAAAGTTCTGATTAGGATCCAAACGTCCCCTAAGTGCTGGGGCTTGACTCTGTCCGTTGCAGAGCTGGGGCAGGATGGGATTCCAGCAAATAACCTCACCCTGGGGCCTGGGCGTCTGCTTGGGACAGGACTCCTCTTGCACTATGCACGGGCGAGGCTGCTGAAACACCGGTGGCGAGTGACTAGATCAGTGAGCAGAACATAGATATGCAGGGACAGGAATCTCTCTGCGTGGCAGGGATGATGCGTCTGCTTCGCCTGTCCCTTACATCGGGTCGCTCCGCTGACTTCACTAGGGTTCCTCCTGGGTTGAGTGGGAGGTGAATTGGGCCCCGAGGGTTGGAGAGATTTACACAGGCCCGCAGGGAGAGTGAGGGAAAGTGACACCCTTAAATTCCTCTGAGATCCTGAATCTGCCCTGGATTCTGACCCAGACTGCGTAGCTATGGCCTCGTTGGCTAATTGAACAGCAACCGTCCTGTCGTGGGGACAGCCCCTCCTGACTCCTGATGGGGGCTTTGGCTCTAACAAAGGCCAAAGCGGTGCCCAGAGGCGCCATCCCAGGTTTTGCACTGGGCCCCGCCCATGCTGCGAGGGGAGTTGGCCCAGGGGCTGCCCAGGATGTGATCTGTAATCCTGAGTTTCTGTCCCTTCCTACGGAGTCTCACAGGTTTGATTTAAGGAGCTTTCGGTAACTGAGGACACACCGTGACGCTGGGCCGCCCCGGGCTACAGGTGCTAAAACGGGTTGCTGGCAATAAAAGACAGTGTGTTCCCAATGTGCCTGGGAACAGAATGGCCGTCTGCCTAAGCCGGATTCGGGCTGGACTAGGAAAGCGGCCGGTTGGGCTCTGGGTAGCCCATGGCTCTGGGAGGGCAGCCACTGGCAGTAGGCAGCTGGAGGATGGAAGCCAGCCAGGTCCTGCTAGCGGGACTTAAGAGGAGATGGAGTATCTGTCCGGCAGCCTGTGATCTGAGGGCTGGGTAATTAACCAGCAGCCTTCACAGGCAACCGAGGACTGGGAATCTGCTTCCGCCTTTGTGAGTTACGATGCAGAACAGCAGTGAGCTTGGAAGAGGATGGAAAGAAGCCAGACGCCCATGGCAGCTCCCCTCAGACAGGGACAGTGCCAAGAGGAGGGTTGCCAACTCTCCAGGATCATCCTGGAGTCTCCAGGAACTAAAGATTAATCGTTGCTTAAAGATTATGCCATGTGATGAAACCTCCAGGAATGCATCCAACCAAAACTGGCAACCCTAGAGCAGCTGCCGCCCCTCCGGTACCACGGCCAGGAATTTAGGAGTGAGTGGCACCCGTTTGGAACTGGGTCAGAGCCGAGATCCAGACCCACCTTCCCTAGGGCAGCGGGGTCTGTGTGCACGGGGCTGTACAGCCATGTAATCCCGACGGTTTTTAACTGTCTCCTGCACCTTTAAACAGTGACAAGAGCCCCCCAAATGCTCCAGAGCATTGGAACTAGGGTGACCAGATGTCCTGATTTTATAGGGACAGTCCCGATTTTTGGGTCTTTTTCTTATATAAGCTCCTATTACCCCCCTCCCCCAGCCCGATTTTTCACATTTGCTGTCTGGTCACCCTAATTGGAACAAGCTGGCAGTGTTTGCCAGAGAACAACCCAGCCTGTTAGCTGGGGTGGGTCCAGTGGGGAAAGGGTTAAATGGGTCCTGGTGACTCACTGAGGCAGGTGGCTCATTACTGCCCCCAGATAGGAGGGAGGTGAAAGTGGTTCTTTGGGGGAGGAGGGAACGAGAGTGCGGGCTGAGCAGCCCAAACCCGAGGAGCAAGAGGAGATGGCTGGAGCAGGACTTTCTCTTATCTGAACCCCAGAAAGAGGGTGAGTGTGGACTCTCTGCAGTCGGGTCGGGCTTTGTTTTAGGGCAGGTTGGAAATGACTCCTGTGCACAAGGATAAACGTGGTGCTTTCTCCTGCTGACTTGACTTTTGTTCTTTCTTGCTGCTGTTTGCTTTTTCTCAGCCTGCCATGAACCTCATTTGATCCTGAATGTTCCCTGTGTCTAGACATCAGATCAGGAGCCCGGGTGGCCCCTGCGAAGACTTTATCTGCAGTGAACTTTTGAAGGAAATCTCCCGCCATAGCAGCTCCAGCAAGTGTGGAAAGCGAGTGTAGGAAAAGCACCAGCTTTTCGATCACTGCTCAGACCAGCCCTGAGCCACTGTGGTGCCAGTGCCCTGATGAGAAATTCCCTCCTGTAGGTGCCTAGTGTTTAGCGTAGCCACGCCGGCACTGAACCTCCATCCTGAGCCTCCTGCATGTCAATACAGCCAATGAGAACTACCCTGAACCCACGTGTGCGGGGGCAACCAATGAAAATCCGTCCTGAGCCCCATGTCTGCCAATGAAAATTACACTGAACCCAGGCGTGCCAGGACAGCCAATGAAAATCAGTGCTGAGTCCCATGCTTGCTGGGGTATCTGTCGGTCTAAGGTATTTATCTGGCCCCATCTCACAACCTTTATGTATTTATCCTCACACCCCACCTTGCGAAGCAGGGCAGGGCTGTTATCCACATTGTACAGAGGGGAAACTGAGGCACGGAGCGACTGAGTGACTTGCCCAAGGTCACCCAGGAAGTCTGCGGCAGAACAAGGCAGCCGCTTAAAATCCATCCTGAGCCCAGTGCGTGGTGGGGGCAGCTGCTGAGAGTGACCCTGAATTCTGTGCAGGGTGGGACAGGGTTTCCTCAGAGCTGGGGGGTTGTGGTGCCCGTGCAGTGCTGATGCGGTTAATGAAACTCCTGGGGCTGTGCCCTCCGGCAGCGCTGGGCTCAGCGAGCTCCTGGTAGCAGGGGATGCCGTGACAATTGTCCCAGAAACTTTGGATCCAGACTTTTGGCTCTGTCTGTGACAGAGACAGTTCCTTCCATTACAGCGACAATGTCTAGCTCGGGAACCGGCGTTTTAATTCAGACCCAGCCTGGCTCTGCCAAAGCCTCCCTGTGTGACCGATTCACTCCAACTCTTTGTGGCTCAGTTTCCCCCGAGTGGGCAGCATACTGCTTCCTGTTGTCTATTTAGTTTCTCAGCTCTCACTAGATGTTTATACAGCACCCCGCCTGCTGACTGTCTGATCCCCACTACTGGCCCCTTCTTGCTGCTGGAATGCCCGTAATACTGGTAGGTTAGCGGCTCCTGCTACCAATCCCTTGGGTTTCGAGCGTCTTGGAAACCACATTTGCTACTAAGACAAAAAGGATGACAGCAAACCAACCCAGCCATGGGAAGGGCACCCCTCCTTGTCTTTCATTTTCTATTTCCCCCCTCCCCTCCCTTGCGAACGGTTTGAAGGCATATCATAACATTATAATTTTTTTTAGCCCCCACCTCTCCGCGGCAGCCATGGTAACCGGATGAAGGGGACACCTGTACATTAGCATTCCCGTCTCCTGCTATCTGAATATACAGAGGAGTCGTAATTAAACAAAAAACCCGGTAAACAGAGGCCTGGAGCCGATCCCTGGGCGACTGGGGAGGGGGGTGCGGTTTGGCGGCGCGCCAGGGAGAGCGGAGTGGGTCCCTGAGGTTTCCGGAGTGCGCCAGTGATACCATTTCGTCTGTTACACTCCCCCCTCCGTGATAAATGCGGAGCCTGCAGCCATCCGCTGCAGAGCTAATGAGACTGCAGCGCAGGCCTGGGTGTCTGATACGGGGCCCACGGCCGCTTGCCGCTCTGCGGTACAGGGAGCTGACAGCGCCTTGAAGCAAAGCAGGTGCCTCGGTTAGTGCTTGGGAGGCAAACACAGGGCACGGTGTTGATCAGCTGCCTGTGCGTCCCCAGCACAGCCCCAGGTCCGCTCGCACCCGCGGGTCCGCGCTGTACATGGACACACACATACACCCCCACGGGCGCTGCTTAGCCTCAGTGCGGTGGTGGCTGATAGGAGCAACAGGCGTTTGTCCTGTCAGCCCTAAGGAGAGCCTGTTCCAGTCACACCTTCTTCCCTTCCCTTTGCACTGTTGCTGGGTGGGGAGAGTCGAGCTGGGGCACTGTTTCTAACAGACGGCTGGCAGCCTCCCTCCATCCCAGCCCCCGGTCTGGGCCAGACTCGGCCCAGCGTCAATCCGGAGCGGCTTTGCCGAACCAGCAGAGAGGGTAACACGCTGAAAGGTTGAGGCTGCTCAGTATTCAGAACCAGGCAGGCTCTGATCATCTCTGTCCTGGCAGGGACAGCCGTCTCCTCCTACAGCCCCCCCACCCTCCACTCCCTAAAAATCCCAGCCCTCGGAGCCCCAAATCAACCTGCTCTTTCTGCACAGGGCTGAGTCATTTTTTCCCCCCACCAGCAGGAGAATGAGACATTTTCACACCCAGCTAGATATTTTTTTTCGCCTCTGTCTTTTCTGCAGGAGGGTGGGGGTGGGGAGGGCAAAGGGGCCCGGGGTGGAGAGGCATTGGGGAGGAGGTGGAGAAGTGCTAAATCTCACACTTCAAGCTAGGAAAGGGCAACAGATCCTCCTCGGGGAGCATTGGCAGGCTGTGCAAAGCAGCTGCCGCTTGCATGCACCCCCCTGTCTGTGCAAACCCAGGTGGGACGTGGCTGGGGGGACCCGCCATCACGCTGCCCATGTTTAAAATGAAAAAAAAAAAACCAATAACTTTTTGTTCCGAATTCGGGGCATCAAACATCGCCCCCTGCTGGGAACTGCGATGGGAGCCGTTCACTGCCTTCTTCGCGCCCTGACCATTTTGGCCCGGCCTTTGCATGGACTCACAAGAGTGTGTGTGTGGCGGGCGGAGAGCTGGGGTGGACACAAGGAACTTTTGCCCTCTTGTCTCCTCCTGCAGCTATGTGGAACGGGTCGTTATTATTATTTGTATTATGGTAGCAGCTGGGAGCCCCGGGCCTGGCCCGGACCCCACTGTGCTAGGTGCTGTCCAGACACTGACCAAAAAGCTGGTTACAGTCTAGCCGGAGACAGCAGACGTCTTGCTCTGGAAGGGTCTGTTTCCCCAGGCCCCTTCCCCACTCCCTGGCCCCTTCCCCAACCCCCTCTGTTGGTGTGTGCAGGGAGCCAGCCCAGAGCTGGGGGCTGGGAGCGGCAGGTTTGCATCACCCCCAGGGAGAGTGTACCCAGCGCCTGCATTTCCATGGTTATGGCATTTCAGGAAAGCAGCAGATCTGGTGCTGTGTTTACCCTGGTTTATGAAGAGAGGAGCAGGCCATTGGCTAGGGGATGAACTGGGACTGGTGCCAGTAGGCAGAGAGCTGGGGGTGGGGGGAGTGGCAGGCTGTTGGCCCGGTCCCCTCCCACAACTGCCCCATCCCCCTGCTACCACAGCTTTACATAGGCCCCCAAGGCCCCTGACAAAAGCAACATGGCGGGGGCATGGCTTTGCTGGTGGGGTGAGACTCCAGCATCCCCTGGCTGGACCGTGTCAGCGGTCAGCTCCCCTGAGTTTCAGAGGTGGGCTCGGTTAGCAATTCACAACCCAAAGAAACGGGGCTATGCAAATCTGCAGCCCGTCCAGGGCCTGAATCCTTCCCAGCCCGGAGAAGCGGAGGCTGGTGGAGTGGCAGCTGTCACTCATGGCGGGGCGGGTTGCCTGTGGGGAACTGGACTCCTCCTGTTTAAAATTCATCCGAATCAAACTCTCGTCGTCTTTTCCCTCAGCTGGGGACGGAGCTAAAGGAGGGAGGGGTCAGTGCTGCTCAGACAGACAGACTGCTAGGGTGGATTGACAGCCCTGGTTCCCCCCCATCCTTAATTTGGGCTCTTAAGTGAGCCCCTGAAGGCAGGCTTGGGAGCCCTAATTCAAGGTGACATACCCCCCTCTGTAGTCAGTTGGTTGTCATGGGGACAGGACCAGGCTGACATGGAGACTCTGTACAGCTATAGCCACAGACCTGCCATCTTGGAGTTCCCATGATCCATTGCAGTAGGTTTTCTCTCTCTGTCTCTCTGTTCCCCCTGCCCTGTCCTATGCAGCAGATCCCATGTTGGGAGTGGCACCTGGAAGCTCCTATCCCTTCTAGGTCAATGCGGATGTCCCTTAGACGCAGGACAGACACAGCAGCTACTCACCTGGTGGTGGCCACGGACCCCCCTGTGTCGGAATCCCCCTCCATTTCCCAAGAGTACCTGAGTAATGATTTCTACCATCTCCGGTTGGCTAGAAGACTCCGTCCCATCCTGGCGGGAGAAGGCCTGGCCTCAGTTACTCACGCCTTCTTCCCCTCTTGGCTGGACGACAGCAATGTGCTATACCTGGGCATGAAGCCTTCAGCACTTCGGAAACTCCAACCAGGACAAAACACTGCAGCTTGTCTCTTCAGCGACACAGGCTGCTGTGAGCACGTCACACCCACTCTCCACACTGGCGCCCCACAGCATATCAAACCAAGTTCAAGGGGTTGGCCCTTATCTTTGAAATAAAATTATTCTGATAGCAAATTTTGGCCAAATATGGAGCAATAGATTATCATAGTCAACTGCATATAATGCTTTGGTGTACGTTTTTTGGGGTTCTTGCTGACTTATGAGCTTGAACCCAATTGCAATTGAAATAAACGGATCGCCCCTCCCGGGGCTCCTTGCTTGATTAATTGTGTCCATCTCTCCTTATTCCTCAGCTGGAACGGACAGAAATTTCTACGACATCTTCAAAATACTCCATGGCTTGGGCCCAGGACACCTAAAAGGCCTTCTAGAGCTCCGGGATGAAGACGGTCGGTGGCCAACAACTTCGCTCCTCTGCACAATGAAACTCTCAACTATAAGAATAAAGCTTGGAGGGTGGTCCGAGACTGGAGGGAGCTCCCCCAGGAATTTAGGACCACAACAAACCTCCCCACTTTCTGCTCCAAGGCGCTGTTCTTTGACTTTGCCGTCCCTAATATAAACACGTAGCAACAGGTCATCTAGACACTCCACACTCCTCGTCAGGCATGATTAACAGCAGCAGAGAACACAACATGTGATGGATGTGTCGTCCCGTGGCTTAATGCACGACTGGAAGGCGCTCAGGTGATGGGCGTGGTATAGGAACCTTGCGGAGATGCCTCCAGAAAACACAACAAGGACTCACCCACCCCAGATTCTGCCACTCTGTTCCCTCCTGAGCCTAACATCACATGAGCAGGTGTTTAACCATCTTTGATCCTTGCTTAACTCGACTGGCAGCACCTCGTGCCATGGGGGTGCAGTGAGCCGGCGGAGAGATGTGAGCAAAGCCGGATCCTACACAGGCTGATGCTCGGAGAGTTTGAACGTGGGCCTGTCAGCACTGAAAGGATGAGACGCTCCCACTCAAGCTATAGATCCAAGGCCTCTAGGAAAGAGCAGTAACAGACTCATAAACCTCTATGGAGCAGACCCGATAGGGGGACAGGCATCACGCTGAATGAGCACGGGGGCACTCTACGGGCCCGTGGCTATTTGCACGGCCCTTCGCCTGGCGTTAGACCGATTCCTTTGCCCCGAGCCCAGCCCCTGGCATCCTGCTGGCCCCTCAGCCCAGGGGCGCTGGAACAATTTGTACAGTGGGGGTGCTGCTGAGAGCCATTGAACCAAACTGTAAACCCTGTCGATGGTGGAAATCACTTCAAACCAGGGGGGTACAGCAGGACCCCCCACTGCACCCGTAGTTCCAGCATCCATGCGTCAGTCTGCCCTACTGGCCCTGACCCCCTGAGACTGCAGCACGGGAGAGAAGAACACCGCATGGACCCAAAGAGCATGGCTGGGGAGAATGGCCTAAACCTCCCTTCCACCAACACACCAAACCGAGATCCTCTGTGCGCCGAGATGCAGCACCAGGAACGGAGCCCGGGGGGGGGGGAAGGGGGGGGGGGGCCTGAAAGGACGGGGGGGTGCATAGATAGGTGCATAGAGGGTGGTGTATATGGGGATAGCTAGAAAAAAAAAGAGCAGGGGAGACAGCAAAGGAAGAGTGAGAAGAAAGAAGAGGAGGCGAAGGGGCCAATCGAACAGGCGATGAAGAGGAAAATGAGCGAACGAGGAAGTGAGCAGAGAGGGAGAGGCAGAGTCTGGAGAGAGCGCAGCAGAAAAGGAGACAAAGAAAAGGCCGGACGAACAGCGAGCTGCGCCCAAGGAAGGGGGCTGTGAGCGCTTGCTAATCTCCGCCCCAGCCCAGCTCTCTGCACCGTGGGCTCTAATCCTGTTTCCATGCTTTGGTTTCCATTATGAACCCACCGGTACTTTTTTCTCTAAGGATGTTCTATCCCCCTGACCCCCCATCCACCTGTGCTGCTGCTGCCAGGGTCTCCTCTCCTGCTATATGAAATATCTTCCTGCTCCTGCCACCACAGCAGAGATTACAGACCCCACTGGGACAGGGAGGACAGTGGAGGTCTGGTGCATTCATCCGTGCCCGAAGCATGTGGCCCCCAGCTTCTCCAGCTGTGCTTAAAGCAGAGCCCTGAAGCATGGGATCGTTCTCCAAGACCAGGTGGGCAACGCCAGGGAGGGAGGAAGGCAGCTCCCCGGCACCGGTGGAGTGAGATTGTGGGGCCCTTTACGAGAACCAGGTCACAGCACCATGAAGCTGCTCAGGGAATCGCATCCTGGTGCAGACCTCGGTGGGCACTTTGCCCGAGGGAAGACTGCAGGTTTTGGCCCGTTCGGCCTAAACGTTCCCTTGCTTTACCCTGCCTTCTACTGCCCCGTCACAGGGCACCTGGCCCCTTTAGGGGAGATGGGCCTCAGCCCCACCTGGGACAAGATCAGCTCAGATCCCCAGGTGGGAAAGTGATTTGGGTCATGTGACAGGAGGGTCATGTGACTCACTCAGGCCAGCCCTAGGGATAAAAGGGAGAGCGAAGGTGTTGAGTGGTGCTAGTAACACCCTCCTTCGGTTGCGCTGGGTGTGCCAGAAACCTGGCCAGCTGCAGCTGATCTGAGGAAGCTGCTCCAGGGAGCAAGACTCTTGCAGAGAGTAAAGGGCGTGTTTGGGTTATAACCCAGCTCTCCGGGAGGAAGGCTGGGGGGCTCCTCATTCCGGCAGAGAGAACTCTTGGGGCTGTGAAACAGGAGGTTGAAGGGGCTAGCCAGGAGGAGCTGGCAGGAGGTACCACATGGCTGTGGGAAGGAAGGATGTGGGCTCCCTTGATTAGGGGAAAAGGTGAGGGCTCGGAGGGCCAGTGTGTCTATGGTCTAATTAAACTGGATTCCCCACCGCGCAGAAGGAGTTTTTCAGGAGCCCTGTGAGAGAGGGAAACTGAGGCAGGCATGTTGCCCGTGAAGGGATGCTTGGGAGGCACTGGCCTGAGAACAGCCTCTTAATCCTGCAGCATCTGACTGCCTCACAGACACTGATGAACTGAGCTGTCTGCAGCAGAGACAGTGTATCCCAGTAGATAGCACCCTGGACTGGGACTCAGGAGACCCAGATTCTATTCATGGCCCTGCCACTGCCTGGCAGTGTGACCCTGGGCAAGTCACTTCACCCCTCTCTGCCCTCTCCCCTGTCTTGTCTATTTACACTGTAAGCTCTTCAGGGCAGTCTTTCACTTTATATACATGCAGTGCCTGGCACAAAGGGGGCCTCCTCTTACTTGGGCGCCACTCTAACCATTACCATAATCTACCTAATAACACCAGCCTGAAAAAATAGGTTATTATTCCCTTTTACAGGTAGGGAAACTGAGGCCGGGGACAATAAAGCAACTTGCCCCAGGTCACCCAGTAAGCAGCTGGCAGAACTAGGAATTGAGCCCAGCTTTCCTGCCTCCTAGCAGAGGGCCTTAACCCCAGCCCCTTTTAGCCCAGTGTTGGCTGTTGCTCGCTGACTCAGTGGCTCCCCCAGCTGGTGTATGGAAGAAACACCAAGAAACATGAGCTTTCACTTCTCCCTTCAGCCCCTGAGTGACTCAGACAGAAGCACTTTATAAGGCCACCTAATTATTCTGAAAGCCGCTGGTATTTCACGGTCATCACAGGCTTTAATCCAGGTGAAGGAGGCTGGTATACTCCCAGCTGCCAGCAGCATTGGCCCCCGGATTTCCACTGGAATCCACCACTCGTTATGGGGTGACAGGGCAGAAGGGCCGTTTCATAGGCTAAGTCGGCAGGGAAACATCTCTGACAGCAAGGAGCTCCCAGCTCCCTGGGAGCCAGCCGGGGATCCCTGCATGCCAGGCCAAGGAGAAAGGACCCCGGGATGTGCAGTCTCTGGCGTGACGGGGGGTGGCCTTGGAGCAGAAGGGAGCAGCCTCAGAGAGCGAGAAGACCCCTGTGAATGACGAGGCGATGGAGCGAGGTGGGCTGGGCGGGAGGGAATTTCTGAAGTGGAGGGAACGGGGCTGAAGAGGAAGAGATGAGACTGAGGCAATGGAGTATAAATGTTTGGGGAGGGAGGGCAGGAGAGAGAGAACAAGGGGGAAGAGGGAGGAAGGAGAGAAAGTAAGTGAGAGAGGAAGGAAGTGGAGGAAGAGGAGGAGACAAGAGACGGAGCCCGTGGCCAGGTTCTGGGCCTCACCTCACATGGAGTCGGTGGCCAGGCAGAGTGGGCATACGGTAGCTTTGAGGCCTCTTTGGGGGCCTCCCTGGCTCTGAGCTGCATGGAGAGCGGGGTCGGCCCACGGTGTAACTTAGAGCAGTTGCACGGGCTGTTCACGGCGACTGCCTATAGGTCACTCTGCAGTTGAGAAGAGCCAGAGCTCAGTGCGATGGCCGGGCCCCCTGGCATTCCCCAGCCCTGCCCCTATGTCAGGGCGGGGCAGCAGAGGGCCCCCTACAGGTGGGATTTGCCTTTAATGATCTCTGTGTTGCCAGAACAGCATGAAGGGGCTTCAGTGGGGGGTAGAATCGGCCCCAGTGTCTGGCTGCAGGATTCCTCCGCTGTTCCCAGAGCAAGGGCCTCAAGAAATGCGGGGAAGTGGGAGCCAGCCGCTGCCAAGCCCTCCCACCTCAAATGCTTCTCTGGAGGAATTTGCCAGGTAGTGGGGAAGCTAGAGGCCCCTGCCTGCAGCGAGGAGCTGTCTGAGGTCCCCAGGCAGCTGCTGAAGACAGGGCAACGTGCCGAGTCTAAGGAATACGAGAGAAACGGGTGGGTTTGAATCCTGTGAAGTGAGGGCCTTTGGGCTGATCAGAAGAGCTTGTCAGAGTCACTCGACTCTGAGCCACAGCCAGGCCCCCCGCCACCCTCGGCGCTGGAGATATGAGCTGAGATTTCTTCATCTCGCTTTGATGCCGGGGCTTTTCTGCTTTGCAGATGGCGCCTTCCCAGAGGGATCGGCCAGAGAACGCGTGAAGAGCCAACAGCAGCAGAGTGCACGGTGACGGCAGCCTGGCTCGCTCGCTCGCTTTCCTTCGCCTTTTGGGTATTGCTGAGACGGTGGACGGTCTCTTTCACATGACGGAAAACCACAAAGGAAACAAAAACAAAAACACAAATCCAACCTCCCCAGCGGGAGGGAGAGCGCAGGGTGTGTGACTCGCTCCCTGACCTTCTGCCACTCAACTGAAGCAAAGCACAACCTGGCCACGGCTGACCAGACGCCTCTCCCTTTCAAGTGGCGGAGCCCGATTCTCCTTTGGGTGCCTCAGCCCCAAAGACCAACCATGCTGAGTTGAGCTCAGATTTCTCCAGGGCCTTGTCTATGTAACTCACTGGTTACAGGTCCCCCTCTGTGCTCAGGGCACCTGTTACAGCCCTTCCTCGGGAGCTGCAGCTCATGTTTCTAGCTCTGTAAGTCCCCACTGCAACCCCTGGGGTGTTGGCCATGACAGCTACACTGGCTGTAAGTCACTGCCGGTGGTAGCCACGGGGGAGAGGGCTCAGATGTCTTTGCCCTGTGTTGCCTGACTGCTCTGAACAGTGCACCAGTAGGGTACTGGAGAACCTGACACTGCAGGCCTGTCTCTCCCTAGCTGCCACTGGTCCCTGTTTGAACTGGGATGGCGACAGGATATTGACAAAAAGCCGCAGGTGACCAGAGCTCATGAGAGGGAAGTATCCATCCAGAGCGCCTTCTGTGTCATCTCCAGTCACAGGCCTGCTTAAAGCACAATGTGTCTCAACCCTGGATCTTAAAACCCACGTCAGCTCCCTCCAAGTCCTAACTCTTCCCAGCTTTGCTGTGGGTCCCCCCCCTCTTTACTTGTCTCCTCTTATTGAGACGATCTCTCCCCCTCACCCCCCTTTCTCTCTCCCTCTCCTAAAAGGGACAAGAACACACACAAGATCTTTTCTCCCTTGCTGTCCTATGCCCACAGGCACCCTCACCTGCAAACCCATACACCCAACTTAGGACCCTGACCCCAGTCCTGCAGGCAGGCGGGTCAGGGGTTAACCCTGTCACGACCCTGACCCCACTCCTGCAGGAAGCCTGGTCAGGGGGGTTAACCCTGTCACGGCCGCTCAGAGAACAGGACTGCACCGTGCAGAACAAAATTCAGACCAGCTGGGATGATCACAAGTGAAATCCCTGGTCCTAAAGGAGAGAAGTGGAGGATTCTGCCCTGAGAAAGGGGACAGCTACAGGCCGTAGACCTAAGCGGGGTGCCCTCAAGGAGGCCGTGACATGCTTGGTGGATTATTCCAGCAGGGAATTACCGGTGACGTGTTACAAATGTCTGCTTTGCTTCTAGCCTGAACTGGTCTTGCTTCAACCCCCTGCCACTTGGCCACCTTTCCACGCACATCGATGGGCATCTTCACACATACACATTCAGACCTGCCCACATAGCCATCCCCCCCTCGCCCCCACATTAGCATTCAAACAGAGCCACACACGGGCCCCCACCTCCCACTCAATGTGCCAAGGCGCACCCCCCCCACACAATTGTGTAAATGCTCACCTACACTGACAGATGGGCTTGTGGCACAAAGCCACGCACAAAATAACCATGGAGAAAGGGCTGAATTTAGTCTTGGGGATTTATTTTAGTTGCTGGCTAATTACGATGAGTGTTATGCTCACCTCCTCACAGTTAGTTGATGCGCTGCTGCAAATTAGCTGTAGTCATTATGGGTCTGAATCCCTCTCTGTCACATTTATTTAATTAAAAACTTCTAGACTTCAGCCTTTGTTAATTTAAATCATCGTGTGCAGTGGAAAGGGGGTGCGTCTCTGTTGGAAAGACGAGACAAAGGAGAAGAAAAGAGAGGAAATGGGTAGAGCTGTCAGAATTTTTCGATGAATCACTTGTCATTTAAAAAAAAAAAAGCCAATTTCTCAAAACCCAAACTGGTTGAGAACGCGCGGTGGGTTTGACAAATTTCCCATCTCCCATATTAAGGAAAGATGTTTTTAAATGGCTCAAAGGTGCCTTGTGTAAAAACAAAACAATCCAGCTTCCTGGTTCCAAATTACTTCTCAAAATGTTAGCTCATTATACTAAAAAGAGATTGAAATCAAAACAGAACCGTTTGA
>NW_020664545.1:6063777-6082419 GCF_002925995.2 Terrapene triunguis
CTGGATCAGTTTCTCGGCTCACAGATATATTTGAGAGTTTGACATTTCGTCCTGATGCACAGCGGCAGGGGTTGGGGAGAGAAATGTCAACCTCTCTGTGATGGGGTGAGATCCCCAGACTAGCCTGCGAGAGTGGAATTGGGCCAGGTGGACCCAATCAGCTAATTAGGTTGCAAACAGGCGCTAATTAGAGAGGCTTACCTGTACAGGAACAGATGAGGTCTATAAAGCCCCGTAGCGGGTTACAACCTGTGCTGCTGAGGAAGTCTGCAGGAAGACAGGCAGCAGTCACTCCCTGGGAAAAGAGAGGAGGATTCTGGGAGCTGGTACTGAGAATGGGAACCAGGCGGGGTAGGAACAGTTCAGGAAAGGAGCAGTCAGGAAGCTCAGAACTACTGAGCTGAGGGTCCCTGCCTCGACTGGACCCAGGGTAGAGGGTGGGCCCAGGTTCACCTACCAGCCACTGAGGGATTGGCACCATGGGGCAGTGAGGGAAGACTGCCTAGGACTGCTAGGGAGATGGGACTTTGCTAATCCGGAAGTGGGGGAACGCAGAACCTGGCTGAAGGGCTGAGTCACAAAGTGGATGCTGTGGGTCCTGGAGCGAGAGGAGCCGCAAACCAGAGTCAGAGTGTCAGCGTGCAAACCACGCACAGGGGCGTCGGCCTCAAGACCTAATCCCCCGAGTGACCAGGAGGAGGCGCCAGACTAGCGGCCAGTGGTGCACCCCGTGACATGCTTTCAAATATTCGCATGCAGAAAAAAACATCTCCCACCCAGAGCTCGAACTGTGGGGCCAGAGTTTGTCACGTAATGTCCTGGAAAAGAGAGAAGGTTTCTCTTGATTGATGCTGGTGTGATCGAGAGCAGAATCTGGCCTGGGATTACCCCGCTCCATTGCTGGTAGAAAGGGAAGAGGAGCTGTCCATAGAGGAGTGGTGCAATTCCAGTGGTGCAAGGTGCTCAGTAGTGATCTGGGTCTTGTGAATTCACCCCTTGCACAGAGCCAGAACAAGGCCTGTGTACCACGCAGGTCAGTCACGTTCTGGGGCGCAGCTCAGACCCTGAGTGCCCCAAAATGCGTCTGCTACTTGGGTTCGTGTTCTGTATTCTGTGCAGCATTGAGTCAACCACCTTGAAGCCAACAGCCTGCCAGCAGTTCTCCCCGACAGACTATGGTCTCTACCAGTTGTGGTTAATGTTAGCAGGTGACACCAACACACGGCCAGACCCTTGGACTTGGCAGTGTTAGGAGGAATACTAAGGTCTGCTTGCTCCTTTAAGGAGACCACCTCCCACCCCACCCCCAGCTTGCCACGTTCAGTGGAATTAACGTTAACTTTAGTACAAACCCAGCACGGTTGGTTCAGATTAACAGTACAAGAATTTTATTCAGAAAAGAAGACAGGATTGTGAGTTCGAGCATAGGTGCTGACTTCGTCTCTACCTGGGGGGTGCTCGACCTCCACGCCCACCCCCACTTCACCCCTTCCTCCAAGCCCCCACCCCACCTCTTCCTGCTCCTGCTCCACCCCAGACTCCACCCCACTCCACCCCTTCCCCCAAGGCCCCCGCCCCGACCCACCTCCTCCCCTGAGCGTGCCTGTCCCCGCTCCTCCCCCTCCCTCCCAGCGCCTCCTGCACGCTGCGGAACAGTTGTTCCACAGCGTGCAGGAGGCACTGGGAGGGAGCGGGTGGAGTTGATCAGTGGGGCCGGCAGTGGGCAGGAGGCGCTGGGAGGGAGGGTGGGAGCTTGGCTGCCGGTGGGTGCTAAGCACCCGCTAATATTTTTTTCCACGGGTGCTCCAGCCCTGGAGCACCCATGGAGTCAGGGCCTATGAGTTTGAGTGTAAGAGATAAAATTAGAAATGGGCGCAAGCAAATGAATGTGAAAATGCATTGAAAATTTCATCTAGCAAGGCTTTGTTTAAGATGGCTTTTCCCACCCACCCTCCTCGGTCAGGATCTCTCCTAAAAGCCCAAATAGGGCCAGCCCTAGATTGTGCCCCAGGGGAGGAGTGTCTTCGGCGCTCCTCTCTATTTGTTAAACTTTTGAATACCTTAGTTTGTATTGCATTTGTAGCCCATTTCACCACTTTGCTGCACGATTTGCATGTATGATTTATCCCTGTTCACAATATCACAGCTGGGGTCTCACTGAACTGCAGTTGGTTCTTTATGTCACTGGCTGACTGGCAACACCGCACCCCTTATCTACCCGCGAGGGCATGGCTGACACCATTCTAGGACGCTCAAGGAAAATGTAGTTCTCAGAAAGTCTGGAAGGTTCCACGAGATTCTACAAAGGTCCAGAACATTCTAGGAGGTCAGTGAAAAATGAATCCACCTGTGGAATACCTGGAACATTTTACTTCAAACGTTCTATTTTCCCTTTTGTCGCTAACAACAAAAATAGCACGCCGAGCCCGGTGCCCCCCGAACCTGGCACCCCAGGTGGGTCGTCGCCTGCCCCTAAATCCAGACCTGGGCCCAAAGGTGCTGGTTTCTTTGGCTTTATAGGCAACAGAGCTAACTTGGGGTTCCCTGCCATTTCTTTTATAGTCCATTGACTCTTTGAAATGGATTCTTCTGAAAGATAACCCCACCCTTGAGTAAAGCTCCTTCAAGCTGTGAGGAAGGCGACATGGAGTCCGGTGATGAAGGATGCGCCAAGCTCTTTCTTCTCCCCCTTGTCTTTGCTGAAATGCAAATTGTTCTGTTTCCTGCCATCTCCTCCCCCTGCTGTCTTGATGGTTCTGTTTACTACTTATATGTAAATTGAGGTAGACCCACATTCCTTTGTTTGGGATAGATCCCGGTTAACAGCTTTTGCCTAGGCAGGGTTGTCTAGTTTTGAAAAGTAAAGTCATACAGGGGGAATTCATAACTTTACAGATGATGTCGCTACATACGTACTTTTCATCGGATGTTATTGACCAGCGAGCGATTTGTTTTCACACGATTCCTCACAAGGCGTATTTTATACAAAGGTTAGGACAATAGTGCAGAGGGTGTGAATCCAGGGTGCTTTGGGCCTAAAAGGCGCATGTTAGCAGTACCCAGACCTTGGGACCTTGTGCTGGGCCATCCACACAGGGGAGAATTTCACCAGCACTGAGCCGAGTTGACTCCAGCTTCTGATCCCTGGTGGAGACGGAGCGAATTGGCTACTATGACAACATCTCCCCATTTTCCCCCAAAGGAAAAAAAAAAAAACCATCCAAAACCCATGGCAGCAAGTCTCAGAGGCTGGGTCTACAGACTCTGGATTGGGCTAGTGACAGCCGTAAAAAGTAGTCCTGGTGATGTTCTGGCTCAGGCTGGGACTTGGGCTCTGAAGTCTGGGGAGGAGGGTGGGTTTCAGGGCCTGAGTTCCAGCCTAGCCAGAATATCTACACGGCTATTTTTAGCCCTGTAGCATGAACCCCAAGTCTGCAGAGCCGGTTTCTGATGCTCACTGCTGCCATTTTGTTGTTGTTGTTTGTTTGTTTGTTTTGTCTTTTTGCTGTGTCGATTACCTTAACAGCTCGCACCATTTCCCTCAATTTCTCACTGTGGGCTCTGATTTTTCCCATCGGGACATACAGGCCTGATTCTGATCCCAGTTATCAATCTGGAGTCACTCCAGTGATGCCAATACAGGCAATGAAATCAACGGAGCTACTCTGGTTTACAGCAGCGTAGCAGAACAAAGGAAGGGCCAGACTGGCTCAGAACAAGGGTCCATCTAGACCCGTAACCTGTCTCTGACAGTGGCCAGCTCCAGATGCTACAGGAAGAGGCAAGAAACCTTGACGTGGGTAATTATGGAATAAGCACCTCCAGAGGAATCTTCTTCCTAACCCCTATTAGTTAGGGAATTGATTATGCCCCGAAGCAGACAGGATTCAAAATGATTTGGAAGGCATGTAAACCAATCTAATATAACCTTGCATAGTCTCATTAGCTGCATAGATGCCCAATCTTCTTTTTAATCCTGCTAAACTCCTGTCCTTGATAATATCCTGTGGCGATGAGTTCCACAGGCCAATCAAGCATTTTGTTCTAAAAGTATTTCCTTTCATCAGAGATCAGAAACTGGCTCATAATCTTACTATAGACACTGACCAGAGCAGCAAAACCCTTTGATTACATACAGATTGGTCCTGAAACTTGTGCAGTTTTTTGCCTTTTCCAGTCTGATACACACAGGACTGGAATTTGACTTCCCTCCGGAGCATGCAGCTGAATGAGAAGCAGTAATCATGTTCATTCCCTTTCACAAAGGGGCAGGGAAATGGGGGAATGTGTAGTTCAGAAAGAGGGCTCCTTCAGGCAACTTCTAGGCAGGCAATTTTCCCAGCATGCCACCCGTGTTCACCTGCCAAGTTACCGTGGGGTCATGGTTTAAATTCAGGATAAGATGTTCCTCCCCCCTTCCTCCCCCCCCGACCACATGGCATCCTGATTGCTGGAGATGAAAAAATCAGAGCTGAATGCAGCATCAAGGCAATTCCCATAGACTGTTAGCTCTGAAAAGGATCTCATTAGCCCCCTGGCTCTCACCCGGAGGTCAAAGGCAATCACCTTTCTTTATCCCAGGCTGTCCTCAAGGGCCAAGCTGGTGTCAGGCCACCTGTCAAGCCCCAGCCGCCCAGAACTGCTTGCTGGAAGAGGAAGTCTCACGCCCTCCTCCCCTTTTCTTTGAAATAAGCCTTGGGCAGCAGGTGGATTTGGGCGCACACTATGTAGCCAGGCTGGGGGAGAAGAGGCGTATTTACCCCCTTAGTGGCTTTGGGCCGCCTCGGGGAGTTTGTGTGTGTGTCGGCCATTCACATGGAAAACCTGCCAACTCCAAGCCAGGAAGACACTCTACGGTCCCAAGCTGAGGGCTTAGTGCCAAAGTCCCTCTTATGGGTCTGCCGGCAGCCCGGGAGGCCCCAGTCCCGATCCCCATCCTGCCAGGTGCTGTACAACTCCAGAGAGAGGCAGTCCCGTTGTTTGGCTTATCCTTGGGGCAAAGACCGTCTCTTGCTCTGTCTGTTCAGTGCCTGGCCCGAGGGGGTCCTGGCCCATGGAGGAAGCTCCACGGCGCTACTGCCATACCCGTTAATAATAGTAACGAACCCATTCCAGAGGCTTTTTGCCCACCGTGGGGATCTTTGGCCTAAAAGCAGGCTGCTACACCAGCTTCTGCCGTCCGGAGACCGCTTTCTGCTTTCAGGATCTGCTTGTCTGTCGCTAGAGGTTTTAAGTGACATTAAGCAGCCTCCTCACCCCCCGCTCATCAAGAGAAACGGGCAAACGAAACGGCCTGCCTGTCGAGAGGAACAGACGCAACCCCGGTCCTCGCCAATGCACCCAGGAGGAGACTCCGCTGGGTTCCAGTAAGCCCGTCATTAAGGGAGCTAGAGACAATCCAGCTTAAAGACTTCTGCAATAAGATCACGGTGCATCAAATCTGTTGCACGCCTAGGGTGCTTTCCGTCGGTGGATCTCAAAGCTCCTTTAGAGACAGCCTCGACCTTGTTCTCACTTACTCCATTCCTGGGCGTGGGGCTTGTGCAAAGGTGGCTTTAAGCCTCAGGGCCTTGGGAAGCAGGGAGTAGCCGCGGCACGGGGCATTCTGGCCACATGCCCAGCCTGCCCCGATGCCAGACCCTGTGCTGTAGTCTGGGGCCGGACCTGGGGGGACACCCTTATACCAGCTTGATGCTGGCTGGAGAGGCCCCAGCACAGAGGGTGTTTACAGAGGGCATGTGGGCGAGACCAAATACCCCAGGTCACCCACGATTGACTCAAACGCTCAGTCTTTACCCAAAGGTAAAACTCCCCTTGGGAACCGAGTTAGCCCGGCATCGAGTACTTTGGAATAGCCCGGCCGGGGATCCTGGTGCAGAAACAGGCCTAAACCCCAGATTGACTGAGCCCTCGTCCCACAGGTTAACCCCGGGCACAGGCAGCAGGGGGACCTGAGCATTGGCAGCCGGAGTCTGTGCGGAAGGGCTGGGCCTGGTTCCTGAGCGGCGGCACTGGAACATGGGGTGCTGCTGGGGTGCGGGATAATAATAGCAACCGAAGGCCCATCCCCTTGGGTGCAAACCCATCTGCCCCATACCATGGAATGGCGGTTTTCCCCCTGCCCCTCAACAACCCCCTGCCCCCTGCTGCAAAGCCCTTTCATTTCCATCAGCTCCAATCAGTGTGTTGGTGGTGAGGGGCTGGAGGGGGAGGGGGGGCTCTTCCTGCATAGCATTGATCCAGGCGTCACAAAAGGCTGCAAAGAGGGCGTCCCCGTATGGCTTTCTGAGCGGGCGCCACGGGTTGAGACCAGCCGACTGACCCACTCACGTTTGCTGTGGCTGGGAGCGGATCTCATGCGTGGCGCTTTTCCGTCCCCCCCTCGCCCAGAGCTCTCTTTCCCCTCCAGGCTCCAAGGGGATGAGCGATGGATGCAGCAGGACAGATGCCCGCCCCCAGACGGCTGAACTTGGGGGGAGAAGTATGTGCCTTGTTTCCATGGGAACAGGAGGAGGAAAGTTTCTTGGGCAGCAGCTCACCTTTGCCTGGCAGACCCTTGAGATGAGCTCAGAGGTGAAAGAGCGACTGGTACCCATGATACCCCCCCCTCCTCTGATTACCGTGGGTGGGGGGATTCAGTGGTAGCCCCCACCCCGCCTGCCCTAGAAAGCCAGCTCCACCCCTCCCCGGATGAGAGGAGATGAGGCAAACAACAGGAGATTCAAATCCCCTCATTAGAGGAGAGTCCTAGGGCTTTTCTTGTTCTCATCGCTGCGTTTCAAGTCGCAGATGAACCTGACATTTCATTCTGCAGCTGAACGAATATATTCCTCCCCCCCCCCACATCTTTCTCCCCAGAGATAAAAAGCTTCCATTGTTCTGAAACATATCAGGGCTCTGCCGAAGCCAAGGAAGGGAGGGGAGGGTTTTTTTTGGAGAGTTTAATGCACCAGGGACCATTCCATCATCATTTCTCAGAGTAGCGAGACACCCCCACACCGCTCCCCACCCCCACGGGGGCAGTTCTTCTCCCCCAGGGTGTATGGAATGGGGGATCCCCACAAACTGTTTGCCTTTGAATGGAAATACCCGCTGCAAACAGGTTGTGGGGGGGGGACCCTATGCGGAAGAGAGAGGAGCAGAGAGGTTTGCAGAAGAAAGCGGAGAGATGCCGCTATCAGACGGTTCTGGTCTTTTGTCGCGTCTACCGTGGGGAGGGCGCCCAGGGGGACGGAATCCAAATCAAAGCACAAACAGCTCTGAACGCACCAGACACAGAAACGCGCTTAATAAAAACAGCCCAGCGCTGCGGAGGAAAAGATTAACCAGCTCCTGACGCGCAGGGCCCTTAAAGCCGACGCAGCCTTCGGGCTATGTGTCTGCAGTGCTCTCTTTTCTTTCTCCCTCCATTTCCCCCCCTTTCCTCCCCCCTCTCCCTTGCCCTCTATTTCTCCTTTCTCTTTTCCTTTTCATCTCTCCTCTCTCTCACTAGCTCCTGCACCGTGGTTGCCGAGCTCTGTACCAGGCAATCCCTGCCCCAAGGAACTTGCATGCAACCTTGTCTTCCTCCCTAATTTCTTTTTGCTCCTTGCTTCCTTCCGGCACATCAGGGGTTAATCTTACTTGAGCACTTGCACCCAAAGAGAGGTTGAAGAAGGCCATGGCTCCTTCTCCAGCTCCCTGCCCCAGGGAAGGGGAACTTGTCTGTTTCGCCAATGCACAGCGAGAGGCAGAGCCTGGGCAGCCAAGGAAATGAACGTGATCGTGAGGCCCTGCCGCTGTCCCTTGGCTTCCCTGGTCTGTTTCTGCAAAGGGCAGGGAGGGTGCTGAGGAAGAGGAGAATTTGTGCGGAAAGATCTGCCCTCGCTCGACCAAAAGGTGCGGGCTGGACGCGGGACTCTGCATGTCTGCTGGAGACAGGCTCGAAATGAAACCCCCGGACGTAAATACGCCTGGACGCTGGATCTGAGCCCCACCCCCGGCTCCTTTTCTGGGATGGGCTGAGCCGAAAAGCCCAGATCCGGACGAGCCCAGTTTGCAGAATCTAAGGGATATTTCATAGGATGCCGCATCCTCCCCTCTGCCTCTACATGAAAGGACGCTAGGGTTGTCTCTCTCTCTCTGTGGGGCCCCGGGGGACTCCAGTTCCATTTCAGAGCTGTCCGTGCAGGTGGGCTCTCAGTCATGAGGGCAGGAGCTGACTGACAGCCCGGCGCTGCTGGGAGATGCTGCTCCCAATTAGGATTGATGGGAAAGGTTGAGGAGAGACCAGAGGCCAGCACATGTCTACTCATGGCTGGTTAAACAATCCACAGAGCGTTTGATCCTGCTGATACAGGTTCGAGCCCTCTTTGGGGCATCTCTTAGTCTAGCCCTATAAGGCAATCACAGGTGAACGGCTCCAGTCCAGAAGCCCCGGCTGTACCTTCCAGCCAACCTGAAGGAGATGAGGACATCCCAACGCACCTCCCTCCTCAGATTCCTTCCCTCTTCAGCCACACCCTAATGAGGCTCTAGGGAGAGTCCAAGCTGCTCCCTGGGTCACAGCGTTGGGGGGGCAGCCAGGCTGGGGGAGCGTGAACGGACAGAGTAAGATGGATGCAAGGCAAGAGAGGGGGAGTGAGGGGGCTTACTGGGGAAGTGAGGGGAGAAAGGAGTCTAGGATGGATTTGGATTTAAGTGGAGATCTGAAAGAGGAGAGAAAGTATGTCCTCCGAGACACCCATTTCTCTAGCTAGCTATCCATCCCCATATACAACTATCTATTCCAGGGGTGGGCAAACTATGGCCCAGGGGCCGCATCCGGCCCTCCAGATGTTTTAATCTGGCCCTCGAGCTCCCACTGAGGAGTGGGATCCAGGGCTTGCCCCGCTCCAGCCAGGGAGCGGGGTCGGGGGCTTGCCCTGCTCTGCACGGCTCCCAGAAGCAGTGGCATGTCCCCCCCTCTGGCTCCTAAGCGTAGGGGCAGCCAAGGGGCTCCGCACGCTGCCCCCACCCCAAGCGCCACCCCCGCAGCTCCCATTGGTCAGGAACCGTGGCCAATGGGAACTGCAGGGGTGGCACCTGCGGAAAGGGCAGCGTGCAGCGCTGCCTGGCTGCACCTCCATGGAGGAGCTGGAGGGGGGGGGGACATACCGCTGCTTCTGGGAGCTGCTTGAGGTAAGTGCCACCCAGAGCCTGCACCCCTGACCCCCTCCTGTGCCCCAACCCCCTTCCCCCTCCCTTCCTTCGAATCCCTCAGTCCCAGCCCGGAGCACCCTCCTGCACCCCCAACCCCTCATCCCCAGCCCCACCCCAAAGCCCTCACCCCCCCTATGCCGCACCCTTTCCCCTCCACCCCAGCCTGGAGCCCCCTCCCGCACCCTGAACTCCTCATTTCTGGCCCCACCCCAGAGCCCGCACCCCCCGCCAGAGCCCTCACCCCCTCCCGCACCCCAACCCCCAATTTTGTGAGCATTCATGGCCTGCCATACAATTTCCATACCCAGATGTGGCCCTTGGGCCAAAAAGTTTGCCCACCCCAATCCGTCTCCATACACACCCATCCATCTATCTATCCATCCCCGTACACACCCATCCATCTATCCATCCATCCCCATACACATCCATCCATCTATCCATCCA
Organism: Terrapene triunguis; assembly: GCF_002925995.2. Taxonomy (NCBI): domain Eukaryota; kingdom Metazoa; phylum Chordata; order Testudines; family Emydidae; genus Terrapene; species Terrapene triunguis. The sequence continues at coordinate 6,073,402 of NW_020664545.1, forward strand.
TCCCCATGCACACCGATCTAATCTATGCCCATGCATACCCATCTGTTTAGAGGTTTATGCCACTCTTCGCAGCCTGGCAGCTGAGCCCCCCGAAGCAGAGACGTGCCCTGAACGAAGGTGCCTAGATGAAAGCAAGCAAGGGGGATGCAGAGTGTGGCAGAGGGAGAGGATGCTGAGGTGGGTAGGGAGCAAGGGAACAAGAGCAGGGCCGAGGCGCACGCCCTGGGGAGGGTGAGGAGCTAGGCGGGGAGCCAGTGCCCAGGTTGGGTGGGGCAGGGGGGTGGAGAGGAGGCTGGGTGTTTGGGCAGCCGGGAGGCGGGGGAGTTGAACTGAGGGCAGCCAAGAAGCCCTATAGGCCAGGTGGTGCAGTCCCTACTGGGGATGCTTAGGGCCACCCGGCGACTCTGTGGGCTCCTGGAGCCGGGGTTTGAGACCATAGACATGGTGGCTGTAGAATGCCCTGGGCCCGGCTGCCGTGTGATCTGCTCCAGACCTTCTTGGGACCTGGTCTCTAGGTGGTTTTGGCAGTGGTCCAATTGGAGCCTCCCCTTCCTCGCCTCATTTGCATAGTGGCTCCCAGGCTGGCTCCGCTCCAATTAGCGAATCCCCCGATTCATTTTTCCCCCCCGCTCGGCAACTTGCATCAGTGTCACCGCTGGCAAGCGGCGGGAAGGAGCTGGGTCTGTCAGGCGGCAGCAGGAGGGGAGGGAAGGACCAGGAGAGCCTCGGTGCCGGGTCACTCACCTCCCTAATGAGCTCCCCACTCACAGGCAGCCCCGCAGCAAAGCTGCAGCCCCAAATTAGCGCCGAGAGCCACCGCGCAATGGAGACGGACGCTGCTATTGAATTGGCCACGAACAAGGGTGGGCTAGTGGAGCCCTCTCCTCAGCTAGTGAAGCGCCCGGCTATTGAAGCCCTCTCGACCTGCACAGTGGGAATCCAGAGCCCCGCAGAAATTCTAGGGGATTTGGAGGTGGGTTTTGGGGAGCGGCCCAGGCTGCTCTTTGTGTCTGGGGAAAAGCCTCACGCTCCAGCTCCATTTCCGAGGCCGGGCGCCCAAGCCGTGCACAGGAGAGCGTGCACGCACACGCCGCTGCACGAGCAGGATGGAGACCAAGGGATTGTGCACAATTATCTGTGGTGCACACGTGTGATTCCCTGGTCCAGGTAACTTTGGGGTGGCTTTGACGGAGACTGAACCACTCGGCTGGAACTCAACTGCATTGGCTTAAACAGCCCCATGGGGAAGTGTTGCTGTGATCTAAGGGATACTAATATGAGAACCATCACATCTGATCTCCATCGGCAAGGACCGAACCCGGAACGGACAATAGGAGCCTCCCCAGCAGATGCACCTCTTCTGTGGCTCAGGCTGACGAGCGATGAACAGAAGGTTGCCTTAGCATCTGCTTTGAGTGTCACTGAGCAACAGGCCAAGATGGGATGAGACCTCCCCCGCCCCACCCCACTGACCGGGGGGGTCGGGGTCACTGCAGAGCCCTGTTTGAGATCACCCAGAGCGGAGGGTTAATAGTGCATCAAAGACAGGGTGACCTTTGTACCTTTTCATTTCACCTGCTGCTCCTTTTCCTCTCCATTATCTGCCTGGGTGCCTGTGGATTTCATTTCCATATTCATGGCGTTTTAATGACCCTGTGATATCTTGACGTTCTGCAATTAAATGGGGACTATTTTCTGGATTATTATCTGCATAGGAGAAGTTGTGGCAATTGCACAGGGGAGGGAGAGGTGTGGGCGAGGGCATTAATTACATTTCACAGGCCAGCAGGATCTTCGGCGATCCTTTTCTTTGTTCGTGCTAGGAGAGGTTGGGACTGGAATAGCTTGGAGTTCCCCTGTGGCCAAAGCTCCTGCCCCGATCCCTACAACGCCTCCTGCTGGGGAAGGCTGAGCGCCTCTATAGCTAGAGATACTCACACATGCGAGATCTGAGCCGCACCTACCCTCATGCACGTGTGTGAGCACACATAGGACCTGACCCAAGCTTTCTGCCACCTGCTGTTAGCCTAGATAACAGTAATACATCACGCTCACCTTAAGCCTTCTCCTAATCTAGGGCATTTTTAATGCAGGATTTCTCTGACCCCTGCCCCTACTTTCCTCTGCCTTAAACCCTTGAATACTCCTGGGTTGAAATTAATAGAGCCCCACTGGTTGGACTGCCAGGCTGAGTCAGCAGACGTGCCCTGCATCTATGCATATGTGCCTAGCCCCAGGCACAAGGATGACCCAGCAGAATAGCTCTGCATCTCTCTGCAGGCTCCTAGAATCTGACCCCCTGTTGCAGTAAATTATCCTTGAACAGTGAAAACAATTGTGGTTCCTGGATCCTGCTCTATCTAAAATGGACTCTTCCCTTTGGGCTAGCAGCTCTTCCTACACCTGCTCGATGGATTATGCATGTGATAGTTTTCGGAGCAGTGTTTGAAGGATACCTAGTGGTTGGAACAGAGGGTGAGAAGCCAGGATGCCGGGATTCTGGGCTTGCTGTGTGAACTTGGACAAGTTCCTTCTCTCTGTGAGCCCATCCATAAAATGGTGTGAATGATACTTCCCTACCTGTATCGCATTAGCTAGTGTCGGTGAAGCATTTTAAAGCACAAACTGTGATCTGTTTATCTATCTTTCTCTCTAAAGTGAGTCTCAACCTTAACTATAGCCAAACTGCCTATCTCCGTACGTACTCCATTAGCTATCTATTGTTACAGCATCCCCTGGCAAGGAATTCCACAGGTTGACTGTGCATTGTGTGAAGAAATACTTCCTTTTGTTAGTTTTAGACCTGCCGCCTATTAATTTCATTGGGTGACCCCCTGGTTCTTGCGTTCTGTGAAGAGGCAAGTAACACGTCCTTATTCACTTTCTCCACACCATTCATGATTGGACAGACCTCTATCATCTCCCCCCTCACTCGTCTCTTTTCCAAGCCGAACAGACCCCATCTTTTTAATCTCTCCTGTGGAAGCTCTTCCATGCCCCTAATCATTTTTTGTTGCCTTTAATAAGTTGCCCAGTGTGTATGTGGCACCCCTGTCCTCTCCTAGTTGGAATCAGATTGCTCATCCATGTGTCATAGACCCTGTACTGCTAACCACTCACAGAGACTCTCTTGCCATGCTACTGGCAGCCCCCCTGAAGCTGGAGCTGACTGGTCATGGCCTGCGGCACAGAAGTGGCTGTGAGGTTCCTTAGTAGCCAGGGAATTGCTACAATGAGACAGGCCTCCTAGCCATAAAGAAGTGGGCACAGGCAGCAGCTGAGGAGAGAGCTCCGGTTCCCGCTGCTTGTGTTGATCCCACGTCCCCAGGGCGCCCTCCTCCCAGGCTTCTCCGCTGTGCAGTGATAGATTGGCCTTCAATCGAAAACCTTGTTAAACGTTTCCACCCAGGGCTGCACAGAGGGACTTTTCACAGGCACATCAGGGGAGAATCGACCCAGCTGCAGAGCTCTGGGGCTGGGCATGGCTTATGAGCAGCGGGGGGCCGGGGGGGCCGAATCGACTGAGGCCAAGCCAAGGACTGGGTTTAGCAAGGCCTGTACTTGCCGTTCTCTGCTGCTACCTCACCCCGGGGAGGAGCTGGCTTCCCTAATCTATTTTCCTCTGTGAAAAATGAAGCCAACAGAATCCGTGCCCTGCAATCAGCATCCTAATGACCAGAGGTCAACGGTGCAGCCGTCTGGCAGAAGGGGCCATGGCAGCATGAGAGGAGGAGAGGAAATAGAGAAGGATGAAGACAGGGGAACCAAAGGGACTGATTCTCCACTCTCTGACTCTGGTCAATGTCAAGGGTCACTCCCATCAAGCCATGGGGTGCGGGAGAAGAGAATTGGGCCACTGTTGACCCACAGGCCCCAGTGCTCAAAGTCCCGACCCAAAGCCCCAGGAAGACAGCAGAGCTGGTTGGAAAAGGGTATTGGCCAAGAAGCAAGGGGAGAATTTTACAGGTCCCGCCACCCACGTTTTTTCATGGACGTTTTTTGAATTTTCAACCAACAAAAAAAAAAAAAATCCCCCATATCTTTCATTTTTCAAAAGCAGCTGGAATTCTGGAGGCCCGGCTGGTTAGGAAAACAGAGACGTTCGGGGCTTTTTGTCGAAAAACCATGGAAAAAATCCGAACGGGATGAAAAATTCTCCCCAACGATTTACGCGTTCAAAACATTGTTTCCGACCGAGCAACAACAACCCGCTCTTGACGTCGGCTAGTGTCTTTGTGCTGCTTTCCGTGGTCTTTGGACTGCCCCAAGCCAGCGCCAATTCATTGCTGCTTACATCGAAAGAACCAAGATGACACAGCCCTTGAGGGGCACCGGAGAGAGTCGGACCACCCCAACATTAGGGGTTTCTAGGCCCCAGTCCTGGTAGGTACCGAGTGGTATGGTGCCAGGGTTATTAACACCTCCCTTATTTGGCACCAGCGCTTTTGGATCTGTAACGATCACAGCCGTCAGGACCTCAGTTGGATTTCTCATCTATTTTAACACTGGATGGGGCCCTCTGGATTCAATTAGGGGCAGCAGAATAGACAGCGGTGGGTCTGAACTAACCCACTAAGGAGCCAACTCAATGGGAGAAGCTGTTGCTCATCCTGGAGGGAAATAGAGCTGAAGGGAGAGCCATGTACCCTGATCCACCAGACCAGCACAGGCCAGTGGACAGGGGGACAGGTGCTGGGGAAGCTGTTGTGTTAATGATGTAGGATTCTGTGCTCCCTGGGCATTCTCTGCTTAGCCCTCACCATGCAAAGGGATTGGGTCTTACAGTATCAGAGGCACTAGCAGCTCTGTCCCTGGCTGTGTGTGTGTGTGTGTGTGTGTGTGTGTGCACGCAGTGAGTCTGGCTCGGTGTCTCTGGGGGCAGTAGGGGGTGTTTGTATCTCTCTGCCTTTATCTAGGGGTGACTCTATATGTCCATGTATGCGGTGTGTCTGGCTGCATTGGTGTTGATGTGGTATGGCTTTGTGTGTGTGTGTGCGCTTGGTGTCCGTGTGTGGTGTGGAGGTTTGTGTCTCGTGTGTGGGTGTGCATGTGTGGTGGTGTCTGTGTGCGTGGTTGTGTCTATTTGTGATTGGGATTGTGTCTGTGGGTGGGTGTTGGTAGATGATTGTATCTGAGGGAGCGTGTTTGTGCATGGGTGTGACTGTATCTATGTGTGTGCGAGGGTGTTTTTGGCTGGGGGTGGCTTTGAGTCTGGGTGTGCTTGTCTCCAGCACCTGGGAAGATAAGCACTAACCTCGGGCGCTCAGTGGGGAAACCTACCAGGGCTGGGGCCCGCTGGGTGCGCCCAGGGCTGACGGCCCCCCATGCAGCCCAGCCTCCCCTGGGCCCAGCCAGCCCCCGGCCTTCGGTCTCCATAGAGAAGCCATTAAGATCAGGAACGGAGATATGGGCAGCTGAGCTGCTCGCATCTGCTGCCCCGGCCGTGGGGGCTGTAATTAGGTTTCAATCCTGGGAGCCGTGTGGAGCTGGGAGCTGGAGCTGGGAGGGGACGGCTCTGTTGCTTTGGGAGCAAGGGCGGGGGGCATAGAGAATGGATCCCTCCTCCCCGATTCCACCCCTCTTCCCCTCGGCAACAGGGCTGGGCTGCAGGGAAGATATCGAGGCTGCTGGACCCTGCCAGACCTGGTGGTTCCCTCGGTCTCCCTTGCTGCCAGCCTGCGTGGCTGGCGGTCACCCCACAGGCTCTCCCAGGGGAGCCTGGGGGCCATACAGCCTGCTAATCCCAGCCCCTTCTCCACCCCACCCAAAGCCCTTCCGCTCATGGCCCTGGCCGGCCGGAGCACTGATATCTCGGGGGGGGGAGGAGAGGAGAGAGTAAGAGGGGGGCCAGCCCATGGCAGGAGGGGCACGGAGCGGGCATGGGAGCAGGTGGGCAGTGACCCCAAACGTGGGGGACCAGGCCCGACACTGGCTGAAGAAGCCGAGGGGCTGCGTTCAGGTGCTGTTAGCAAGCAGGGCTGAGGCTGGGGGTGGGGGGACCTGTCAGGAGCGGGGGGACAGACGGCAGATCAGCCCCAGTGCCCCCCCCTCCCATGCCCAGCAGTCTCCTTTCCGAGGGACCTTTGAAGATGCAGCTGCTAACAAGCTGTTTTTACGGGCGACAGGCAGCGGGGGGAGCGGGGGAGGCTGGTGGAATAAAGAGGGAGCTGAAAAACACCTTTTCATCCAGCTGTTTGATCTAAAGGACAGCGCTGAATTCATTAGGATCCTTGCCAGCACGGCCGGCCCTCGGCGCTGGGCAGGGAGGACCCTGGTCCCAAAGAGCCGGGGAGGAGGTGGGACAGGAACAGACACACGGATGGACACAGCCAGACACGCCACACAGTACATACAGTGTACACGCCATGTCACACACAGACACACCAGCACACGTCTAGACATACAGACGCAGATGTACACACTGAGACACCCACAGACATGCAATGTAAGTGCCAACACACACACACGCAAACACTCTGAGACACAAAATGTACAGACACTCAGATGTACACAGTGGGACGCACAGACAGACAGTGTACACACCAAGACACATGCACACACAGACATACACACTGACACACAGACATACACCTAGACATACAGATACAGGCTCTCATGGACTCCCCAAGACACACATAAACACACAAAGGACCCATCCAGACACACACAGCACACACACAACACAGGCTAATACACAGCCACACAAGCCCAGCCATACACACTGAGGCACACCCAGATCTATATTGTACATGCCGCGACACGCAGAGAGAGCCACAAACACACACACGCACCTGCAGAAATGCACACAGACCTGTGTGTACATGCACCCCTGCGGCGCTCCACACACGCACACAAACACACACGACCCACCACAGCAGAGTCGCACACCCAGACGTGTACGCAGATACACACGCACAGAGCCACCTGCAAATACACACTTCACAGAGCCACACAAAAATACTCTGACGCCCCACTACACAGATGTGCCCATGCATGCCCGGAGCAATGGGCTGGGAGCGACATTGAAGTGTGTCTGTGTGTGTGTCCATACATGGGTGCAGGTTGTGCTGGGAAATGCCTGCCTTTGGATTGCCACGCATGCCTTAGGGCTCTGCAAACATACCCAGAAAGCGTGGCATTTTCCGGGGCCCTTTCCGCCACCAACCAGGAACCAAAATACCCTGAGACGCCCCAAGTCTGTTTGATTCCTCCCTTGCCCCCCGCCCCTGCCCCCAACTTCTCCCCAGAAAACACCTATGAAAAAAACAGAAACCTAAATATTGGAAACCCAAAGACAACCCCTCCAGAACTCACATCCCCCCTTTGTATACCTGGGGGTGGAGTGTGCTTGCTTGCACTGCTCTCTCTGCAGTTTCCATGGGTGTGTGCTTCTGTGCGTGTGCACGTGTGTGTGTGTATGTGTGTGTATTCATACAGCAAATGCTCATATCTCTGCCTATCTGTGTAAGCACTGCGTGTGCATTTGGTCCCTGCAGGATCCACATATGTGTGTGTTTGTCTAGGCACATGTGCGGCTGTATGTTTTACAGTAGGTCAAGAATCAGGGCCCCCCGTTTACTGGTGTCGAAAAACTCCCGCACACCCGTTTGTGCGCACACCCAGCCAGGCAGACCCGGGCTCCCCGTTTCAGTTCAGGGCTACGTACTTCGGTAGCATGGCAGGGAAGAGACGTGGGATGATTTAGTTGGGGATTGGTCCTGCTTTGAGCAGGGGGTTGGACTAGATGACCTCCTGAGGTCCCTTCCAACGCTAATATTCTATGATTCTATGTGTGGCCGAAGTTAAACCCAGCCCTGCCCAGCCAGGGGCTTCCCAGAGCCCACAGGCTGCCAGACCACGTGTCTGTGCTATTGCTCTTGGGCCAGATCCTGAGGGCCTGATTCTTCTCTCACTGACGCTGGTGCAACTACTGAAGTCAATGGACCGACCCTGAGCGTAGCGAGCTCAGAACCAGGTTTTCGCTCGTTGTTCTGTTCCATCGCCCAGTGACCCCCCCTGGGAGCAAGGCTCCCGGGGCAGCAGTTGCCGGCAGCACCTGGAGCCGCCCCCACACATGCTGAGCTCCATCTGGCCACGTCTCAGTGAAGCAGCCGGGTTGCAGGCCTGGGCTACGCGCATTAACAGCCCTTCCCCCATGCGCGCCGGGGCTGCCGGGCCATCTCACTTGATATATTAGCCACGCTGGGCCGCAGCCTGGACTCAAGCGCTGGCTCCCCTGGGACCCGCAATGGATTTTTCAACAGCTTGGAATCGGAGCAGTGTTCCCCTCTTTCCTGCCAGGGAACCGTGTGTGCATTGCCTTGGGCCTTTGAGTTCCCTCCTTCCAGCCCTGCTGCCTGTGCACCCCAAGGCCATTTCCCCATCCCCCTGGGGGAAGGGGTGTCCGGACCCAGGGCACAGCCTGGAGTCGCACTGGGCCAGGGAGGCCCTGCCCCTCAGCAGCTGCAGGGCATGGGGTGGGCAGAGGGACAGTTTAAAAGGGCACTTCTAGCCCAGTGACAGGGTGCATGGGAGCCGGGGGCAGAGTGACTGCCCCCTTGCCTAGGCCGCTCTGGGAGCAGGGATCCAGGGATCTCTTTGGAGCCGAGAACCCCCCCAGAGGCCCAGAAGAACAGGACGTTGTCCCAGCAGATGAAGCAGATACTGAGACTGTGACCACACCCGTGCCAGAGCCCGGTAGGCCGTGACCCAGCAGGGAGCGTAATTTGGGGTGGACCAATGAGTAGTCCGGCCACTGCGACACCCCTTAAGGGCCCTGCGTCGGGACCGGTGAAGAGGGAAGCCTGGGGCCGTCTCCCCTGCTCTCACTTCCCTCTGTTGTGCCCGAACCCCCAAAGAGGGGACACAAAGAAGAGACGGAGGCCTGCTATATACAGCCTGCCAAGGCCCCTCCAGGACAGGCAGACTGGAAAGACCTGTGACGCCACTGCCTGACCACTAGGCCAGCTGGCTAGAGGGCTGAGCCGCTGCACCAGAGCTCCCCGAATCAGCCCCCCC
>NW_020664545.1:6082429-6108912 GCF_002925995.2 Terrapene triunguis
TACACATCCCTACACCACACACACACACACACACACACACACACACACACTGTGGCTTGGCAGGCTATGGGCCTGCTGCTTGGGAACTGAATTCTTTTCATGTATACAGTATTTCTTCTCTTGTCTCTCAGCTCTTAGCTAACACCAGGACAGGTGCGGAGTGGATGGAGGGATGGATGGATAGATTGATGACAGGCCGCATTCTCGTCCCCTGGCTGCATCCCATCTCTACAGAACTGATGCAACGTTTTGTCACCCCATAAGAGACCTGCAGTGACAGGCACCAGGATTAATGACACTTCCGTCCCCCCAGTCTCGTTCCATTTTAACTCCTTCCTCCATCGATCAGTGCCCAGATTAAACCGCATCCCAGGAAGCAGGGTCTGGGGATACCCCTTCCCGCCACCATTCCCAGCAAGGGGGGAGATTACAGGGTCATTGCAGCTTGGGTGCACTAACGGCCTCATCTTTTTGCATGAAAGAAACTTTCCTTTCCAGTAGAGCTTATTTGGGGGGTCTTTGTTGGAGTCGTGCTGCCCCCTAGTGGCAAAGATAGATTCTTCCTTTTCGAGGCTGCGCTTGTAAAGATGGGCCCTGAGGTTTTTGGCTACATGACAGATGCCGAAGCGAGTTACTGATTCTTGGTTCCCGGCCCCCGAGCTGGGAACTCAGCGGCACATAAAGCTGAACCCAATGCGGCGATGGGATAACAACTGGTGTCTAGAATCAAACGGCTCATTCCATAGCGCTACGTCCGCGTGGGCATCACCGGGCTGCAGAAATGCAGCTGCCTCTGGGGAGGAGGGCAGCTGCTGCACCACAGTACCAGCGGTGGTGGGGACTGTAATAATATAGAGCTGGGCTTTCCAAAAGGGCTTAAGGGAGTTAGACAAGCAAATCCCATTGAGATTCATCTCTCTGAGGCTCCTTTGAACACCCCCCTCCATTATTACTGATTAATTATTATCTCTGTAGTGTCTCGCAGCCCCAGTCAAGGATCAGGGCTTCATTGTGCTAGGGGACGAGAGAATGAACAAACGACACACGACAGAAGTGCTTAATGCTCCGATCGTCCAGGGACGGGTGCGGTATAAGAACCCGGATAGAACTGCATTGTGCTAGGCGCTGTACGCATACCACAAAGACAGTCCCTGCTCCACAGAGCTGGTCGTCTAAAGAGGCTTTTCCAATGGGGTGAAAAGCCGAGCGCCTGCCTTTTTTCCTCCTCCCTGCCCTCCTCACTCGGCGATGAGTCTATGCTGCAGCCCCTGCGGGACCCCGCCTGGCAGCTCTTCCAAGCCAGGCTCCGCTTCCATTCCTGAATTAATAAACTCTCCCAAACCAGCTTTCCAAGCAAATCGCCCTGGCCCCAAATCCGCAGCCCGGCTACATTTGCCATCCGACTGAGTGGGCTGACACCTAGTGGATGCTTGGCGGGATTACGCTCGGCCTCCAGCGTCATTAACGCCTGCGCTGGCAAGAGGGAGCCTGGGCTTGGGAGGATTATCTTTCTCGTGAGTCTGGCATTGAGAGGCTTGCCAGAGGATTACGCGCTAGAGGAGGAGGTTATTACTGTCCGTGTCACTAACAGGGTCTTGGAGGTGGAGGGGGTGCGTTCACTCACAAAGGCTGACGTAATGAGCGACACAGAGGGAGCCCATTCGCAGGACACAAGACGTTTTATTGGGGCTACCAACCCCGGAACAACGATGCGTGGTCCTGAGCGCTGCCCGTGTCACCTGTTCTGTTTACACCTAGCCAGAGGCAGAGCACTCCCGTCACAGAAGGTAACCAGGCCGGCCGCTCACGCAGCAGGGTGTTGGTGTAGGCCGTGCCATCAGGCCTGCCTTTAAGATTTCTTTGAGGGGTAGTTGGTTCGATGTTTCCCCGCCTTACCTCACCCCCCCCAATCCCTGCAACCCCCCAGACAACCACACCCCCATCGCCCACAAATATCTGCGTTGACCCTGCAAACTGCCCCCCCCCGTGAATCCCCCACTTGGCTGTGATTTGCCCAAAGTCTCCCAAAGCCTGAGCACAGGACGGTCCAGCTAGGTTTCACACAGGGTCCTTCATCCTACCCTCCTCTTGAGATGCACGTAAAACAGCCAGAGAGGTTCATTGCTCTGGTGGAGCAGAGGGGGCAGGGAGACCAGGGAGCTGGCCCTTTAAGGAGAGACACATGGGCATCGGCCTCACCTGTGACACAGATAACTGGCCTGCCCAGGTGAGGAAAAGGGGTCATGTGACCCCATCAGGCCTCTGAGATAAATAAGGGAGAGGCTGCGAAATGCGGGAGAGACAGAAAGATGCTGGAGAAGGGATCCAGCCTTGGGAGTTGCTGCTTTCTACAGGGCAGGGAGCACCCCAAGTTACCCAGGGAAGGGCTGAAAAAGAGCCTGGGAGGGAGGACTGAGGCAGTGGGGACAAAGGATCTGTTGCTGGGAAATTAACTAAATAAGGTCCTCCAAATGGGAATCTTATTGCAGGATCGTGGTCTCCGAGGGGATGTCTAGACAGCAAGCCGAGCCCCATGGCAGCACGTCTCGGAGCCTAGGGCTGCAGCCCGGGGCTATGGCACCCGTGTAAGTGTTGGGGCTGGGGCTGGAGCTGCAAAACCTGGGGATGGGGTGGGCTTCAGAGTCCAGGCCCCGGCCCCGTAGCGGGATCCTGAGACTCGCTGCGGTGGGTTTGCGCTTGCCGTGTAGACGTACCCAGAGTCAATGATTGCAAAGAACCTGAGCAGGTAGGTGCCTGCTGGGCCATCCCAGGCCTGGAGGAAGTGCTGTGAGCTGGCCCCCTGCTCCAGAGCCCGGGCTGGACCCAGAGCTAAACATTCCCGTTCATTCAGGCTGGATCCTCAGCTGGTGTAAATGGGCAGGATCTCCCTGGACTGCAGCGAAGTGTCACTGCCTCTGGGGGGGTCTGGCCTCCCCTCTGGAAAGAGGGGGAGGGAGCAGAGGGGGGGATGGGGAGGCTGTCCCAAGGCAGCATGCTGGGGAAGCTGCAGGCATTGGCCGGGGAGGGAGCAAGTTCAGGTGCAATCCCACGAGGTCCGTGGAGTTGGACCCAACCAGGCCTGGACCACGCGGAAGGCGGGGGAGGGGGCGTGTCTCTATAACTCACCGTGACCAGTGGATGTGGCGGGCCGGGGGGTGGGGGTGTGTGAATTACCCCTCAAGCCACACGGTATAGACGGGGCCTACCCAAAGCTCACGGAAGTCACTGGACTGGACTCCCCCCCCCCTTCCATTGACTCCGCTGGACTTTGGCTCAGGAATCTAGCGGAGAACGGAGCCCACCCAGCCGAGCTGCTCCGGGTCCGTCAGCCGCAGCAGCTGGGAGAAACCTGCCTCCTCGGTGCCGCTCACCAGCTGCCAGGAGGGCCTGCCCCTCTGAACCTCCACCGGACTCCATGCATACGCCTCGTCCTGGGGCTGCGGGCTGGCGGCCACCATCCGGGTCCCCACGGCACCCTGCAGGCTCTGCGGCGAGACCAGAGAGAGGAAGGCCAGGTGACGTTACCATCCCTGAAACGAGTTGGCGGGGCTCAGCCCGGTGCCCCGCGGGCATGTCTCCACAAAAGCGCCTCAGCGCTTGGCTCTCACTGGCCGAGGGTGGTGTGAGACCAAGCTCATCGCCGCGGGGGCATCGCATGGAGGACAAATCGATTCAAGCTTGGATGGGGCTTTAATACGAGCACCAGTTCCAATTGGGCTGGGCCGGACAGGGCCGGGCTGGGCGGCAGAATAGCCTGTGGACGGGAGAACTGGCCTAGAAGCCAGGACTCCTGGGTTCTATTCTTGGCTGTGCCACTAGGCAAGTTCCCTACCCTGCTCTGTGCCTCAGTTTCCCCTGTAAAATGGGGTCTCCCACCTGTGAGAAGTGCTCTGCGCTCTAGGGATAAAAAGCACTATATAAAGGTGGAGGGGTACTACGCGGAGCACAGCTCAAACGTTGCAGGAGTTTTCCTTTGAATCCTCCTTCCCTTGGCATAAATCCCAGGTAAAAAGTTTCACGACCTGGAACCCACACAATAGCCTGTGAGGTTTGCAAACCTAGATTCCCTGGGGGTCCCCCCCCGATTTACACCTTCTCTTACAGGTTTTGCACTCCAAACCCCGCCACGCCTGGCTGTGACCCCACAAAGGGACCTTGAATGGAGAAGCCATCCTGCAAGGCTCATTTCACTAGTGTAAGTAGTGACGGTTTCACACTCAATAGTGAACCAGATGCTGCTGCATTCCTGATGGGGATGGCACTGTGCTTCTCCTGCAGCATCCCTGTGGCAGAGAAGAGACCAGACTGGGGCTGCAGTGTCTATAAAGGGGATTTTCTCTCAAGGCTCCTGGACACAGACAGACCCTGTGGCTCTCTCTGTTCTCCGGTCTCCCTGGCAGTCACGGGACGGACTGCACGTCCTTCTTACCAGGGGCGGCGGCTGCAGCTGGCTCACGAGGTTCCGCTTCTTGTCCTTGCAGCGCTTGTTCTGGAACCAGACGCGGATGATGCGGGGGCTGAGGCCGGTCAGCTCCACCAGCTGCTCCTTCAGCCCGGCGTCGGGGCGAGGGTTGGCCGCATAGCAGGAACTCAGGGCCTGGAGCTGCCGCTCGTTCAGGACGGTGCGGACGCGGGTCAGCTTCCCTGAGCCGCCCTGGGCCACGGGGATGCTCGAGCCCATCACTGGGGGCAGGGAAAGAGACAGGACTTTTAGACCCCAGCAGGATGGGCAGTGGGGAGTGTTGGTGCACTGGAATTCAGCGTGGGTTGGGGGACTGGGAGTGGAGGGGCCTAGTTCAAATCCGGATAGCAGAGACGGGAAGCTGTTGGCCGGCTCCTCTGTGAAATACCCTCCCAGCCGCATGGTCTCCCCCTGCAGAGTGCGCAGACGGAGCTTGCCCCGCGGGAGTATGTACGGTGAGGCAAACCCACCACCTTGCTCTTAACTGGGTTTCCCAGGCTGCGGGGCTGTACCAAGACCTCTTCTAGTGCTACCCACGGGGAGCCCCCTTCTGTGCAAGCGACCCGGTCCAGAGCTTACCTGACCGGTGCCACTGGGTCCATGCTGATACCGGGATCTCCGGCCCTGCCCCTTCCTGCCCTGGCCACTGGTGCATGGGGCAGTACAATCCGTCCGGCCGCAGAGCGAACTGCTCGCCGGGCAGCAGCCGGCGTTGGCAGAGGGAGCAGCGGAAGCAGGCCTGGTGGTATACAGCCCCTCGTGCCCGCAACACCAGGTCAGAGGGCAGCAAGGTCTCCCGGCAGCGGGCACATCTCGTGGAGAAGAGCCTGCAGGGGAGAGGAGGGCAGAGAAAAGGGGATGCTCAGACAGATGGGCATGGGGTGCATAGCGGGAGGGAGTTCTCCTCATAAGCCTGGCACAGATGGGCATGGGGGTGGCGAGGGAGCCCAATGCAGCAACTCCACCTGGACAAGGGGCAAGAGGCCAGCTGCTTAGCCTCGTTCCCATGACATCCGTAGAGCCAGGGGGATTTACACCAGCCCTTTCCGGGTCCTGCCAACATCCCACGGGCCTCCCCCAGGCTGGCTTCGAGGGGAGCCCCAGGCCGTTGGTCGCCCAGCCTCTGACCATCCGGCAGCATCCGCGCAAGGTGTTCCCCCCCCCCCCCCCAAACCAGCCTGGGTGGGAATGCACTGGCCCAGGCACAACGAGTTTGGGTGGCTGAGAGCTGGCAATTGATGTAGGACGCCCGCCTGCCATGACAGCTCAGTGCCGCAGCGTGGGAACCACCAACAGGGGGCGCCATGAGGATGGCCCCAGTGGAGACACGGTCCTGGGGCAGCTCAGCCAGCCGCTACCCATCATGCACCTGTTCTGTGGGTTGACCTGGGGCTTTGTCACCCCCTAGTGGCCGCTCCACAGAGAGGTTAAAATGAGCTGGCTGGAGCAGGAGGCCCAAGGGTCAGTGTCCCCCCCCACGCGGCGGGGCCTTACCTGAGATAGTCGGCTCTGCAGTAAACGCTGCCGTCGCGCAGGAAGCAGGTGGGGCTGTGAGCCAGGCTGAGCCGGCAGCAGCTGCAGCGGAGACAGCCCATGTGCCACTCTGTGTCGGGCGCCACGCGGAGCAGGAAGGGGCCTCTGATCTTCCCCCCACAGCCAGCACACGCCAGCCTGGCGCCTAGAGAGAACGGCACCGGAGCCTGCATTTAGCAGCCTCGCCCCACGAGAACCGGGGCGCCGACGGGTCCAACTGAGAGCAGAACCCGCTGGTGCTAGGTGCTGCACGGACGCAGAGCGCGAGAGAGCCCTTGTATTGCCAGAGAGCCATCCGCTCCCCTCTCAGCCTGCCGTCTGCCGCATCTTCGTCTCCTCTCTTTAGCCTTAACTACTAGACCCTCGTTCCTCTCCACAAGGCAGGATCGGGGGGATCGGGCTAAGCGGGGAGGAGCAAAACTGTGCCGCTAAAAGAACGAGCCAGAGCCGTCCCCTGAACCGCCGCCCGAGCTGTCTGGCGCTGGAAGAAGATGGATTCATGGCTCTTTTTGAACAGGTTTGGGAAGAAGCTGCTGGCTGAATCCCAGCTCAGCTCGTCCGTCACTGGAAATCTTTACCAGCCGGGGGCCTCCGTGGTGTGAGTTTGCTGGGCCTAGTGGACAGGCGTCCCCGTCACACACACCGGACGCTGCCTGGCCCCTTGGGGAGGCTCTAGGAGTCTTGGAGACGGAGCTGCCCTCTCCCCCCCAGCGGGGCTGAGTCTCAACGGCAGGGGGAAGCTAGCTCTGGGGCGCACCTGCCCTGGGACCCCCTTGCTGTGGGGTGGGGGTGGGATCAGACCCGGCCCCTGCTGCTGCCCAAAGGTGGAGGTGTTTCCTCCCAGTGGCTTGGGGGACCTGAGGCCAGAACTTGACCTCCTCCGTGCCATATGGAACCCAATTCCCAGCCACGCAACCCTTCCATGGTCATTATCAGGGTCACTTACCCTGGGAGCCTTCCCCACGGCTGGGCACACAGACCCTCTGTCCTGCCCTCCGCTCCTCCTTCCCAGAGGGGTGGGCTCTCTCCGGCCCCCCTTCCATGAGGCCGGCTCCCTGCCCTCTCCTCTAGACTTCTTCCTCTCCCGCCTCCATCCCGTCCTCCTTTCTTCAGCTCTTCCCTTCTCTCTCTCTTCCACCTTCTCTCCTTCCTTTTCCCCGGCCCTCTCTGCTTCTCCTGCTTTTGGCCTCTTCCTTCCCTCTCTTCGGCTTTGCTCTTCGCTTTCTCTGGCTCAGCCTGGCTCTTTCTCCTGTCTCATTCCCCGATCTTGTCCCGTCTCTGTCCCGTCTCGCTCCCTGACAGTCCATGGGGGGCCAGCCCCCCTTTATACCCACTCGGCCCCCATCTGTTAGGTTAATTCCCTGACAGGCCGCCCGCCCCTTCATTAAGGAGACACCAGGAGCTGCCTCTCTCTTAGGAAAATTACCCTTCACGCGGCACGAACGTCACTCCCCTTCCCCCCGGCATCCTTAGGCTGCGCCGCCAGCCCCGTTCCTTGCGTTCTGGTCTAGAAACCCCCGGCCCAATGCTTCGACTCCTCTTGCTGCCGGCCTTGGGCCAGCTCTCCCGCTGGTGTCAGGCGATACCCAGCTGCCGAGGCGCTCTCTAACCGTGCCTCACACCTCCTGAGGTCATTTTCGGTGGCCACTGTGGCACTGCTCCAGAGGAAGACCGCAACCTTGACTTTAAGCTACTTGGCAGTCCAAGCTCCCTTCACCTCCTCAAGTTCAGAGTTCGTTCCCCACTGCACCCATCGCCATGGTGTATGAACTGCCCCCCCACCCCAAACCAGGAACTTCCCCAGAGATGACAGTTGTGGAGCCTCATTCTATGGGCCTTGGGCAGAAATAGAGAGAGAACCATAAAACACAAGCGAGAGAGGGACACATCCGTGCCCAGACGAAGCCGTTGGCGAGCTCTGCTGGATTGGCACAACCCTGACATGGCAGCAGACAGGACCCAGATCCAACGTCAAACCAGCCTAAATCCATCCCAATGGGTCCTTTACCGTGTGGCCGGGAGGTAGGTCAAAAAGGGGCCTGAATTTCAACAGTGACCAATACCCAGCAGGTCCCACTGCCAGCAATGCTGAGCGCTCCGGAAAATCCGCCTGGCTCACTGAGGTGCCTAACTGGGAACTGAACTGTTTGGCAAGTGTGGCCGAGCCCACGCTAGTCCGTGGGCCTGAGCCTCTGGGCTTTGAAACAGGCCAGCTTTTTGTTCCGATTCAGTCTTCCTGCTGTAGCTGTCTCTCTCCCCTCCATCGTCCCCCTGCTTGGCCATGTGGCTTATCTTGCAGCAGAGACAAGGCAGGAGGAGGCTGTAGTGAATATAAAGGGGATTCTTTACTGAGGCTACTGGATGGAGACAGACCCTGGGGCTCTCTCTGGCTCCCTAGCTGCCGGCTTACAGGGGCTCCATAAATCCTGCAGTCGTGGAATGGACAACAGAATCCAAAGCGTGGGTCCCCGCGCAAGAAGAGAGGGTGAGTGGCTGACGTGGTCAGTTTGTGGGTGGCGCTGGTAACTAGCTGATCGCGCTCATGCGGGTGACCTGATTGCAATGGAACAGAATCCAGACCATGCACTGACCTTTAGGGGGCAAGGGACAGAGAAGGGGTGATCCCAGCCCTTCCCCTAGTATTTACCGTGGATGATCCAGGACAAAGCAAAGGAGGGGGAAGTGATAAGTGGCTCTTTTGTCTCTGCTTTTGCTTTTCCAGCCACCCCGGGTGACAGAAAGAGACCAAATCAAAGTGTCAAAGGGCGCCTCTCCCCTTTGATTAAAGGCACCGTCAGGACGGTCATGGTGATTAATATAAATAAATAATGGGGAGCTCTCTTTGCCTTGCAAATTAAAACCACGCCTCAGCCCCTCCTGCCTTTATTGGAATTAGGCAAAGCAAGAGGTGGATTGGGGGGGAGGGGGGCGGACACAGAGACTTAAAGTACAGGAGAAAATTGCTAGGCGTTCCTCTCTCTGCTCATTAGCATATGCATCCATCACCAAGCGGGACTGAATCCCAGCCTGCTTTTAATTACCTGGTCTGCACTGTGTGGTGGGGGGGGATGGAGGAGGGAGGGGAGAATGTCCTTTGCTTGTTACAGATCAACCTCTGAATATTAAATCAATTTCATTATTAGCCCTCGGCTCCAGTGAGTCATTCAGAGAGGCGTGTGTGTGGGGGGGGGGGGGTTGGCAAAGTTTGGGAGGAAGACAAGGAAGGACTTTGCTAAGGTCGTCATGCAACGGGGCGTCTCATGGTGTGATGGAAGGGGATCAGCCGGGTGAAGATGGCCTTTTCTGCATGTGGTTTGGGTTTGTGTGACCTGGAACCGAGCTTCAAGAGGCTGGGCTGTTCGGATGCTTCGGTTCAGAGCCATCTCTAGCCACAAGCGGGGGTCTTGCTGGGCTCAGCGTAGCCCCGGTGGCTGCTGGATTGCATCGCTCATGATTCGGCATGAGCTTTGAGTGCCTTCCCAGGAGAGGCACAGGGTCGGAAAAGCGAGGTGTCAGTAGCGAGGGGCATTGATTTGGCCATGCTAGAGGTGCACTGGCAGAGTTGCATGAGAGCCCAGAGCTGGAATAGCAGAGGAGCATGGAGGCTGCAGATCTAGACTGAGGTGCTCCTTCTCCGGTACTCCCAGAGAAAGTGAAGCGTGCTCTGCAGTCCCAAGGCACGGCCCTACTAAGCAATGCTACCACCAGCCTCCTCGATCCATGGCCTACTTCCTGCCCATCTGAGCACACGCCAGCTGCATCCCTCCCCAGCTGGAGAGTGAGCGGAGAGGCCCAGCAGGGTCCAAGCTCGGTGCAGGTTGACACTCTGTGCACCCCCAGCATTTGGCCCCAGATCCTCAAGGGAATTTGGGTTGGGGGTGGGGAGGAAGCAGATTCTGCTCGGAATTGCCCATTGGAAAGCGGGGTCAGTGGAGTGAAACCCTGGTGAGAGGCGAATTGGACCTGGTGACTCTCACCCAGAGATCACTCACCTACCGACGGATTAGCTAATTGGGGTTTGGGCCTTCCTCCTTTGACCCAGAACCTCCAGAGACCCCAGATCTAGCTCACTGTATGGAAAAGAAGCGATTTGATTCACACAGCCAGATCAGAACCCAGGTCTCCTGCGGGCCTGGCCGGGGGTCTGTCTTGTGGGCCACCAATGAAAACCCAGATATTTGTGGCTATTGTGTGTATTGCAGTACCCTTGTCATGGAGCAGGACCCAAGTGTGCGAGGGGCTGTCCAAACACAGAACAGCAAGACGTCCCTCCATGGACTGCCAGGGAGAGCAGGAGTCCGTATGAGGCTTGAACCAATGTGACATCCCCCTTCATCCTTAACTGTCCCTGGCTGTTGAGGATGTGGCTCCAGTCCTGTCTGCTTGGCCCAGCTGTGAGGAAAGAGATCCTCCCTCACAAGCTCATCTCCCCACAAAGCGTCAGGCCTGGCCTACCCCTAAAATGTAGGTGTACCTAGCAGTGTTGCTCAGGGTGTGAAAAATTCACCCCCCTAAGAGACGTAGGTCAGCTGATCTGAGCCCTGTTGTAGACAGCGCTAGGTCGGTGGGAGAACTCATCCGTCCGCCTTTCGGGGAGGTGGATTAACGACGGCGACGGAAAAAACCCTTCTGGGGTGATACCCCGCGTCCGTCCCCCAGCTGCAGCCCTTGTAATGTAGACCGATGTGAGACTCTGGTGGGAGTGACTCTCACCATTGTGTGTGGGGGGGCATTTATTGACATAGGACAAACGGAGGGTGGGGGGCGAGCACAGAGACCTGCAGCACCAGGAGGAGTTGCTTACGCCGCCTGCTTCCTGCATGGGGAGGGATTTCAGCACCAGGGGAAGGAACAGCTCCGGGAGCCGATCCCAGGGGCTGCGATCCAAGGGAACTGTACACACTGCTCAGGGGCGTGGACCACTGGGCTCACCAGCTCCTTATCCACAGGCTAATTCTACACCTCTGGGTTCCCCTGGGTATCCGCTCTGGCCTGTTTGTCCTATACAGCGTTACTTGGGCAGTAGGGGCAGAGATGGCCTTTCCTGAAGGTGGGCCCGGCCGGTGCCTAGCACAATGGGGCCCTATTGTGCCGGGTGCTACACAGACCCAGAGTAAGAGACAGCCCCCTCTTCACACAGCTCCCAACCTAACTAGACAACGGGTGGGAGGGAAAACAGAGGCACAGAGACTTACCCAAGATTTTGTAGGAGGACAGTGGCAGAACCAGGACTAGAACCCACGTCCCTGACCCCGAGCCACTAGGCCACACTGAGGGATCCTCCCTCAGCCGGGGGTTCCCCTGGGAACAGAAGGCGCAATCCCCCTTGCCATGGCAACCGCTTGTCTGCATCACTGTGTGTTCCATGGCGGAGGAATGCCAGGTGGGGACCCAGGCCAGGTATGTGGGTGGGAGCAGCATCTGGGACCAATGGACGGGAAAGTGAGCAGACAGGGTGGGGGAAGGAGACAGAGCAAGGGGTGCGGGATAGTAGATCCTGTAGATGGGAGCAAGGATCTTTGTGGGACTCCAGAGGGAGGAGCTGCATCGGACCCCCACTCACCCCCAGGGATGGGGAGACAGTCGGGGACGCCTTGGGTGAAACCCAGGCCCCAGTGAAGTCAGTGGGAGCTTTGCCATTAACTTCAATGGGGCCAGGATCTCACCCCTGCTCTGCAAATTCTCCTGACGGTTAGCGTAGCCTCCCAGGCAATGGGATTGATTTTAGGGCAGAATTTCAGGGCTTCCCCTCTGGTGGTTCACAGGCAAACGACGCCCTCACCGAAACTGCCACAGCTTGAGAGGCCTGAAATTGACATCATCATGTATTACCGACAGACCCTCTAAGACTGTAATTGTTGTTTTAATCTTGTGTATTTTAGCCCTTTTAATCCGTATTAGTCCGATAGGAAAATGTCGCCCGTAGGACAGAGGCTGGGTAATTACAGCATCGGCTCTGAAGATTAACAAATAATGGGCCGCATTCTGTGGTCTTTAAACGTGAAAAATCGCTATTGATTTCAGCGAAAGCTGCGCGCAGCGAAGGCCCCCGTGCGCATCGTAATCATCTGCCTCGTCTTGCAGTGACCCCTAGAGATCGCCACAAGCTACTGGGGGCTCTCTTGCGCTAGAGGCTGCACAAACACGCATAACAAAACAATATAATAATAATATAACAATACTTGGATCTTTGTCTAAAAGCTCTGCCCTAGGACTTATTGTGAGAAAGTTCTCTGGCCTATGGTATGCAGGAGGTCAGACGAGATGATTATTACAGTGGCACCTTCTGGCTTTGGAATCTGACATAAATACTGTTGTTATATATTTAATATATATTTATTTCAGAGCTGAAGCACTTAGAGCGGGGGAGGGGACAAACTTTTTGGCCCGAGGGCCACAGCTGGATATGGAAATTGTATGGCGGTTGGGGTGCAGGGAGGGTGGCGAGGGCTCTGGCTGGGGGTGCCAGAAATGAGGAGTTCAGGGTGTGGGAGGTGGCTCTGGGCTGGGGCAGTGGGTTGGGGTGCAGAGGGGGAGGGGAAGGGCTCCAGCTGGGGGTGAAGGCTCTGGGGTGGGGCTGGGAATGAGGGGTTGGAGGTGCAGGAGGGTGCTCCGGGCTGGGATCGAGGGGTTCGGAGGGCAGGAGGGGGATCAGGGCTGGAGCATGGGGTTGGGGTGCAGGAAGAGGTCGGGGTGCAGGCTCTGGGCGGCACTTACCTCAAGCAGCTCCCAGAAACAGTGGCATGTCCCCCCTCCTGCTCCTATGCGGAGGCGCGGCTAGGCGGCTCTGCACGCTGCCCTGTCCACAGGCGCCACCCCTGCAGCTCCCATTGGCCGTGGTTCCCACTCAATAGGAGCTGTGGGGTCAGCATGCAGAGCCCCTTGGCTGTCCCTATGCATAGGAGCCAGAGGGGGGATATGCCACTGCTTCTGAAAGCTGCGCAGAGTGGGGCAAGCCCCCAACCCCGCCTCCCGGCTGGAGCGCCAGAGCGGGGCAAACTCCAGACTCCACTCCCCAGTGGGCGCTCGAGGGCTGGATTAAAATGTCTGGAGGGCCAGATGCAGCCCCCGGGCCGTAGTTTACCCATCCCTGACTTAGAGGGTCCTGTCATGGATCAGGGCTGTATTGTGCTAGGGGCTGTACACACATATAATAAAATACATTTATTATTATTATTGATTCTGTCACCCTCTCATTGCACAGCATGTTACTCCGTGGGGCTACTTAAGGTGGTTGAAGGTAGGAGAACAGACCAGGCACAATGCCTTTTGCCCTGAGAGCCTTCAGATCCCCATGCAAACCCCTCAGGTGTGTTAGTCACAAAGTGGTTGTCTTTGATTCAAAAGCATCTTTATCATTCCCTCAGATATGCGGTAACACGAAGCTGGCCCCTGGAAGCATCTCGCGTCATCTGGAAGGGAACTAAGCTCTGGAGCATTTCCCGAGAAGCCGATTGCTATGGTAACTCATGCCCAAGCATGGGACAGCACCAGGGAGAGACGCATCAGTTACCTCGCCTGGCCGAAAGTCAATCACCAGATCATCTGCAACAGGTGGGTGCAGTTCTGCCCTGTTCCTAACCATAAGGGTGATCTCAGCCCTGCGTCGTCCTGCTTTCTCCAGAAACAAACCGAGGGAGCGGATTCTGCTGTCCTGTACACCAGCGTAAATCTGGAGTCACTCCTTTGACTGCAGTGGAGTGACTCTGGATTCAGTCTGGTGCGGGTGAGATCAAAATATGGTTTTAGGCAACTCTTGGATTCATTTACATCCTGCTTCCGTTACCAGCATATTCTACGTCTGTGACTCTTTGCATGAAATAATAATGCTTGGCACTTACATAGCCACTTAAGGTAGGTAAGGATTATTAACTAACCTCGTTTTATTGATGGGGAAACCATGGCCCAGAGAAGTGAAGCGACTTCCTCTAGGCTACATAACACATCAACGGCACAGCTGGGAATAGAACCCAGGCGTCCGGACGCCTCGGTACCCTTTGACGATTCTGCGTGTCCTAGCTACAGAGCTTATTCGCTAATTTTGGAGCCCCTCAGCAGCACAGAGAGTTTAGCAAGCCCGTTGAGTTGTTTTGTAGGGTGCGGGCTGATGTGGCTCTTCCACGTGTAAGTCTTTTCATCTCCCTGTGCTTTAGGGTATCCATGCCCAGGTGGGAGCAGCCACACTGCAAAACCCAACCTGTGTTACTGGCTCTGCGCTCCCCGGGGGGGGGGGTCGCTAGGATTTCTGGGGACACATCCCACGGTTCTCTGTGCTGCAGTAAGCTGAGCCGCTCTGCGAATCCCAGTGAATTGTGGGAGAACTTGTCTGTCCTTCTGGGCACACAAGGGGAATTGTGGGAAGGCACTGGAGGACTTATCAGCACTGGCGTGGTGCACTAGCCCACGTCCTCACTGCAACCTGGGTGGGTTACCAGCCCAAGTGGAAGACAAATCTGGACTCTAGCCAAACCCCCAACTGGGCCAGCTACCCCAGTGTCGCTGTGTGGACAGAAGGGGTGTTAGGGGCAATACCCGAGCTAACAATAGTATAAACAGACCCTCAGTTTCCACCCCGCAAAATGGGGTTAATTGTGCTCACACACCTTTGTAAAGTGCTTTGCGATGTAGAGAGGAAAAGTGCCCATGTAAGTCTGATGAATTATTGTCAAAGTGTACGTGTACATTGCAGCTGGGAGGTGTCATTCCCAGCAGGGGCAGACATACCTGCTCTAGCTCTGCTCGAGATATCTCCTAAAAATAGTGGTGTGGCTGCTGAATCTCAGGGTCGCCGCCCAAATACATATCCAGCGGCTCCGGAAGGATCCCATTAAAACCTATGGGAACTTTGCCAGTGACTTCACTGGGAACAGGATTAGGGCCTAGATGAAGCTTGGATTGAGACAGGGCGTGCACAGAAATTTTACTTTGATCCCTTTTGGGGGGCACAGAATGTGCTCCCCCCACTCCTCCTGCTCTTCCTTCTCCCCCACCCCCCAGGAGGCGCTTGCTCTTCCTTCCTGCCCCCGCAGGGCACCCCCAACTCTTCCTTCCCTGGCCCGGCAGGGGCTCCCTCACTCTCACCACTGCAG
This sequence comes from Terrapene triunguis, assembly GCF_002925995.2. Classification (NCBI taxonomy): domain Eukaryota; kingdom Metazoa; phylum Chordata; order Testudines; family Emydidae; genus Terrapene; species Terrapene triunguis. The sequence goes on from NW_020664545.1 coordinate 6,097,514, forward strand.
CCCTGGGGCTGGAGGAGTTCTGTGCGCCTGACGATTATTGGGGTGCCCCTGCTTGCCCCCAGTTCTGCACGCCCCTGGGTTCAGAAGGTCTGAAGAATGGGGATAACATTTCATGTTTGCTGCCAATAAACCGACGCGGTGTTGGGTCGTTATTGCAGGATTTCAGTATACTGGACGGATAAATTGCCTTCGAAGACTCACAGGTTCACAGTCCCGGGTAAGATGACCATTTTACTGCAGGATGAGAAATTAACCAGAGATTCTATATTATTTAAAAGTGGGTTAAATGGTAAATCTAGGAGTCTGTCATGTCCAAAAGTCAGCACCATCGGTCGGATGTTTGCTGGCCTCAGAAATAAGTTGTTCTTAGTCCAGGCCCCAGAAGAGTAAACAAGGCCCATACTAATCAGAGAGTGTGCAGTGTCCTGGGGTCATATCCTGCATTACTCATGAAGGGGGGCACCCTTTGCCGGCATTTTAAAACCAAGTGCCAAAGTCTGTTTCGTGTAGCTTTCCGCTGGAGTCTAATCTCCGCTTTGCAGTTGACTTCAGATGCATCTGCTCAGCCAAGACACTGCTAGGATGCTCAGTGGGCTCACGCTAGGGAGAAGCCCGCTTCTTTTTGCCGAATGTCACCCCACTCGAGCACCGCGCCTTCAAGAATGCAACCTGGAATCCAGTCTTGTCACGCAGGCACGTTCAAAGTCGCCTTTCAAGATGTTTGCTTGCATCACATGGCTTAAGGAGTCATTTTCTCCCCCTGGAATCAATGGGCGTTAGGCGCCTACAAATACAGTTGAGGACCAGGGTCCTCAATCTTCTAGGGCTTCAGTCAACAAGCCGCTAGCCTTTCTGCTAAGGCCTAGAGAGAAGTCCATTTCAGAGCCCATCAGTACTGCTTTTTCGTCAGCAGAACGGGGGGGAGGGGGGTTAATATTTATGGCCCGTGTTTAGTGCCGGATTCGCAAGTGCTCAGCTGCCACAGTTGAGGACAGTTTTCCAAGAGTCCCCAGCACTCGACATATGCAGCTATTTCAAAAATCTGACCCTGGGTGTCATGAATAAACCTTTTCCCTCTTGCTCCCTTATCCCTGCTGGCCCAGGCAGAGAACGTCTCGCAGCCCACAGTGCATTCGTGTCTTTCATGGGATGTTGTACAGCTAAGGTGATGGGACTCGGTCAGAAAAAGCTCCATGGTTCACAGTTGACTTTTCTTCCTCCCCAGTCTTAACGCCACGACAGGCAGAACTTTCTCGATCCAAAAAGATCTACCAAGGATTTGAAGAAAACAGGTGCGGAGAAATTGACTAATATGATTTCTGTGTCATGCGTAGATCCAATTGGATAGTTTTTTAAAATTCAGATCCAGGAATATTTTCATGAATTAAGGCTCCAAGTTTGATTTGCTGTGAGACCATATTATTCCTTATGTGTCTCTGGGCAGCCACTGTGGTTATGGGTTGTATAAGTACATAGATTGGCAGATAGCTAGATGATGGTGGACCTTGAAAGTTTCATGAATTTTAGCACAAACCTTTACAAGTCTGAAAATCCAAACTGGATTATTTGTTATTCCCCTGCTTACGAAGACTCAGCTACCCATCCAGGAAGCAGAAAGAACGCCAGGTGATTTGAGGTCACCAACAGGAGTACCAGATAGTCATGGGAAACAGCCAAGACAGTGAAAATGGATCTGACTACGCTTCGAGCTGGAAGGCATAATTTCTGGCTTGAGGAGACATACCCACGCTAGCTCTGATGGAGCTAGTCCACTAAAAATAGCAGCGTAGCCGTGGCAGCATGAGTGGCGGGAAAGGCGTAGTTACCCATCGGAGATACTAGACCCGGACTCAGGGTGGCTAGCACCTCCCACCACTTGCACTGCTGCGACCACACTCCGTTTTTAGCAGGCGAGCTCAAGCAGAGCTAGCGCGAGTATGTCTCCTTGAGCCGGGGATCAGACCCCAGCTTGAAGTGTAGACCTACCCAACGATTCTTTGAAAGAGTTTGGCAAAAACTGACCGATCTGGATCGCTGCATGGAAATTGGGGGTGAGTCACGGATGATTCGCTAGCCAAAAACCAGCTACATTTGTAACCCGGTGTTATTTCAAGTGGTCGGTTTGACCGTTTCTGGCTGAGCCACGAATGGGAACTTCAACATGGAGTTGATGAAACTGAGCCCTGGTCTACATTACAGACTTAGGTCAACTCTGTAAGCGTCTACACTAAAACGTTACCCTTGCCACCGTAACTCGCCTGCTAGGCCGACTTAAGAACTCCACCTCCGCGAGAGGCGTAGTGCTTAGGTCGACGCAGCGTCTGTGTAGACACTGCGTTGCTTATGCTGGCTGTCGCTACCTTTCAGAAGCCGTCCCCAAATGCCCCACGCTGACAGTTACTCATTGCAAGCGCTCCTGGTGAGGACCCAAACCGCTAACGCAAGGAGCGGTTCCTGCAATGGCTGTACGTTGACCTAACTTAGGTCGACCATAATTTTGTAGCAGAGGCAGCATGTTGAGCAGTACCCAATTGACATGTGAGCCTTTCAGATGTTGCAAGTTAAGCAGGATTGGCCTGGTGCAGCGGTTGTAGGGGTAACCTCTCGAAAACACCGAGGGGTTGCAGGAAATGCTGATTCCACAGGTTTGTGAGGTATGGAACTGACACCCCAGCATAGTGTGGAGGGAGCCTAATGTCTGGTGGCAGCAGAAAAGAGGCAGATGGTCGGGATGAAGCAGTCATGGAGTGGGTATTGCACTGCTGGAGGTACTACACACGAAGAACAGACCTGCGGCTTGGAACACAAAAGCTCCGGGGCGGGGAGGGTGTTTCACAAGAGATGGGTGTTAGATCCTCAGTGTTCTTGCCTGATATTGACCTAAATTCCTCCTGTTGCTTCAATGCTTCAATCCGATACAGTATCCTTCCAGCCCTAGAGAGATGTATAGTGTTGCTGTGCGCTGTTAAATTGCTACTTCACTCTAGGCCAGAGGTGGCTGCATTCCAGCAGCTGGGTGAACGGCACCCTGTCTTGTTTGCTAAGCACTGTGGGATCCCGGCGGTTTGAAGGTGGTGCGTACCTGCAAGGTGGTGTTGCTTCATGGAGCCTAACCAAATCACCGCGCTTCCCTCTTCTGCTGAACACAGGTCCTTCCCAATATGGCCAGTGAGTGCTGCCTCCAAACATGCTGTGGCTTCCCCCCGGGTGAAGGAGCTGGCGCATCCGAAACTCGTCAACTGTGCCTGGGAAGCTGATCGTCCTGTCTACACCAGAGTACGTCCATCAGTGGTGCTGTGAGTCTGTCACCAGGGCTGCCGAGAGCGGGTTCGGGCCCTGGTGAAAAAAAAATTTTGGGCCCCCCAGCAAAGACAGACTGGCTAAACAGGGCCGACGGGGGGGGGGGGGGAAAGCCGGGCCCCCTTCTGGACCGCCGGGCCCCGGTAATTTGTACCAGCTTCCCCCACTCTCGTTGGCTCTGTCTGTCACCCCTCTGTCTGCAAGGTTCTTCGTGTTCGACAATGACTCCTTATTGACAACAGGGGTATTTGTGCACGTGTGTGTTGGATTTAAACCCCGTTTGCCTGCATCAGCCGTAACATTTTCGACCATCAGCCTCTACGGTCTCCAATTCTCCTGCCACAGGGTAGGAGTAACTCCCACTGATGATGATGATGGCCCTGATTCACTGCTGGTCTCTGCCTTGCACATTCATTTGCACCAGTGCAAAGCGGATGTAAAACTATTAGTATCACTAACTACTTCTATTACAGTAGCACCAAGAGACCCCCAACTGAGATTGCACTAGGAGCTGCACAGACACATGGTGAAAGAAGGTCCCTGCCCGGAAGAGCTTTCAGACAATGGGGTGGAAGGAGAAACTGAGGCAAAGAACGGTGAAGCGATTTGTCCAAGGTCTCGCTGCGGGTCTGTAGCAAAACCAGGAAGAGAACCCAGATCTCCTGACTCCCATTCCCAAGACCCTAGCCACAAGACCATGCCATGTCCCCTTTCCGATGTGGTATTATTTGTATTCCTGTAGCATGTAGAAGCCCTAATGATGGGGCTCTGCTCTGCTAGGCATAGCGTTTCACACTCACTCTGCACTGGTAGATGCAAGGCAAGGAAGAATCAGGCCCTTCATATCCTGTAGGAAGAGAATTGGGCCATAGGGCCAAATAACAAAGAGCATATTAGCAGTTAACAGCGACATACAGCGTAGCCCACAAGTTATTAGTTCTACAGGGCCCCAGGTATGCATGATGCTTTGCTGACAAATAAACCCCAAGCAAACATAATCTCCATTTAATGTTTGAAAGTCTCTGAGCAAGCCCCTTTGCAGCTGATTCCCACCAGATTTAAAAGTATGGGGAATCTTGGGAGGTGGGGGGGAAGAAAGGGGCATGAAGAGGGACACATGGCAGCCGGCATGTCATCATATCCATGCATAGCAAAGTTTCACATGTTACATGCATGGGTAGCTGCTACATTAATGTGACGTCTGCTGTTGTTTGCCCAAAGTAACTATAATCTTGGAAACTTGCAGCTCGTGTTTATGTTCCATTTTTCTCTTGCCTCTGGAAAACTCGGCACTAAAGCAACACCTGGTTTTTGCGAGAAGTTGCTTCTCTTTGTTTGTATTTTTCCCTTTACCCAGTTTCCTGTCTGAGTTGAGTTACTTACCTGTTGTCACACAGTAAGTCATTGGCTAGGTATAGAGTCTCCTAGCTGCCCTGGTATGGTGGTCTAGTCATAAGCCGTGTGTGTGTACACAGCACTGCCTTCTGCTGGATGGAGTCAGAACTGTCCACGGGTATGTCATAGGCCTTATACTGCTTGGGGAAAGTTTCCTGTCACACTAGTGATGAGCGCTGAGTGTTGTTTCAGCCCGGAGATCCGACCCCGCTGAGGATATACAATTCCAAATGGCCACCCCGTGCACCATCAGGGAAGTTCGAGGTTATGCTACGCAAGACTGAAACATTTCATTTCTTTAAAATATTGACAGCCGGGGGAGCTGGAGGAATTCAAACCTGACCCGATCCTAAGTCTAAGCATTGTGGTTTCAGGTGAGCAAAGGAGCTATGACTGCTGCTCCCCGGGAACGAACCACCCATCTGGCTAAACCAAAGAAACGGGACTTCTCAGCCAAGCTGGACGCCCCATCCACGCCTCCACGAAGCATCACACAATTCACCAGGACTGAATACTTAGCCCGTAAGAGAGCGTACTTCCCTCCTTGTTGACAGTCACAGGCCTTTCGCCTACAGGTAGTTTCTGCTGGGGGCTGTGCAGCAAAAGAAATAAATCTTTTAGAGAAATATCTGGGTCTTGGGGAAGCCAGCTTTCCAAACAAAGCTCGTTGCGTGTCCTCCCAAGGCTGTGTAGCTTCTCCTGCCTGCCTCCGAATCCCTTCCTTCCTCAGTCAGAGAGGCAGAGGAGGTGCTGCCTGTGTCACTGGGAAATAAGCTGCCAATGATCAAACCCAGAAGCCAAATCAGAGCGAGTCCCTTCTGCTCAGGAGATGGCACAGAGCTCCTCCCCACTTCACCCTCAGGTCTTAGCCAGTGTCTCTTGACAGCAAGTGGTTTTCATAGAATATCAGGGTTGGAAGGGACCTCAGGAGGTCATCTAGTCCAACGCCCTTCTCAAAGCAGGCCCAAACCCCAGACAGATTTTTGCCCCAGATCCCTAAATGGCCCCCTTAAGGATTGAATTCACAATCCTGGGTTTAGTAGGCCAATGCGCAAACCACTGAGCTATCCCTCCCCATTTTAAAATGTCGCATCTCGTGTTCAGGCTGGATTAGTCAGTGTCTGTAGAACGAATGCACTATATCGGTGCGGAGTGTTATTCCTGTGGTGAGGAGCATTGTCTAGTGGTTAGAGCACAGAACTGAGGGGGACGGAAGATCTAGGTTCTAGAATCGAGCTCTGCAGTTGAGTTAACGCGTGACCTTGGGCACTTCAGTGCCTCTGTTCCTCCATCCACAAAATAAGGGTAACACACCTGCCTCACTGGGGTGCTGTGAAGCTTAACGAATGAATGTTTGTAATATGCCTTGAGATCCTCACAGGGAAGGGGCTAGAGACACTTAGGATCAGCTTAACTAAAAGTATATATTCCAGCGGAATACAGAAACCTCAAGAAATTTCCCAGTGTTGAGCCTCAGATTAAAACACGAAGCATTTGCTCTCTTTCCCCTCTGCTCTCGCAGGGCCGAAAACAGAACATCCGTCCTATCTCCATGACAAACCGGTCCGGTGGGCCGTGTCTGCGGGCGTCAGGAATGCCGTCCTGTCCGCTAGGCTCTCTGAGCTCGCCCGACCCAAGGTCCGCAAACAGATCTATGAGGGCTACAACCCGTACCGGATCTCCGGTGCTGCCCTGCACGCAGAGGCGAGTCCCCGTCTGCAGGAACTTAGTATCCCTCAAAGAGTAAGAAAAAAGAGGTAGTAAGTTCTTGGGCTCTCCGGCACTGGCTTTGACTGCCTTGGCTTGCACATTAAACGTTGTGCAGCACAGCTCGGCGTGGTGTCCCGTGTGTTCAGGATCCGTCGCGGTAGGTAGCTGGAGGCTGGAAGTCGCTGCATGTGCTGACTGTGACGGCAGTCGCTCGCATGCTGGGGAAGGGAATTGTTGGGTGGAAGTCCCCCACTGTCCGCCCCACACACAAGCACAGACACTCTGAGAATGCCAACCCAGCTATTGGCTTTGCAGTCATTAAATACAAGGTGAAAACTGGCAGGGCTATCACTGGGGTGGCAGGAGGAGCATCGTGTCTCGCTGCAGCACCCACCTCCTTGGTACAACTGGGTGAATGCTGCAGAGTATTAATTGCAATACAACTTGTGAATCTGCTCACGTGGTACCTACACCCCCTTCTATTCAAACATTTGTGCCAGCAAAATTTAGTTTGCAAGAATATTCCTGGAAAGGGAAAATGTCAAAAGGTGAATGTCTATTTGCACGGGTATTCCCCCCCCCCACCCCCTTGGTGTGCTTGCACAGACAGCTTGCATGCACTTTGCAGGTTTAGGGGGCAATCAGTCAAGGAGTGGAAGCAACGCTGTGTGACACAGATGACCGACTCCACCGTGCAGATTCCAACTAGCGAGTTCTCAAGGCAATAGCATGGCAAATAGTGTGTGAATGGCCTTCAGCCTGAAATATGTTCCCATGAACCATTCATCAGATCGCTTTGAATGACAAACAAAATTGATAAGTCCATTCCTGGGTAAATCACAAAGAGGAAAAAGGTGCTAAATTCAAGGAATGGAATAGGTCCCCCAGCTGTAGTCCGGCTCCAAAATCCAGACTCTTCTGCTTTCGCAGTGAAAATCCCATAGACACAACGTGGTCAGGAGTGAGAGAAAGCAGCCATTCTTTTAGAAATGGGTTTGGAAGCAAGACGGGGGTGGGTGCTTTTTCGATTGAATAAACAGTGTGTGTAATCTGGTGGAGGCCTTCAAATAGACCTAGACCAATCTGCCCTGCCATGGGATAAAGATCTGCTGAAGTGCTCTAGCTCTTGGCTCAAGGACCACCACCCTCACTTCAGAACCACTTGAAAAAGCTTTGCTTCCCGAGCTCAAACGCAGGAGTGAAAATGAACAAGGAGCAGATCTGGGACGCCTGGTATGAAGTCCTTCTGTAATAACTAAATGCTAATAAAGCTTCCGTAAGTACATCTTGGGGAGCTGAACCTTTATTGTGTGTGGCAACGCTGGACTAGCCTGAACAAAACCGTTTGACTAGCCTTCAGAAAACGGCGAGATTGGCGATGAATGCAGAGTGATGTCTCGTCTACTACTCCCCAGCAGTGCTGGCTCCATATTAATACACCCCTTGCGAGGAGACCTCTAGCTGCAATTGTAAGTCACAGAGGATGTGACCAAGTGGGGCTTTTCCATTGTTATGTTGTACGTGAACCTATGTGAGTCTTACTGTTTTGCATGAATGCTGTGTGTGCCTCAGTTTCCCTGTGTATTGCACCAATGTCTAGGTGATGGGAATAAGGGTGAGTGACTTTGGCAGGGGCTACTCCCTGCATGGATGCTATGGCCGCCCCTTCATAACCTGAGACCCAGGAGGGGAATGCGACCAGGTGACTCTTGGTCCGGGAAGCGAGACAAAGGCTGGAGGAAGAGCAACAGGCAGGGCAGGGGACAGGCAGCTGGAAGCAAGTCAGTCTCGGCTGGCTTGGGGCGCAGAGGCAGGGCCAGAACCCTGGCTCTGGGCTCCCCTCCCCGCAAGATGGACTTGGCTGAAAGTAACGGATTTCTGTGCTAACAAGTTCTGTCCTATGCTGTGTTCCTGTCGACTAATAAACCTTCCGTTTTACGTTGGCTGAGAGTCACATCTGACTGCGGAGTTGGGGTGCAGGGCCCTTTGGCTTCTCCAAGAGCCCTGCCTGGGTGGACTCACTGCAGGAAGCACATGGTGTGGAAGGGGATGCTGAATGTTCCGAGGTCAGACCCAGGAAGGTCGAAGCTGTGTAAGCTTCTTGCCCTGGAGACAGTCTGCTCAGAGAGAGGAGGCTCCCCCAGAGTCCTGGCTGGCTTCGTATGGAGTAGTTCCAGAGCATCGCCCCGGTGACTCCGTGACAGAGGGATTCAGGGGTCCCTTTGCAGGGCCCGCTGGCTACAGAAAGCCTTGGAGATGCATGGCATTAAACAGGTACTGACTGCATTGGATGGTTTTGCCATGGAAGTCTGTAGGTCATGACCATATTAAAAAGAACTTAAAGGATCTATGTAACAGCTGGCAGTTGACTCCTAGCACGGCCACCGCAAGAAACCATTGAATAGCATGTCACCTTAAGATAGGAATATCCTTCAGATATGCACCCCAACTAACCTATCTCTTCTGTGCTCTCCTTCTAGTTCAATTAACCATTATCCTTTCCCCCAATACTTTAGACTATATTTAGAATAAAATATATTCTATGTATAAAAATGTACAGAGTGTGTATATATAAATTGTACATACTGTGCTAATATCCCTCTCCCACCTGTTGCAATGCGGCCTAATGGCTGGTGTGGAGACTAGGGCTCTGCCACCGGCCTAATGGATTACCCTGGGCAAGTCACTTCACCACCCCGGGCCTCAGTTTCCCCCTCTGTAGAATGGGGATAATGATACTTCCATGATACTCCTTTGAGATCAAAGAGCCAGGGATAGTTGTTATTATTCTCCTCAAGCCTTGGGTAATATTTTCAGAACGGCTTAAGTGATTTAGGAGCCTAAGTCACATTGACTTTCAATGAAACTTAGGCACCTGTGCTTTAGAAAATGTTAGCACTTGTCCAAACAAAGACACGCTGAGTTTCAGAGTGTGTTGCAACAATTTAGCTTAAATTGGTAAGTAGATTTGGTACATGGCATCTGGAAGAAGAGTGTTCAAGCAAGGTAGTTAAACCGATTTAACTAAACTTGTTTCTAAAACTGATTAAGTTAAACAGGAACAATTTTCTCATGTACAGAAGGCCTTAGATTGTAAGGTCAGAGAACTGACAGGGGTTTGATTCTCCACCGCGTAGCACCTTCTGCTGCCCTACACCAGTGAAAAGTGGGTATAAAATGCTAGCAAATCAGAAATCTGCACTCACCATGGTGCTGGTAGACTTTTACACTCACAAGTATACACAAAATGCAAGATTATGAACAGTTGGTCCTTGTGTCTCCCTGTGTCTGTGGACAATGCCTACCTACATTGTGTTACCAGAAAACAACATAAAAATATTTCCCACACCCATCAGCTAATACCTCTAAAGCCCTCTAAAGTTCATACTGGCCTTTTGAAATGGACTCATTAATTTCAAAGTTTGAATCAAAATGGTAGCCCAAAGGTCACTCAGATTCATGGGCCAAAATCAGTGAAGCTGCACCAGCGATGAATATGGTCCCATAACAGAAAATTAGAGTGTTCGTATCCAGCCCCCAGCAACACCACAATCCAGCTTGGATCTCTAATCAGGGTCTCCCACTGTCCTCTAGCTGGTGGCCCTAGGAAGAGCAATTCCACAAGACTGAAAGCACCAGATTTCTCTCTCAACTTGAATTGTTCCAAATGTAAAGCCCACTCTGGTTCAAAGAAGGTGGCATTTTCAGAGATGCCGCTGCAAAATAAACTCCACTCAGCCCAGTGGCCTGTGTTTGGGCACTCCACTCAATAGAACGGCATCTTACATGTGGGAAAGGTGCTGAGAATGCGCAATTTTCATTGCAGTCATTGGAAGCGGAAGATGCTGGGGATTTTCCAGGATTAGGCCCTAACTTCAGAAGATAATTTTTTCTGACCTTTCCAGACAACTTATTTTCACAGGCTGTTTCTGTTTAAATCTCAATGCTGCTAGGGTAAGATAGGGGATGGACATGATCTAAAAATCTGCTCCTACCTCTAATTGTTTTGATAAAATACCCCCGTTTTATCCTCTCCCTAATGAGGTAAACTGCCCCATGGTCCTGTCAACTATCTACAGAACCCTTGTCAAGACTGCAAACAACCCCCAAGTCTTCAGCCGTTGAAAACTGCCCCTTCAAACTTCAATTATGCACCCAGCCCTCCAGATCCACCTCAGTCTCTTTGGCTTGTTATTAATCATAGAGTCTAAGTCACAGAAGGGACCGTTAGATCATCTAGTCTGACTCCTTGGATAACACAAGCCATTACATTTCATCCAGGTACTTCTGTATTGAGGCCAAAAACTTGTGCTAGGCTAAAGTATAGCCTCCAGTCTTTATCTGAACACACTTCCTGGCCTGCAAACTGCCACTAAGTGCGAGTTTGTATCCCTTTAGCTTCCAAGCCGTGCCCTGAACCTCTCTCTCTCCTCCCCGGTTCCCTCATTGCCCCAGTCCCTCTATTCCTGAGACACTCGGCCTCTTTTTTTCAGACCATCGTAACCCCTTCCATCCCCATGCCTGCATCTCTAACCGAATTCATTCTAGCCTCCCCGTCACTTCCTCCTACAACCCGTTAGCCAACCTCCATCTCCAACCCACCAACTTCAGATTCCCTCCTTGAACCCCATCCAATCTCCCCCTCCTTGTCCCCCCAACTCCCCACCCTAGCCTTCCCCTCCCTGCCCCCAACCCTCGTCCCAGCCTGCTCCCTGCAACCCCCAACCCAGATTCCCCCTCCAACCTTCTCATTCCTACCCCCCCCACACTTTGTCCCAGCCACCTTCCTTTAACTCCATCCCCTCACAGCACCTATTCCTTCCCTTGACGCCCCTGCCCCATTTATCCCCTCCCTCCCCCTGCCCCCACCACATCACTTCACCCCTTGCCGCTCTATCCTCCTCTAACCCCCACCCCTCCAACGCCCCACTCCAGCCTCCCCCCACTCCAGCCTCCCCCTCCCTGACCCCTCCAACCCCCCACCCCAGCCTCCC
>NW_020664545.1:6113912-6183519 GCF_002925995.2 Terrapene triunguis
GGGGCAGCAGGGTCTGGGGGGGCAGGGATGGGTGTGGGGGGGTGGCTGGGACTGGGGGGCATCTGGGGCAGGGAGAGCTGGGGCATCTGGGGGGTGGGGGGTAGCTGGGCTGGACTGGGGGAAGTAGGAGCTGCAGGGTAGCTGGGGCAGCAGGGACTTGGGGGGAGCAGGGGCTGGGGAGGTGGCTGGGGCATATGGGGCTAGGGGTGGAGGGTAGCCAGGGCATCTTGGGCTGGGTACCAGTAGGGGCTGGAGGGGGTAGCTGGGGCTGTGGGGCATGGGAGGTCTAGGAGGAAGCTAGATCATCAGGGACTGGAGAGGCACAGCAAAAGCTGTGGGGAGCAGCGGAGGTTGGAGGGAGGCAGAAAGAGCTGTGGGCAGGGGTGGGAGGCGGCGGCTGGGGTTAGGGGGCCTTGGGGCAAAAGGGGATGGAGTAAGAACGTGGGGGCAATGGCTAGGAAGGGCAGCATGGGTGGATGGAGGTGTGGGGGAGGTTGTCATGTGCATCAGATGGTTCAATGGGAGGGACTTGGCACTCGTGCAGTGTGTCATTGTGTCGTGCAGAGGTGTTACCACGCTTATGCTGGGGCATCACACTGTGATGTCATCCCCCGTTCTGTCTTGATGTCACTTTGAAACATCATCCCCGTTGCGTCACACCGGTTACATGGGGCATCGGGATGTCACACTGCAAGATCCTTATTGTGACACTGACTTGGGAGACTAGCATTGAGAAGCCATCAAGAGGCCCACCTGTTGCATTGCGAGCTTTTCTTGAGCACCACTCATGGAGGCATCCTCTCCATCACAACAGGAGGTCATTCATGTCACACGACAACGGTTGCACCAACATGTCACATCAGGGAGTTGTCGCTATTGGTGGGAGACTGTCCCCACTACATCTTGTCAATCACAATGGCCCTTGGATGCAGCATCCCTGTTGCATTACCATGTTTGTTCTGAAACATCATTTTGAGACTTCACCACAGCATCATCAAGTTCACCCCAGCACGTGGCATGGAGATGACGTCCCGGAGCACTGTGACGATGTCCCTATGATGAGATGTGCATCCCAAGGGTAATTTGGGGCCAGTTAACATCCCACAAACTAGATTTGCTATATGTGGGATCACCACAATGAAATTGTGACCGATGCCAGCAATGGTTACCTGGGCGGAAGATGGACCGGATGGCCTAATATGTCTTTTCCATCGTTAATTTTATGGACTTGCAGAGAAAAACTCACTGTGTGGAGGTTACAAAATGAGTGAGATTCAGACATTCACCTTTGCTCAATGGGAAATATCCAGCAGCACTCTTTCCCCAAAACATCAAGGAATGTGCACCAGACAGGAGCAACAAGGAGCAGTTCTGTAATGTGCCGGCACTAACAGATACACTTCACCTGGCCATGGAATGGCCTAAACTGGCTTGGAAAATCATCACTGTTATTAAAGCAATGAAATCTGAAGGGAAACCCTCCTCTTTCTCTTTGTCTCGCTTTCTTGTGAGAATAGTTCTTGCCTTAGGTGTTTTCTGTGCTAGTGCACTGGACATACACACAATCACCGTTGCACTTGAATATCTTTGACAGGGCATGAAATCCACTACTGCATGGAAAAATCCCTGCATTTCTGAAAAATCCCGGTTGCTGTATCTTTAATGGAGTTCCTGGAATCTTGACTCTGGAATCAGGGAAGGGATGCTAGAGTCTTTTAAGACTGATTAGCCAGCGGCTGTGTTCATAAATGCTGTGCGAGGAGGGTCAGTTTCAGGCAAAAGAAGCAGCAATTTGTGTAGCGAGAAGCTGCCAATCCAGGTAGCCCTCCAGTTTTGCAGGCAGCAGAGCCAACTTCAGCATCGTCTCGGGCGCTATGGGAATAATCTGAGATGACCACCATGAATTTTGGAAGGTGATCAGAACTATCAGCATCACAAATGACAGAAGCATCTACATCATTGTGTCTAAGTACCATTCTTGACTGAGATGTAGCCATTCATACCTTGGGGCCATCTACATCAGTTTTTCTGACCCATGTAATGCTGTTGGGTTTTCTACTCCCTATCTGACAGGATTTTAAGCATCAGATGGCAGCTCTCTCTAACTTTAAAGAGATAATTTTACATCGCATGCCATTAACAGTCAGTTCAACCAAGAACATTTCCCTCCGCGCGGTCACTATCTACATATTTGAGTCTGATCTTGCTTCTTCCCCCATTGCTTGGCTCTGCCTGGACTTCCGTTACGTAGTCTTTCAGATCCAAAAATAATTATGGTATCCGCCATCTGTATGCTCCAGCTTCATCCATGTCTATGTTAGGATGTAAGAATTGGCCATTGGCTCTGCCTGCCATCTCTTTGCTCCCTTCTCAATCCACATACACCATTGCGATTTGATTTACTTTCATTATTACCATTGTCTTCATGGTGATTTTCAGCACAGGCAGTTTCCATGTCCAGTAATGTCCTGTTACTACTTCAGCTTTGAGTCTTTCTTCATCCTCATTAACCTGAAGATATTAATAAGTATTAGTTTGTATCTTATTTACTATTACGAATGTTACTCCTCATTTCGCCTAATGGTCTTCGATATAATGTATCCTCATTTATCCAGTGTTCTGATTGACATCTTTTCCAACCACCATTTGTTAACTGAACAATATTACTTAGTAGAAACTTTCATCTTTGAAACATTTTGAACACATTTTCTCTGTGAGGTAGTATAGTCAGTAAGTAGATTGTCTCAGGAAATGGGAGACTACATTGAGTTATGTGCCCAAAACTACAGAGTGAATGATTGTAGATCACACCTTGATCATCTTCATACAACCAAGGTTATTTATGGGAAGGATATCTATTAAAATAGTCTTGTTCTTCATCATGCCCCATCAATCCCCCTTTTCTAGAGATATGGAGCCATCTTCCCAAGTGCAGAAAACACAGAAATGCCCAATCTCAGAACAGAGGCGGTCCTAAATCTTTTTACCCCTTTCTCCTTTATTATCTCAGAAACTCCTCCTTTCTCTTAGCACACACAGGTACTGGGCTATTTCTGCAAGAAGCCAAGATAGTCTCAAGAGGATTTTGTTGCTCTATAATCAGACACTGGGGGATGGTGAATTGCAATACACATTGCATGTTTCACTTGAGGCTAAAGGCATTCTCTTTGCATTGTGCCTAGACAAAGGAGCAGTAGTTCCAAGGTTGCTTCAGCTCTTGGATCTCTCATGACAATACTCCACTACCTCCTAGGTCATCAGGCGTAAAAAATCATCACCATCATTATTTCTACAAAATAACCGGCACTACTACCAGATTTACAGATGTTTAAGACTTGGAGGCATTAGTTCTAAGCCAGCAACCTGATATCTGGCTGGATAGCCTTGTGTGTGTGAGTGAGAATATGTACTTTGTCTCATTTAGAGTGGGGGAGGGAGGGTCTCCCATTTTGATTTCAACTGATGCTTTGGTTTCTTAACAAAATAAGCTACTGAAGTCCAGTCCTGCATAGTGCTGAATGCCCACAACTCTCATTGACTGAATGGATGTTGAGAATGCTAAGCACTTCCCAGGATCAGGGCCATGATATGTATTAATTAAAATGTAGTAATGCCAGTTTGGGGACTGACACCACAGTTCTGTTCCACAGCTATGATGCTCTCTTAGTCAACATGATTGAGTCAGTTGATTACTCATTTGCTCCCTTCCTAGACCTAACAAATATACAGCAATCCAGAAATAACAGGCGTTCTGGATTGTTACCTGGACTTCAACCCACATCGCCGCTTGAACTTCTGACTGAACACTGACTGCCGGACAGCAGATGCCTTCACTCACATCCACCTGTCCTATCCATTATCCATCTTACCCTTGCTGCTTGCAACCATTGGATTTCCTCCCAGCCTGCTCAGCTGTTAATGCCATTCATGACCATTCTGAGTCTTTTAAGTGCTTTGGAATGGGGGAAGACGAGAAGCACGTGGTCAGATGTCCTTCTTGGTGGTCAGATAATTTCTAATTCTACCTCTGATGGGTTGCTCAGAGTTTAAGGAAGTGCCACATTCAAACAAAAGGGCCATTTGCTTTTAGAATAAAGTTTGTAGCAGGCTACAATCTCCTCTCATGGCAATATAAGTCCTAAGGACTTTGGTTCTCAAATAAACTGTTGAGAGAATAGATATCAGTGACGGGATGACGAAGAGGCACCCATGCACGCACTTAGGGATTCTGAAGGGAATGTGAAAAATACAGGGCAGGGGAGGCTTGGGGGTGTGGTTCCTTGAGTACACCTGATCAGAAGCTCTTTTTACTTGGTTTTTAAACTAAGTGAATTGCATTTGGGGGCTGGAGATGTGTCACATTATTAGGAAGATGTTTCTCATCCATAAAAACAACAAGGAGTCCGGTGGCACCTTAAAGACTAAGGTGCTACCAGACTCCTTGTTGTTTTTGTGGATACAGACTAACACGGCTACCCCCTGATACTTTTTCTCATCCGTGTTTGTTTCTTTTTGAAGGCCTCGGTCGGCAGGCAGAGTCCGAGGGTGGTTCCGTACCCAGCCCACAACCTATGTCCTGGAGAGCCTGGACTTCAGGCTGCAGCAGGTACCAACAGTTCGAGTGTGCTTATGTTTGTTTTTTCCCCACGCCACTCTCATTTCTCCTCCATCTAGTCTCTTCCCCCTGACATCTTCTGGGCATGCACATGAACTTAAGCACACACGTGTGCATGTGCGCACACACACACACACACACACTGGAGGGCAAGTCTATATTACAGCGCTACATTGGCACAGCTGCATCGGTGCAGCTGTGCCACTGTAGCGCATGTGGTGAAGACACGCTATGCCGACAGGAGGCAGCTCTCCTGTCGGCATAATTACTGGTGGAAGCTATGTCGGCAGAAGAGCATCTCCCACTGACATAGCGCTGGTGTGGACAGCGCTTAGGTCAATGTAACTTACGTCACTCGGGAGTGTCTTTTTCATACCCCTGAGTGATGTAAGTTACATCAACTTAAGCAATAGGGTAGACCAGCCCGGAGTCTCTCCAAATTTTGTTGCTGTGATCTGGGGTCAAGCGTGGCTAATGGCCAACTTTCTAATCCCTGCAGTTGTGTCAATGGGCTCATCTGACCACCGATTCACCCTAGCTGAGATCCTATCACAGAACTATGGTGTACGAGAAGAGAGGGAGGAGGAAGACGATACGCAAGAGAAAGAAAAGTCTTTAGAAGAGCTGGAAAAGAGTTTCAGTGCATCTCAGGTAAAGGCAGCAAGGGAGGGGGAAGGGGAATTATCTGTTGGATTCCTTGTCTATCTTGACAGAGAATTGAGATGAAATGTCTCCACTGGGCCAGCACTCAGGGAGATCGCCTGGCTGTGCATTATATTTAAGTCTCCTAAGCATAAGGCTGTACTTTGACATTTGGATGTGAGGGATCAGCTTGCCCAAGGGACCAGTCATGAGCCCCGGAGCCCTCCACACTCTGGGTTGCCAGTTCAAATCCAGTCTGCATCCCTGGTGACGAAAAGCTGTTGGCTGTCTGGGCCATGTGAAATGAGTTGTTGTTGTGCCGTCCACTTCACGATAGACAGGTGTCAGTTTCTCAGAAAACGCTGGTGTATCTATTGGCTCCCTTGTGGGCAGTCAAGAGGCCAAGAATTCAGTAGGGTGTAGAGTGTGAGCATCCTTCTCTGACAGAGACTGTACCTTCAGGTCAGTGTCAGTATTACATATGAGACCTTTGTGCTGCCCTGTTCTCTGGGTAAATACAGGGAACTAGTCTCGAGGGCTGTTAACTGGAACCTCTTCACCAGCATGAAAACCCAGTGTAAAAAAGCCACCCTTGAATCTGTTGCTTTGGGATAATTTCCCAGGTTTGTCCACAGCTTGGGGAAGTACAGATTGTCATAGCCCCGTTAGTCAATACCTTTTGGTTTCCTGCATCGTAGAGCAGCGCCAAAGACAGATCAGAGCCAGCCCCCAGGGGAGCAGAGCTGCCCTGACTGCCTCTGCATATCTCTGTGTTTACTGCAGCTGGTGTTGTACTCGGTGGTTGTTCCATTCCTGATGAAGCTTTGTCCTCCTCTCGCTCAGAGCAGTGAAATGCCATTCGAGGAGCTGCTTGCACTTTACGGCTATGAGGCATCTGATCCGATCTCGGAGCAGGACAGCGAGAGCAATGACATCCCTCGCAACCTGCCGGACATGACCCTGGATAAGGTAAGGGCAACTTTGTGGTCACGTGCTAGCTACTAGCAAGGGGATCAAGTAGTGCACCCCAGGTTGGTGTAGGGTCTAGAACAGGAAGCGTCTACTGGGTCCCTCATTCAGGGGTCTAGTATATTGAAGACTCTTGAATTCCAGCAGGTGGGAATTGGCTAACCCACTGATCCCAAAGTGCAACAGGGAATGTCAGCTGCAGAGGTGCGAACACAAACAGGAAATTCAGAGGAGACTAAAGAAAGAGTAATTGTTACAAAGAGCAACAAACTACAAGCCCTATTTGGAATGTAGATCCCTCCTCTTCTGCGTGTGGTGTGAATCGATCACCCTCTATTCCCAGGGAAGCCAGGAATCCTGCTCCTCTGCATAAGAGCCACTGAAAGTTTATTCCCTGCCAGCCCCTCTGAAAGTCACCCCTTCTGGATGGGCTCTGCAGAAAGTGCTCCTTACCCTTTCTCCCTGTAGCATCTGCAGGAAGCCACTCTCCTCTTGACTCTCCCAGCGGGCCTGTAAGGAAACAGCCTTTTGGGGGTGTGGGTAAGGAAGGTCTAAGGGAAGCGCCTGTGGGGTGGAGGAGATGCACGGAGGAAGGGATCTTGGCCAGGGATGGTTTACTCTAGGCCTCCCCTCCCTTTTTTTTTTAAATTTAAAAACATTTTTCACTTTCTTGTTGTTGTTAAAAGGAACAAATAGCGAAGGATTTGCTTTCAGGGGAAGAAGAGGAGGAGACGCAGTCTTCAGCCGACGACCTGACTCCGTCCGTCACGTCCCACGATGCGTCGGACCTTTTCCCAAACCAGCCTAGCTGTATGTGTCCCTGATTTCTAACGGGCCTTTTGTACTTGGAGGTGGCTCAGGAGAAAAGGCCAATTTTTAAACTAATTTTTAAATTTTTGGTTACTGAAATTCCTGAAGTAGCAGCTTTTGAGGTTGGTCCTGGGAGCTGGAGATAAACTCAGCCCTCCTGATGTTCCTGCCAGGCACAGACAGAATTAGGCCGTAGTGATAAGGGGAGTTGAATTTTGTGGTTCAGGGTGTGAACTGATCAGCTGTAGGATCAGGAAGCAATGCTCTCCAGCTGCAGCTCATAGCCTCAGGGCAGGGAGAACTTCTGTTACGCGCCCAGCGTGGACTTTTGGGGCAACTACACAACTGGTGACGTGCATGAGATGTTGAGGTTTTTTGCCTTCCTGAGAAATATCGCTGCCAGAGGCTCCCTCCGCAGCATCCGCTCTCAGAGTAGCGAGACCATTGGTCTCATCGGGTATGACAGCAGGCAGAATTCCTGAGCAGAAGGACCAGTGGTCTGACCTTGAAGGGGATGTTGCAGATTAGTAGAACCAATGGTCCAGTCTAGTATGGCAATTCCTATGTTCCTCGGACTTTAATAATGGGGGTTTGTAGGGAGCCAAAGCAAGGGAGAACTCAGTGTGGAATGATTGATTGGGATTCTACCCCTAATCCTGCAAAATTTGGGAGCCTTGGCTCCGCTGAATGATCACTGCTCATGTGGCAAGAAGAGAATCTGGGTAAGTTGTTCTGAATAAATGGAGCAGGCTCAAAACAACTCCAGGATGGGAAATGAGGGAAGGAGAGAAAATCTAGAGGTATTGAGGCTGGGTGTTAGCCATCTTGTAACTGAACAAGTGACTTCTCTTTCTTCAAAGCAAACTTCCTGGCTGATGAAGACAAAGAGCCCTGCTCTTCTCCATGTGCTTCCTCCTCGGCAGAGGATTCCGAAGAGGACTCCATCCCATCCAACGAGTGCAAGAAGGTAAGTGATCCGAGCCAACCGCACTTCCCTGGTGGGCTAATGCTCAGCATTCAAGTGTGAGAAAGCTGAGCAGCTCAAGGAGACCCAACCCCAGGGTGCCTCTTGGGGAACTCAATGTCAGGCGCCTGTACTCTGGGTCTTGCATTCTGTGCAAGGCCATGGCAGACGTATCTTAAAACATGCCCCGTGCAGCCTGTATCCGAGATTATGCTCACAGCGAGGGGGATGCTGTACCTCAAAATTCAGAACTGCAACTCGTAGCGTAGGAGAGGTGCGGTCTAGTGTTGCATGCCCAGGATGGGTCTTTGGAGAACCATCTTGTGGAAGAGGAGAGTAGACTCCTCTTTGGACAGCAAGCTGAAGAAGCTCTGCTGCATCTTCTCCTCTGCAGCCTCAGATGATGTAGGGTCTTGGTATAAATATTCAGCAGTGAGACCAGGCTTAAAATCAGAGGGTCAGCAAACTGTAATTTGTTTGAAAACCCCTTCATAATTGTTCTAACGAATAGGAGGGATCCCCCTAGAGCGGACACGGACAGTGTGGTCCGCCAGTGTGTTTAGTGAGGCAGGTTAAGTTCCGTTCATCACCAGGTCCCTGAGTTGATTCCAGTACAAACACATAACCTTGTATTAATTCTCTTCTCTGTGACGGTTTTCAGGAGATCATGGTTGGACCTCAGTACCAGGCTGCTGTTCCTATCCTCCACTTCAACAGGCACAGTGAAAAAGGTGAGAGCCCTTCCTTCCTCTGATTGTAACATTTGTGCTGCATCTTTTCTGGATATGGGGTCCACTGATCTGAGCCGCTGACAGAGTGTTGGCTCTGTCGCTGAGGTTTGTAGCTCTAGATATGATGTCTAACAATACTCATTCCTCCAAACAGAAGTGGGGCTTTTAGGAAAAGGGTGGTGGATTAGTTGTCGCCAATGTGCGACAGTTCACAGTGTGATCCAGTATTTTACACAGGACTGTGCATGGCCCTAAAAGAGCCAGCAGTCTTAGCTGTTTGCAATGCAAACCCAGGTGCAGTTTGCTTTACATGATCTAGCAGTTTGTAATCACTGCAAGGTTACAATTAAGGTAGCGTATGAAGGCATCTTTAATTTTTGGAGTCTCTGATAATATAGTTTAATTGACTTCAAGGGACCATTGTGGTGATCTAGTCGGATCTTTTGCACAACACAGGCCATAGAACTTCCCTGAATTTATTTCTGCTTCAAGTCCAGTAGCTGGGGTGGAACTAGAATGGATGTGTTAGAAAAACATCCAGTTTTGATTTAAAAATTGCCAGTGATGGAGACTCAACCACAGTGGTTAATGACCCTCCCTGCTAAAAATTTGCTCCTGACCTCTACTCTGAATTTGTCTATCTTCAACATCCAGCCATTGGTTCTTATAGACACCTGTGTTCTTTGAGGGTCACATTGTCTCTATGTTTCTGGCATTTCTCAGGGCAGTGAAGTGCAGCAGAATTAAGATTTTTCAGATTATTTTATTTTCCATAATTTTCGGTGTTTGGGTTTTTGTTAAAACCTTGACTTTGCAGGCTTTCTAACTGAGGTGGGTTTTGTTTTTAGAAAACTACAGTGTTCTCTTGATTTTGTTCCTGAACAACTGTGTTAGATTGTTTTCATGCTTAATTCCAAGTGAACAAAGTTTTTAGACTGAGAATTTACTTGCTCCCCCACCCCCACCCCTGAACGTCTCACAAATAATCACCAACAGGAACTTATTGTGGGTTCAGAAGTTGGATGCAGAGATGGATTCTGCTCCTCCCCTTCCATTGGTCTTATATTTGAATCTCTGTGTCTGCCAAACTCTTTGTCTTTTTTGCCTCAAAACTTTCTTGAAAAATCCCGATATCAAGCATGTGAAATTTCTGATGGATTGGTCTGAGTTTGGAAAAGTTGGAGATGTGAGTCTCAGACATGGCCAAAGAAAAGTTAGTGCCTCGCCGTGATATTTTATTTGTATTTCACAAACTGGCAAGAGATATCATTTATCTATACATTTTCATACAGAATCCCCAGTGCTGATCACAACTTCCAGTTAGATAGGATCTCTCAGAAGCAGAGAAATGTTTTGGTTTTCAGATTGTGTCCAATCATTTATTAGCTCAAGACTCTGTACCTGTTAGTTGGAACTGAGATGCAGTCTGCTAGCTGGGAGTCTGCTCTCTAGAAATGACTCACTTCCTCCCTCATTCTCTATGCCAGGCTGACTCTGGGCAAGTTAGTTTAAAGGGTTCACTTCCTACTAGTTTTAAGCTCAAATTTAGGACTCTATCCTACAAGGCGCTGGGTGCCTTTAGCTCCTACTGAAGTTAATGGGAGCTGAGGGTGCTCAGCCCATAGATCTTGGGTCACGTTCTCCATTGTCCTGCGCCATATGCTTCATGTGAACACCAGTGCAAAATGGATGTAAAATGCAACCAGATCAGAAGGGGATGGCATTCCACACCTTCTCTGCACTCACTTTGCACTGGTGTAAATGAATGTGCCAGGTGAAGGGCCAAGGAGAATCAAGCCCTTTGTCTTGAAAAACAAATAAATAAACAAAAAGTATATTAGGTGCCAGTGGTTACCAAGCCTTATATCGGAATAGAAATGTTTCCATGCCTGTTGTTTTAGTTCATTGCAAGTTTCTGTTTGCTTTGTTTTCATTTAAACAATTGCCCGCATTGCTGTGAACGTATAACTGGTTAAAAGATAGGAAACAAAGGATAGGAATAAATGGTCAGTTTTCAGAAATGAGAGAGGTATATAGTGCTGTCCCTTAGGGATCTGTACTGGGCCCAGTCCTATTCAGTATATTCGTAAGTGATCTGGAAAAAGGGGTAAACAGTGAGGTGGCAAAATTTGCAGATGATACAAAATTGCTCAAGATAGTTAAGTCCCTGGCAGACTGCAAAGAGCTACAAAAGGATCTCTTAAAACTGGGTGACTGGGCAACAAAATGCCAGATGAAATTCAATGTGGATAAATGCAAAGTAATGCACATTGGAAAAACGTAATCCCAAGTATACATATAAAATGATGGGGTCTAAATTGGTTGTTACCACTCAGGAAAGAGATCTTGGAGTCATTGTGGATAGTTCTCTGAAAACATCCACTCAATGTGCAGCAGCAGTCAAAAAAAACAAACAGAATGTTGGGACTCATTGAGAAAGGGATAGATAATAAGACAGAAAATATCATATTGCCTCTGTATAAATCCATGATACGCCCACATCTTGAATACTGCGTGCAGATGTGGTCGCCCCATCTCAAAAAAGGTATTTTGGAATTGGAAAAGGTTCAGAAAAGGGCAACAAAAATGATTAGGGGTATGGAACAGCTGCTATATGAGGAGAGATTAATAAGACTGGGACTTTTCAGCTTGTAAAAGAAACGACTAATGGGGGATATGATAGAGGTCTATAAAATCATGACTGGTGTGGAGAAAGTAAATAAGGAAGTGTTATTTACGCCTTCTCATAACACAAGAACTAGGGATCATCAAATGAAATTAATAGGCAGCAGGTTTAAAACAAACAAAAGGAAGTATTTCTTCACACAACTCACAGTCAACCTGTGGAACTGCTTGCCAGAGGATGTTGTGAAAGCCAAGACTATAACAGGGTTCAACAAAGAACTAGACAAGTTCATGGAGGATAGGTCCATCAATGGCTATTAGCCAGGATGGACAGGGATGGTGTCCCTAGCCTCCGTTTGCCAGAAGCTGGGAATGGGCGACAGGGGATGGATCACTTGAAGATTACCTGTTCTGTTCATTCCCTCTGGGGCACCTGGCATTGGCCACTGTCGGAAGACAGGATACTGGGCTAGATGGACCTTTGGTCTGACCCAGTATGGCCGCTCTTATGTTCTTAGAGCACAATACACAGCCGTGTGCTAATGTGTGAGAGTGGGAGCAGCTAGGGGGATGCCTAGGCCAGAATTTGATAGAAACAGTGGTTGCTTAAAGCCACCTTTGCCCTCCCATTCCTATGCCCAGTGCAGGAAGGGGCACTGCAGAATCTGGCCTTATAAAACCACATGCATCAATTGGCATGTCCTCTAATAAGCCTAGAGAAGTCTTGAGCATAAAAAAGTCTCTCCAGCCGCCCCTTCAGGAAAGGCCTGAGCAAACAGAGTCCTTCCCTGTGCCCTGACAGCCAGCAGTCTTGGGCTAATCAGACTAAAGGGGGAATCTGGGATCAGCAGCTCTACACTCTCCAGATTCAGGGGAGAAAACACCCTGGCTCAAGATCTAAGGACTCGCAGCTTGAGCTTCCCATCTGACCATAACTGCCAGGCTGGAGCCAGAGACTTCCTCTCTGATCCACCCACAGCCCACCTCTTGAAAGCAAGGGTGCTCTCTGATTGACCAGCTCATTTCAGACATGCCCTGATGTTCCCATTAGCCTACGAGAATGAAGATCAGCTGCTGTGGGACCCAAACATCCTCCCCGAGAGGGAGGTGGAAGAGTTCTTGTTCCGAGCAGTTAAGCGGAGGTGGGACGAGGTCTCCAGGGCCGATCTGCCAGAAGGAGAGATGGTGAAGGACAATGAGCAGGTGAGCCAGGGTGAGCCAGGGCTTTGTGCAGTCACCAAATTCTCTGTTGTCTCAGTGTTGTGGGCAGAAGTCAAGTAGCACTGGCCGTGGGGGCAGGAAGTATCAGCAGGGAGTTTCAGAATTGATCGCTTGTTTGTTTCAGAGGGGAGGGAGCGGATCTCACAAAGACCCTGGGTGAATGAGACCTTCTTTCTAGCTGATACATCTCCCTCTGGGGCCCATCACTGCTGCTCCACGAATCAGACAGAGGGAACCTTTCTTGCCGAGCCTGTTGCTTTCTACTGCATCCCACTGGGTTGAGGAGCAAAAGGAGCGCTCGGGACTTGCCTCAAATACTCCATGTGGGTTGTGTTGCCACCATTTGCTGAGCCGGCCCATTCAGACTAGTATTTTAATTACAGCTGTCTGAGGACACATGCACACCTACTGGCTCTAGGCTCCTCCCAGGATAGCCCCGTGCTTTATCATTTAGAGCCTCGAACTGTGGAGCAATCCTTCCTGACGGTCGAAGTGGGGCGGTATAGATAGGTGGCTCCAGAAGAGAACATGCTGTCTGGGCAGATGCAGTGATCCACAGCTGAGTTGGTTAGTGGCATACGCGTCCAGTGCATGTAACCAGCAGTTCTTTATTACATTGCATAGGCTCTGTATGAACTGGTTAAATGTAACTTCAATGCAGAAGAGGCACTGCGGAGATTACGATTCAACGTGAAGGTCATCAGAGGTGAGAGACCCAAGTGTTTAGATTCTCTTGCATGCTGTATTCCAAATGTCCAGGTTCCGTCTGCAACTCCAGCAGTCCCTGAATGTGTCTGTCTGTCTGTCTCTCAGTAACCCGGGGGTTCTGTGGAACTCCTAACATCCTGTTTCCTTGTGCTGTAGATGAGCTTTGTGCCTGGAGCGAGGAAGAATGCAGAAACTTTGAACACGGGTTTAGAGTCCACGGGAAAAACTTCCATCTTATACAAGCTAACAAGGTAAAGCGTCATGTTCTTGAGTCACAGACTGAGAGGAGCTGCAGGAGTGCATGTTAGTGCTGGGAAAATATACTAAACCTTACTTAATCTGGGGAAATTAGGACTGCTAAAAATTCTAATCCCAACTGATGTGCTGTGTGGCCGTTGTCGAGTGCATGGGTCCAGTGCGTGTAATCAGCACTGTTCGCTGCTTGATTTCTCCCGTCTCCACTACAGGGAAAACAATACTGACTTCCATCAGCGATTGCAAGGCTTAATTTATTAATAATTAGCACCGGCTAGCTGAGGATCTCAAAGTGCTTTGCAAACGCTCTTCACCCTTGCGATGTTTCTGGGAGTCAGTGATTGCAGGGTGTGGGTCATTTGTAGAGTTCAGTGGGATCCTTCGGGATGAAAGTGGAGCCATGTAGCCCAATGAATAGGGCACAAGACTGAGAGTCAGGAGATTCCAGTCCCTGCCACTGACTCACCGTGCGACTTGGGTCAAGTCACTTGAATGAACTTCATTTTCCCCATCTACAAAGTGGGGTGATGGTACTGACTCTTCGTAAAGCCCTCGGGGCTCTATGGAGGGACTCTGACTAATCGTTCCCTGTAGGTCCGCACCCGGTCGGTGGGAGAGTGCGTGGAGTACTATTACATGTGGAAGAAGTCGGAGCGCTATGACTACTTCACCCAGCAGACTCGCTTCGGAAGGAAGAAGTATGTCCTCCACCCTGGAGCCACGTGCGTGGAATATTCTCAGACTAAGATTAGTAAACGTTACTTCCCAGCGAGGCTCCCTGTCTCGCCCCACTCCCTGCTTCAGGGACCTTGATCTTAAAATAGCGCTCCTGGCCATAAACCTCATGAGATGGAAGGTCTTCTAGTCAGGAGGGTCCTGGGGGGTGGCAGGCCAACAGACGCACATACAGAGGGTAGCCCACTGTCCCTCCACAAAGGAAAGCAGCCGTTTGCCAGTAGCGCTGGGTGGGCATTTTTTCCAGGAAATGTTTTTTGTTGGAAAACAACTAATCACAACTGAAACTTAGTGGGAAATGGTAGGATTGGGCCAGTGTCTCCGTTCGAAAAATTGGAGGTGTGTGTGTGGGGGGGGGGTTCAAAATTGTCGAAACGTCCCGTTTTGGCATTTATTTATTTTTTAACCGAAAAATTCTGGTTTTGTTTGAAATGATTTTTTTGGATAGAACTATAAGCTCATTATAATAAAAACCATTTTTTTGGAATTAAAAAAGGTCGAAATTGAAACAAAATGTCAAAACAAAACTTTGGACCCAAGCCCAAACGTTTCCCGGCTTGTTGGTTAGCAAATGTTTTTGAGATGTTGACCTTTTGTCCCACTTTGGGATAAGAAAAAATTTCAAAATCTTGACAATTTTCCAGGGACCGGAAAGCCATTTCCCACCCAGCTCTGTCTGCCAGCACGCTGACGCCGCAGCAGGCTGTGACAGCAGTTCTGGGCAGTGGCCGGCTCACTGGGGAGAGTGTTTGCCCATTGAGTTCACTGTGGGAGGCAGAGAAGTGTAGTTCTTTCGGATTGCAGAGTTCAGCAAGTGTTGGAACCTGAGAGGGCCCAATTCTGATTTCACATGCACTGGTTTAGCTCCACTGGTTTCAGGGGGGGTTGTGCCCATGCAGGAACAGAAGGGGCCCCATAGACCTTGAGGGGAAGGATGTTTTCCGCACAGCAAGCCTGTTGCCGATTGCACCCTGTGCGGGGTGCTGGGAACAACCACGTTACCTCCTGCGTCGTCCCATGGCAGTGTGTTAGGGAGGGTTGTTGATTTCCCCCACCTGCTTAACCCCACGGAGTGGATGGTCACAGCATCGTCTCTTCCCCTGCAGGGATTACGTGGATAACGACTTGGACGGGGCCGAGGCGGAAAATGCCACCCGCTCTCGGAACTCCCCACCGATTCCCTCTGCCACCAGCTGCCTGGACTCTCACTTCAATCAAGATCACCTGGCAATTGAAAGTGCAGGTAACTCCTTTGCCTTCCTCTAGTGCCAGAGCTGGAGGATGGAGGCCTCTCCTTCCCACTGCTCTGGGGTACGGAGCTTCCGTTTGTCCTCTCTCATGACTTCCCATGGCATATTTGCAGATGTGCACCTGTTATCGCAGCTCCTTAAATTCCACTGGTTGGAACCAGGTCCTGGGGGAACCATTGAGCAGACACCAGCACAGCAGGAAAGGGCTCAGGGCTAAGGGAGGGGCCTTGTCTTTCGCTAAATCAGCCCATCCCACTGTCAGAGCATGAGGCTGAGAAACCGCTTTTGGGAATTTAGCGCTAAGGGTGAGCTCTGGGGAGAATGTAAAGGAGTGGGGAATAATCTGCCTCTCTTACCATCTCCTAACAAACCTGGGGCTTTGCGTATCCACATCCAGGGGAAAACACCCTGCTGTGTGTTTGGGGGTGGGGGTTCCCAGCATCAGGCGCATCTTGGAGAGTCACATCGCAGGATCAGCTGAATTTCCATAGAAGCACTGTTGTCGTCCGTCCCCCCCAATGAACTGTCTTCCCCGCCTCCCCACATGCATCCCACACATGAGAACCACATAAGAACGGCCATACTGGGTCATACCAATGGCCCATCCAGCCCAGTATCCTGTCTTCCGACGGTGGCCAATGCCAGGTGCCCCGGAGGGAATGAACAGAACAGGTAATCACCAAGTGATCCATCCCCTGTTGCCCATTCCCAGCTTCTGGCAAACAGTAGCAATAACAGTGATAAACTGTGGTGGATCTCGGCCGATACCATGAAGGAGCGAGTGATCATGGCCACGTACAGTCTAACTAGATGGTTCTGGTCAGCAGAGGTGAATAAAACCCTGTACAGTGTTATCTGCATGTGTGTACAATGGACTCACTCTAGCTTTCTCTCACCTGCTCTCCTCACCCTGTCTCTCTGTTCCTCCTCCGCCCCTTGTGCCGTGCAGAGCCTCTGAGCGTGGAGAGCGCAGCCTGCAGTTTGGGCAGCATGAGCGAATCGGGCCAGGGTTACGAGTGCAGCACCCCCTCAGAGACAAACTGTTCCTTTGACCCTGCAGAGGACACGTCCTCGGGCGGCATCTCAGCCACTTGCACGCGGCATCCAGTGAACCCCTCGGAAATGGGGCTTTACCAGCTGCCACCGGCAGGACCGGGCCTGGCAGACAAGCAGGAGACATTGCAGAGCTCCGGCGAGACGATAACTATGGACTTCACTCTCCCCGGAGACATTAACGAGGGATTGCCTTTAATTTCCGGCCGTGTGGATTTGGACAGGGACCCAGAGGCACTGGTGTCCCCTGCTCAAGTGTCCTTATCGGTCACAGATTTTGGCATCATCGGCATTGGAGATGTAAATAGTTTCCTGGCTGCTCACCAGGCCTGCCCGGGGCCGGTGGCTCGGTCAGAGCCTTTGTCACAGTGAGAATTTCCAGTCTTGACCTTGTCACAGACCGAGCTACGACTTTGACCCGACTGAGTGAATCCCCTGAGCTTCCGTGTTCCACGGGGCCAGTTTGGAGCTGTCGGTCGGAATCTGTCTTTCCATCCTCCTTGATGTTTTGGCGTCTGTCCTTCTAAGGCTACAGTGAAACCAAACACCTTTCTGCTTTAGTGCTGTCTGACACACCTGCGCAAAGCTGATGGGAGGTTTTAGTCGGGGGATGAGTCCATGAGCCCAGCCCCCCCAGTGTCGCCACAGGCAGCACCATGCAGTTCAGACAGCCTCTGGCCTGAGGACAGTGGAAGTGTCCAGTGACACCAACAGAGGGTGCTTTCTCTAGGGCAGGCCGGTTGCACAGTGGGATGTTATTGAGGATGAGGACGTGTCGTGGGCACTTTGGGGGCCGGGACGGAGGATGTAATCGGAGGTACATGTGCTTAGTTAAAGTGACATGAGGCACAGTCAGTCCAGGCTGGAGGGGCCGTCTGGATGCAGAGATGGGCGTGCTTGTGCCGAAGGAGGGGGTGGACAGGCACGGCCATTCCCCCTCGCATTTTGTGTTGCAATAGAAGTAATTCTCTCACCTTTTCTTTTCTAACAGCTGTAGCGTGCCTGTTGATTTGTTAATCTGGGGGCAGGCATGTGTGTTGAGATTGTGTTCAGACCTAGAGCGCCATCAGCGTCCGTCTGTCTTCTCCACTGCCAGGTCCAGATGAGAAACAGCCTGTCCTATCCCCTCCCAGACCTCCGGCTACAGCTTCAGCTCTTGGAAAGTAAGATTTAGGGAGGGCAGCCTGTCTGCACATTGCCCCGCTCTCCTTCCCTTCCCAAGACTTAACCGTTGGTTGTGCTGCTCCGTGGAGAACCCGAATCCAGGGATGAGGCTGCACTGGGAGCAGAGGGAGTTTCTAGTCAGGCTGGCAGTGGGTGACGCGATCTGTAAGATCCTTGCTTGCATTGCAAAAGGGTTAAATCCGAATGAGCTGTCTGCAGAACTGCCTGACTGGTTCCAAACTCATCGATCTGCTGGGGGAAAAGGGTAGGTAGTGATCAGTGAGTTGGATCTTGGGACTTGCATTAGAATTCTACAGAAATTGAAACAGAAGCTAGTGGGCTGCCTCTGAGCACATGGTATATGTGCCCAGGAGGTCGGCGCACCAGCCCACCTATCCTGTGCTAAGCACATGGCCCTCACCGGTGCATCAAACCTGGGCACGTCCCTTGTATCCTGTGCAAGCACAAGGCGCGTAGCTGTGTGCCTGAAAGGAGAGCTTTCAGCCCTAGTAGCCCATCTGCGCATCTGACACTCACCCCTGGCAGGACAGCTTGTCTACCCTGAGCATCTCCTTTGCCAGCCTGGGTGAGCACATGGCACACAGCCCTGGCAAGCTGATGCATCAGCCCTCTGGGGCATCAACCCTGGTATTCAAAAATGTAATGTAAAGAAACTCTCTGTTCTGTAAGAGAAAGGAATGTGTTTACCCTTGTGAGGGACATGCCTGAGGTGACCGAGATGGTGTCCGAGGGCAGCAGGGACGTTAGCCGCTGCGGAGAGTGCCAAACGAGACAGGGCCGTCTGTGGATTGCAGGAGCCCGATACCTCTCAGCTGGTCTGGCGCTATCCGGATTCGGGGGTTGCTGCTGGCTGAATTTCCCCCACTCCTCCAGGAGCGCACGCACACCCATGGTGCGTGTACACTTACGGCAGTGTGTAGAGTACACACACTGCACGCCCAGCGAGCGCTGCTATACATGGCAGTGTAGACCGTGAGGCACCGCTGAGGGAAGTGGTGTAGCGTGCCAGACACGCCTCAGCCCCCATAGCATATCCCCAACGCAGCTGTCTGCCCACCCAGACAGCGCCTCCCCTGTCTATGCTGCTACTCTTACCAGTGTAGCGTCCTGCTGCCAGAGCCTTTCCCCACCGCGGGGAAGGGCTCGGGCAGCTCCCACGTACTGGAGCCTTTCACTGCAGCATGTGGCTACATGTGCAGTGCCTGTACTCTGTGCTGCGGACATAGTCACAGGCACACGTTTCCCTCAGGCTGCCTGCCGTTCGGGGACTCCAGTGACAAACACCCTTCATCCAATTGCTTTCCTTTTTTCTTTTTAAATGGCTGCCTTCAGACCACCACCCTGAAGCTAGTGCTGCTGCTGATTTGAAATGACATTATCAGCCATTGTGGGCTGGGTCCTCCCCTGAACAGACAGGCCGTGTTCACCTGTGCACTGTGAGCGTGAAGAGGGTGGAAAGTGCTTTACACCCACTTTGCACTGGGATGGGGGGGGAGTGGCTCCCCAAGGCACATGGTGATGTAGAAGCAGGCCCTGTCTCACATTGCCCAAACCCCGGATTTGTTTCACCCACCTCTGTCAGGGACCCTGCCCCTGGCCGGCTCAGCTGAGGTGGTAAACTCCAAAATACAGCTGCCTTGATCACACAGCTTGTGAGACAGAGGCGCTAACTCGGGGGAGTCTCCCCGCCCACCGCTCCCGCCTGCTGGAGACGGGACACAAATGTGAGCGGCCTGTGCCTGGCCCGAGCCCCTCAGGCTGGGATTCCCTTTTTGGGGGCCTTTCCTTTCTGAAAGGAGAAGGAGTGAGTAGGGGGAAGGTGTGGGGAAGCTCTGCGGCTTTTCCAGGGAGCGGGGAGCTCCCAGCACCCCTCCAACAGCCAGGTACATTGGAGGAAAGTGATAAACGTTTTTTCTTTCGTTTTGTTTCATTTTTGAGTCCTAATGAGTGGGGTGGGGGGGAAATGTCTCTTATTTATATTCTTCAATGTTGTTTACAGATTCGAGCGGGGGCTTAAAGCGAACGTGGCACGTTTTCCTCACGCCCTGGCCGGGGAGGGATGGAAAGGGCCGGGGAGAGGGAGTCCGTTTTTTGGTTTAGTTTTTCTCACGAAGCACATTTACTTTGAGCCGCCCCCAATGCCGGACTCTTCCCCTCCCCCCCCCCGGAGGCCCCGCACTGTGAAGTGATACTGCCTTGAAAACCCCTCGCCGTTATTTATTTAATTAAAAAATCGGATTTGAAAACCAACAGGGAGCTCGTCTTGTTTTCCGAGGCGTTGGGCTGTCCCGGCCCTTTGGGCGCCGGTAGCAAAAAGGGGGACGAGCTGTCAGCGAGAGGGGCTGTTGGCTTTTATTCGCTGCTCTGCACTAGTGAGAGTTGCAAAGCATCTCCCCAGGCCAGCGCTCGTGTTACCAGGAGGTGAGCCCCGTGCGTGTGGCTGGTGGAGAGAGCGCTCCCCGGAAATATTAGGCAGAGGAGTGGCTTTGTTTGCTAGGGGGATTTAATGCTTTTCAGGGCACATTGACGGTTAATCTTAACAGGCTGCAGCTGTGGGTGGGTGCTCTGTTCCCGGGTTGCCACATTGGATTGCAAATTCACTTGTGCTGTATCTGTGAAGTTACTGCAGGGATTAATTAGATGGCCCAGAGACCACCATGACTGGGGCCATCAAAGTAATAATAATAATCCCTAGATCTCGAAGCACTTTAGAAAGGAGGGTAGTATCATTATCCCCATTGCACATATGGGGAAACTGAGGCACAGAGCGGGACTGTGAGGTCACCCAGTAGCAGAGGCAGGGATAGAACCCACGTCTCCTGAATCCCAGTCCCGTGCTCTATCTCCGAGGCAATGCTGCCTCCTGTGAGGTGGGTTATTACGATAAGACAGCAAGGTGGCCAGATAAGGTCCTGGAACAGTGAGTCCACCTCTTGCCCCAAAAATGGATGCCTGCCAGCTCTTAACCCTTTCTCTGCCACTCCGTCCCTCAAGAGAAGGTGTCCCAACTTCTGGATTTACACCTAGGCCCTCCCTCTGCCTGGTGTCTCCTCAGCGTCCAGCTGTGCTGGCTGGCGTGGAGGCCTCCCGGCGAATAAAGAGGAAGCTGAGACGTCTGTCTCCAATCTTCCTGCGCTGTCCCTTGCAGGCTGTAAGGGGCGGTTGAATATCCACGGGAGAGGGGAGTCTGAGAACGATTGTAGCCTGGGGCAGAATTAAATAGTGTCTGAAGCGCTCCAGCTCTCCCAGTCAGCAGTGGGTGTGGCTGCCCAGAAACCCAACCCCACGCTTGTAAGCAACGGGTATCACAACCCACTTAAGGTAGCAATGCGCTCAGTGGGGTCCGTCCCCAAAGCAGGAGAGCTATTGCACAGCCTTGGGGCCAGTTTTTAGGCGCCTAATGATGGCGTTAGGCATCTTTAAAACCCCCATTAGGTGCCTAAGTGGCTATCTGCATCTTTAGGTGCCTAAACACTTTTACAAATCTGGCCCTTCAGCCCTAGATAGTGATGTGGGCATTAAAAATAGATCTAACCAGAGAACCTATCGCCTTCTCTCCATCTGGACCAGCCTTGCAAACTTCCACATGCCCAGGACAAGTCTCTTTCCCTGGGGGTGTGGGTGAAAATATCATTTGTTCTTTTATTGGTGTCCTGGTGAACAGTGGCCCAGTCTGGTAAATGTTCATGGCAGTTTTTTGCAAGATTAAGTCTGATCCTCTGTTATGAGGCTCCTGCACCTCTGCCCCATTCCTGGTGTCTCTGAGAACAGTCCCTCAGCTTGACCTCTCTCAGGGTGGAATCCCGCAATCCGTTCACGCTTAGGCCACGTCTGACCTCCTTACTGGGAGAGGTCATTGGTAAAAGACGTGGTGCACCCTGGATAGAGATCCCAGGGTCCCATGTGCCATTATCCAGCACGCTGCCGTGTGGGAAATTTTTCCAGTGCGTTGTGTGATATTAGCACTGCACTCAGGGAATTATG
Organism: Terrapene triunguis; assembly: GCF_002925995.2. NCBI lineage: Eukaryota > Metazoa > Chordata > Testudines > Emydidae > Terrapene > Terrapene triunguis. The sequence continues at coordinate 6,135,660 of NW_020664545.1, forward strand.
GGAGCTCCCGGTCAAGTTCCCACAATCCCCTTTCTTCCACAACAATATCTCTTCCGGCTCATCATTTTCATGCTGTGTTTGAAATTCCCACTGTTCCTTGCACTGCTTTTCAATCTTTTTGCTATCTCACCATCAGTAACATGGGTCCCGCACCGGGCAGCAGAGACTGGGCGCATGATTCTTCTGTATTTGCAGGCCATGGTGGCACTACCCCATGTGTGCCAATCCCTAATCTCCTTGCAGGACCAGCTGGGTTTCCAGTACTTGTGATTCCTCCCTTTGGGAGCCTGCAACCAACAGTCTCCTTCAAACAATGTAGCAGTTGGAACAAAGCATTAGAGCCAAAGGGATTTTAAAACAACAGCCTGCATACACCGAGTCGCTTCTAACCTTATGCCTCACTACGAACTAGGCAGACAGGCGTGCCTCTTACATTACGGGAAGAACAAACTTGCATTCTCCCAGCCAGCTCCGGACCTCTCGCGGCTTGGTGTACGCTGAAAGTTATAGCAATGTAGCTCCACCAATCAGAGGTGTGCAAAACCCACCCCCCCAACCAAATCGCAAGGCCGGCAAAAAAACCTGTGTCGACACAGCTATGTTGATGGAAGATTGCTTATGTCGTTTGGGCTGGTGGTGTTCCTTCTGTCGGTGTAGGTTCCTCCCCTTCTGTCGGTGTAGGTTGTGTCTATACTAGCTACGCCAGTATAGTCTCTGTAGCATAGACATACCCTGTGAGTTCGAGGGTCTTTCAAATAGCCTCTTCTGTCCATCTGACCCACCCGGTTCCAAGTGGTCTCAGCTGGAGCCATTGAGAAGGCTCCATTCTCTGACAGTGTCTCATAAAGCCCCATTCAGTTTCAGTGGCTCGTAATCGCTCCTCTCAGGACTATGGTTTTGTCTTCACTTCCCAAAAAGGGGTGTTTTTACTGTCTAGTGTGTGTTAGCTCCTCGGCTGCAAAACCCTAGTGTAGTCAAGGCCCTGGGCAGGGAGGCCCCTCGTGGCAAAAAACACAGGTGCCTTGTCTCCACTAGGGTTTTACAGCTAGAGCGCGAACGCACATGAGTTATGCAGTGTAACCCCTCCCCACATCCACCTCTTATGCAGTGAAGTCCTTGCCCGGCTCTACCTGTGGGATCGGGTGTTGCAACTGTCTGCTCTGCTAGTCCAACACGCCGTCTTAGAAGTCAAATCCATCAATCACATGTTGGGGTACAGACAGGGGAGGCTCTAGCTTTTTTGCCGCCCCAAGCACGGCAGGCAGGCTGCCTTCGGCGGCACGCCTGCGGGCGGTCCCCAGTCCCGTGGATTCGGCGGCATGCCTGCAGGAGGTCCCCGGTTCCGCAGATTCGGCGGCATGCCTGCAGTAGGTCCCCAGTCCACCGGCTTCAGCGTACCCGCCGCCGAACTGCCGCTGAATCCGCGGGACCGGCAGACTTCCTGCAGGCATGTCGCCGAAGGCAGCCTCCCTGCCGCCCTCGCAGGGACTGGCAGGCCGCCCCCCGCAGCTTGCTGCCCCAGACACGCGCTTGGAGCACTGGTACCTGGAGCCGCCGCTGGGTACAGATCAATACTCCTCATCAAGCAAGCCCACAGTTGTCCCACCCTCGCTATAGAAACAGCCGTGTCCCCTGTGAAAATATCCAAGATCTTGTCTACACACACAAATTGCACCACTTTAGTAGAGTTAAAGCACATCTCCCCTAAGTGTGGGCAGAGTCACAATGGTATAAAAGTGCTTTAGAGCCATCCAGGAAGAGGAATTGGCTATAGTGCAATACCAGTTCACTACATCCACGCTAGGGGTTGTTTGGTATAAAGTATCTCAGTAGAAACTGGCACTACTAGCGGAACTAGTTGGACTGGTGTAAAATCTGTGTGTAGTCCAGGCCCAACTCAGTTACTCCCCCATCTTCCCTTCCATAGAATATGGGAAGCAGCAAGGTGGTTTAAAGTCTTTCGCATCCAGCTCCCGCCATGCCCAGGAACAGGGGCGTTGAGAATCAAGCCCCAAGTATCACAAATTACACTGCCTATATCTACCTGGACCTGAGTGAAATCTCTCCCCAGATCTATCATAATTAATTAGGATAAAAAGTTCAGAAGGGATATTAAACCTCAGGCTTCAGGGCTTAAGCCAGTCTCTAACTCGGGGGTGGCCAACCTGTGGCTCCAGAGCCGCATGCGGCTCTTCAGAAGTTAATATGCGGCTCCTTGTACAGGCACCAACTCCGGGGCTGGAGCTACAGGCGCCAACTTTCCAATGTGCCGGGGGGTGCTCACTGCTCAGCCCCTGGCTCTGCCACAGGCCCTGCCCCCACTCCACCGCTTCCCGCCCCCTCCCCTGAGCCTGCTACGCCCTTGCTCCTCCCCCTCCAGGCCTCCTGCACGCCACAAAACAGCTGATCAGGAGGGAGGGGGAGGCACTGATCGGTGGGGCTGTGGGTGGGTGGGAGGGGCTGGGAGCGGTGGTGGGTGGGGGCTGCTGACCTATTACCGTGGCTCTTTGGAAATGTACATTGGTAAATTCTGGCTCCTTCTCAGGCTCAGGTTGGCCCCCCCTGCTGTAACTATTAGGGGACAGGATGAGATCCAATGAGGGGGGCAGATTATCCCAGTTCTGCTACTGTGGGGTTCTTACACATTCCTCTACAGCAGCGGCTCGCAATCTTTCCAGACGGCTGTGCCCCCTTCAGGAGTCTTTGTCTTGCGTACCCCAAGTTTCACCTCACCTCAAAATGACTTGCTGACAAAATCAGACATCAAAGTACAAAAGTGTCACAGCGCACCAGTACTGAAAACTTGCTGACTTTCTCATTTTTACCATATAATTATACAATAAGTCAATTGGAATATAAATACAGTACTTATATTTCAGTGTATAGTGTACAGAGCTGTATAAACAAGTGATTGTCTGAAAGTTTAGTGTGTACTGACTTGGCTAGTGCTTTTTATGTAGCCTGTTGTAAAACTAGGCAAATCTCTAGAGTTGCTGTACCCCCTGGAAGACCTCTGCATATCGCCTGGGGAATGTGTACTCCTGTTGAGAACCATTACTCTGTAGCATCTGGGGCTGGCCACTGTCAGAGACGGGATACGGAACCAGATGGACCTTGGGTCTGATCCAGCCTGGAAATGCCTGTGTGCACACTCCCTCTGTCTGTCTGTCTCTCTGTCCCCTTCGGATCTCCAGGATTTGGTCTGCTGGGAATTCCTCAGCCAGTAAACCCATGCCGAGCTTAGCGATTATTTCCAGAGATAATTCACACCTGATCATTTTCATGCGCTTGCTAAACGCTGGAGCCGTTTTTCTCAGCCTTCCATATTTTATGCAGCCAGCCCCCTGACTGATTAGGCTTTAGCTGTGAAGTACGACTCTCAGCTCCCCTTGTTACCTAGCAGTTCAATGGCATCAGCTGTGCTATTCACCCTGGCTTTATAGGGATGTTCAAAGTCTACTCTGCATCCCATGCAGCCCCCCTACTGACGTTTGGCTGGCCAAGGTCACTAGCCATGGGTGGTTGGAAATTAGTAGAGCATCAACTTCCGGGCATTGCAGTTTGCGTGGCTGCCTCTGTCCCATGCCAGCCTTTCTTCTGATGTAAGTTCTAGGTAAAACCGGGCAGCAATACACAACAGTTTCCCAAAGCTCACGTTGGGAGAGCAGCTGTCTGGACAGAACCACGGGCCACTGTTAAGGCTCAGGAAACTTGCAGGACTTGACCAAAGTCAAGTCTAGCTGAGCCGTTCCCTTTTGTGGCCCGAGTGCCTACAAAATGCTGGGATCTGTCCATAGATTCTACGTCAGGTGGGAAATGCTTAAGAATCTCTTCTTACCTGTCTGTTTTCTCCTCTCTGCCTTTAGAGCCCATACAGATCTGGTCCCACCCCTCTCGGGATCCAGTCAGAAGAGGTAGATGTGGGAAGGGGATTGTTTCTGCAGTGGGTATCTTCATCCCTGCGGAATACAGTGGAGTCCGAGGGAATTAGCTGTTGTTGAGTTGCCGGTGTGATGGAAGGAGGGGACACTGGATCGTGGAGGACTGACCCTAACCCGAGAGGAATTGCCCTAAAGGTGGGCTGGAGGCCAAGCATGGCTGGGACTTGGGGAGCGCCTGAGTTGTTAGCACCAGGCAGTACAACCCAGGAGCCAGGGAGCGATCCGGGGTCAGTCTGTGTCCAGCAGCCTCTATAAAGAATTCTTTGTCACAGGGCTGGTCCTTTAAGAGGAGATGGGGCTCAACCCCACCTGTGACACACTACATCTGCCTCTCTGGGTCATGTGACTCAATCAGCCCTCTGGGATAGACAAGGGAGTGGAATAGAGACTTTAGCAGAGAGCAGGCAGGCTCCTGCTGCAAGAGACCCTTTGGGTACGTTTACACTGCAGTAAACCTGGATCTGTGGGAGCTGGGTTCGTAGAGCTGGTATTTCCACGCCTGTGCTTGAGCATTCACACTGCATTGTAAACCTGGGCTTACCGCTGCTGGACCCGTCTCTCGCAGCCACGCTAAGGCATCCACTCTGCACTGCGTGGCTGTCTGACTCAGGGCTGTGGCTTGAGCTGCGTCCACACTGCAAAATGACAGGGCTTGGAGCTGAGTCGCAGCGAGACCCGGGCTCTGACCCATGCCCCCAAGCAGGGTCTTGGGACCCAGGTCCTGAGTGCTGGCTGACCCAAGTCAGACTGATTCATGTGTGGATGGAAGAGGGGGGCTTGGGCTCAAATCTGAGTCGAGCCTGGGCTTAGTGTGCCGTGTAGACACACCTTTTGGCAGCAGGGAGAAAAGGCTCCAGCCAGGCAGACGGGACTCGCTGAATAGCAGGGAAGGATGAATGGCTGAATGCCGAGGGCTTTGTTTTGAAGGGCCTGTGATAACCCCAGGGCGTTATTGGCCAAGCGGGTGGCATTTATGGAGGAGCTCTGAGGAGAGGGAACTGCAGCTGGGGCACCAGCTGGGCTGCCCCATGCCAGGAGGGAGGTGCTCTGGAAGTGGCTTGGTTACCCCCTGTATAATCACTACAGCCGAGACCCGGTCACCAGGCGCGCTCTGTGGACAGACGGGGCAAAGGCCGTGAGGGTGGAACCAGCTTTGCACACTGCACTGGGACCACTTCCCCCACCTCGGAGGTGGGGGAGCAGCTGTTTAATGCCCTGAACTGAACCCTAGGGGTCGACCGGTCATCCCCCAAACTCTGGGCAAGGTCAGGTCCAAATCCAACCTTTGCAGCTGAGCCCTCGTCGTCCCAGAATGGGCTGCCCCAAAGCCTGGGGCAAAGACCACGCTAATCTGCACAGGGGTGTGCATGTGGAGCCCAATGCCGTGTTCATCCCGAACGGCTTAGGCCAGGAAGGGAAGGAAACGCCCGTGTCCAGCTCAGCCCACCGGGCTAAGGAGAGGCCAGGGGTAACGAGGCAGTTGGGAATCTGGCCAGGATGCAGCCCTGGCTCCCTGGGGAAGGAGCGGAGGGGTGGGATCAGGGCCTGTAAGAGGGAGCTAACTACCTGCCCTTCTGTGGAGTCCGCAGGCCAGATGAGAGGAAAAAACACCTGGCAGCTGCAGAGCACAACTTCGGAGCGTGGGCGGCTCTCCCCACACCTGTGCTGTGCCCGGGTAGCGCAAACCCAGGCAGCCTCTGGAAGCTGCTCAGCAAAAGAAATTGCTCAGCCCTGGTAGTCTCCTCCTCTTGATATTGATTGGTCAGGGCCGAGATTTCCCCCCACCCTCACACCCAGCCCTGCTGCTTTAAACCTATAGGCTGAGAAGCCCCCTCCTCACTCTCCCCTGTGGGCTGCATGCGAGGGTATTTATAGAGGCAGCCCGGCAGCCCCAGCTCAGGGGTTGCAATCTCCTCTGTGGGGGGAGGACACCGGCAACTCTTCCCCAGAGAGCAGCAAAGGTAAGTGCTGCCTTTCAACGGTCACTGTCCAGAGAAGAAAGTATTGGCAGATCCAGGGAGTGAGGGATGCAGAGATCAGAGGCAGGAGCTCTGGACTGCACCTGCCAGGAGAGTGAGCAATGTCTCAGTGGCTGCTAGAAAACTGAATGAATGTAGCAAAGTGTGTGCATGGGTGAGGAGGAGAAGTCAGGGAGAGTGTGTGTGTGTCTGTCTGTCTGTCTGTCTGAGAGGAGGGTGAGTGTGTATGTGTGTTAGGCACAGACGTCCATTTCTCCTATTAGAAGTGAGGGTCACACTTTAGGTTAAAGCTCCATTCTTAAAAGGGTTGTTAAGTGATTCATCGCTCTTATGCATGTGTAGCAGACACAAGTCACATGTGTTCTAACTGCTCATTCCCACGTCAATAGAAAGTGTTATAGACGGTTATAAGCCGCGGTTATAAACAACCGGCTGGACTCCAGAACAGTTGAATACCCATTTATTAACCCTTCGTGAACTATTTGTAAATGGCACGTCAATATCAGGTGTGACTGGGGTGTGAGTGTGTATTTTGGGAGTTGTACCTGTGTATTAGGTGGAGTGTGTCTCTCTAGTAGGAGAGGTAGCGGGGGTGGGGGGGTGTTAGAAGAGCAGGAAAGGATCTGAAACTTAGTGGTTTGAAGTTAGAAAGAAAGAAAGAAAGAAACCCACCCTTGAATCTGGCCACCTCCCTGCCTCTCCCAAGTGCCCATGGCCCTTCAATCTCTGACGTTTGCTAAAATGTGACTTTTGCTGGTTTGTTTCTCTGTTTTCCCTCTGGCTGCGATCAGGGCTGCAGGGAGGTTTTCCTAGTACCACATCGCATCCAGGCAAAGAGCACCAGAATCCCCCGAGGAATCTGTGCCCATCAGCCCCCCTCTCTTCCCCAAAGAGCTCCGCCTTGCTTAGAGACGCATCCGAATCAACCCCCTCTGAATCTGCCCAATTCACCCGCCCCTGTATACGCCCCACTCCAAGCTAGGTCTTCCCTGGATTGCCATGCCCCCAGGACCCCCATCCTCTGGAGCCCCAAAGCTGATGGCCAGGGTCATTCTGCCATTAAGAATTACATTGGGTGCAGTTTATTGAGTATGCACAGTAAGTCCCACTCTCTGGGGTAGTTATCTGACCCCCACTGCCATAGTACCTGAGCATCTCATAATATTTATCCTCCCAACGTCCCTGTGAGGTAGGGCAGTGATCTCCCCATCATGGGACAGATGGGGAAACTGAGGCACGGAAAGGCTAAGTGACTTGCCCAAGGTCACACGGGGGGAGTCTGTGCTGTTGAAGGACAGGGTTGTGGATGGCTGCTGCCCATCGACTGCTAGCTTGGGTCTAGCGCAGATTTCTCAGTGGCTGATCGTTGCTGTGAAGCGTGTGATGGTGTATAAGGCTGCACCCCAAGGTTGAACTGCAGCCCCTCCCAGCACAATGGGGTCACCCAGGTATAACTGCGGACAGAATTTGGCCCTGGCAATTCATCGAACTTGAGGTCTTACTCTGGTGCCCATCACCGTGGTATCTGAGTGCCTTTCATGTCAAATCAATAGGGGGGGTCGGCATAGTGCAGCAGTGAATCCCAGGGGGGCGCCGGAAGCTTCTGCTCATCTCAATGGGAATCCCAGGGGCTCAGCTCCTGTACGGATCAGTCCTCGGCTGGCACCGACTTCCACACGAGGAATAGCATTAGGACGGAAACATCTCTCCATCCCCCTGCATAATCTCCCTGTAATGTGCCTTCCCGGGCTCCGGAACCCCAGTCCCCGCCACCAGCGCGCCACATCTGCTCCCAGCCCACAGAAGTTTTAAACAAGGAGCATCATTGCCCGCCACAATTATCCGTTTGTCACAAAGCTTCCAATCCCAGCAGAGTAACCGAGCCGCCTCGTGCTTCTCATCAAGCGGCTGTTTTTGTAGCTTTATGGCTTCCGCTGCAGACTTAATCTTTGATTGGGGACTGGGTAATATCCTCCCCCGATTCTCGGGGGATGTTTAAAATCTGCTCCTAGCGCCGCCTCGTTTTAATTGACGGGGCTTTGTTGTGGCCTGTCGTTCTAATTGTGAGTGATTTGTCTCCCCCGTCCCCCCCCGCGGGACAGAAATATCAGGGTAGTTCTCGTTTCCCGGGGTTTGTATTGTTCTTTGTTGTTTGATTTTCTTTCCCCCTCAAAGAGGGAGGTTTGCTTATAAAAATGTAAGAAACGAAATAAAGGGCAGAAAAGTAGCTTAAATAGCAGCAGCAGTGGAACGGCTTCCATTGGAAGCTGTGTCACTGGGCCACATTCAGAGGGGATGTGAAGTAGCCCTTGCTGTGCTAAAAGGCTGGTCCTATGGTTCAGTTCCAAGCTGTGCTACTGACTATGTGCCAGACCTTGGCCAAGTCATCTGATCTCCTCTTATCTGCAAAATGGGGACACCAAGCTGTACCTTCTGTTTTGATCATAAACTCTTCAGGGCAGGGGCTACGTGTCTATACGGGTGTCTAGCGCAATGGGGTTCGGCACTTGGCCTGGAACCTTGGGACGCTAGTATAATTCAAATAATGATCCGCTATGAGTTATCCTTTGCCCTAGGTAGCTGGGCCATATTGACGCCTGTCTGCGCATCCCCCCTGAGTTCGTCCCTTTGTGACTCCAATAACACCCGCTTCCATCAGCACCTTTCTTTCCGAAGGGTCCCAAAGCACTTTACCGAGCTGGTTCTGAGCAGCCTTTGATTGAGGGCTGGTCTGTTTGCACAGGGGCAAGGGCACGCCCCGAGCTGGTAACGTCTGGCGGGTGAGGCCACTCATTTGACATTTAACTTGTCTAGGTCTAACTCTGGGGCCCGGCCCAGATGATATGTGCGTGGATTAGCCAGTTCTCGTGTTACATGGCGTGTGCATCTCATTTCTTTTAATTTCCAGCAGCAAACCAGAGGGGGAAAGTACATTTGGTACCTGATGCTGTAGGATAATGATGGGAAAGCACCGGCTTTAGGAAGAACCTCTCCTCTCACTGATCCCGACAGTTCCTAGCAGGTAACCCCATTGGAATGGGCTGTGGGAGAGATCCCACTCTCAAAAATCAACCTTCTCCCAGCGGGAGGTGGTGCAGGGAAAGGTGCAAGAGCATTGGCTGGGTGGAGGGGGGGAGGCAGATATTCTGGTGCCATAAGGAGGGAGCAGTAAGGAATGGCCTGGGAGTGCTAGCTATGGGTGAGCAACCAGCTGCTCCCACCCCAGCATTTCCCACCAGGTGGTGGTGTAGGAGGTGGGGCAGGATGCTGGCTGTGGGGGTGGTTAGAGCTTTTCCAGTCCCAATCCTAGCGAGACTCGCTGGCGGGGAGGGAGCAAGAGCAGCGCTGTGGGCGGGAGGTAACAGCGCTGGCTGCATCAGAAGATGGGAGAGCACAGGGCTGTGCCTGTCCCACCAGCGGTCGAGGAAAAGAAAGATCCGCTGCATCGCTGCTCCTCTCGGGAGCGGTGAGTGAGCCTGTGGCGGAGCTGAGCTGCTGATGCAGAGGGGACGACAGAGAAAGGGCCTGGTGACCTGCAGCCATCTGGACAAACAGAATGAACCCAGGACTTTCCCCTCCCTGGGGCTTTGAGCTGGTGGTTGCTCACTTGGGGCCTGATTCAAAACCCACTGAAGCCAGCTGGGGTCTCTCCTGCACTGGAATTTTCCTCATTGAGCCCCAGACAATGGCAGAAACGTTCCGATTTGGGTCCCCCAAGGAAAGCGCCTCGCTCTGTGTTTAAGTCGTCTCTGTTTCCCCTGGGTTCCTAAATCGCATGTAGGAGCCTGACGTGAGGCCGACAAGTCTGAAAAGGCTGGCTAATGTTCTTAAGCATCCTGGAAGGGACACAAAGTGGTCAGGGGCTCTGGAGCAGCTGGCGCTGGGCTCCAGGGGCTCTGGGGTTTTATTCCCAGCTCTGCCACTGACTCAACAAGCATCCTTGGGCAAGTCACTTCCCCTGCTCTGGGCCTCCGCTTCCTTGTCTAAGAATGGAGTAATAATAGTCCCCTAGTTCACAGGGTGTGCGGGGGTGGGCATTGAGTCTGTAATTAGTGTCTGAAGTGCTCTCCTTGGCAGAAAGGAGCCGTGCGAGTGCAAACTATTGTCATGACTAAAGCTCCAATAGACATCTGGGCTTGGTTGCTCATAAAACTCTCCTTTGTAACCACTATTAAAATCATTAAAGAGCTAGTAACTCGCTTTGCTAACTGGAGTTTGCCATTCAGTCAAATCTCCCGTCTTGACAGAGCTGCTTTCTAATTAGAATTTAATTCCCGCAAGGAGCAGGAGAGCTCTTGTTTTTCGACTTGGATTTTAATTGTCTTTTTTTCCCCCAAAAAAAGCTTTAACACCCAAGGGCCTGTGCATTTCCTCTGCTTCCTGCTGGAGGCTGAAACTGATTTGTATTAGCGGCAGAGGGAAAAGAATAGACACCAAATACATCTCTGGGAAGAGACACGTGAGCAAATCTTGTAGTGCAAAGAGACCAGAAGCCCAACACCAAGGCTTTCATCCCGAGTGTAGATCTGTTTTTCTGATGTCCCAGCTCTTGGTGGGATCTAGACTCAGTGCAAGCTGCTGGAAGACCAAAGGAACCACCCAGGGGCTTGCTAAGCTAAGGATGGCTTCAATCCAGCCTTTGGTCTGTCAGTGCCAGAAGGAGAGAAGAAGCAGCAGCATTTCATCTCTTGGTGCAGTGCTTGGAAGAGACTAATGTGGTTTCCAGCACTCCAGCCACGTTCGGCAGCTGGCTGCTGTTCAGTGAAGGGAGGTTTAAACCCATTGCTGCCTGAGCTGGGGATGTTAGTGACTCATTTAATTACAACAGGGACGCTGAAGGCATGCACATCTCCGAGGGCAGTGTGCAGGGTGTCAGGAGACCGGCCCAGGCTTTGTTAGCCTGAGGGGAGCCATTCTAGCACCATGGAAATGCCTCCTTGGCTGGCATCCAAAACGGGCCCCCAATTCCACGAGGCTGGTGGATCCAGGCAGATATGAAATCACTGTCCCTGCTTCCCCAACCCCCAAGCCCACCCTGCGAGACAGTGAGCAAGGAGCATCGCATGGGGCTGCGCTCCCCACTGCTGAGAAGTCCTGTATACTCTGTATGTACCACCCGGAGGCCCTAGTCCAGATCAGGGCCCCTTTGTACGAACACACAGCGAGAGACCGTCCCTGCCCCTAAGCACTTACAATCGAAAGAGCCCAGAGAGACACAGGGTGTGAGAGAGGGAGGATTAGCCCCATTTTACAGGGGAAGAACTGAGGCACACAGAAAGTGGCTCTTGGATTTATTTAGGCTCTTATACCATGCCCATCACCATGGTATCTGGGCGCTCCCTACAGGTTCGTGGCATTAAAGCTGCTTCTGTGTGTAACTTTCTAGCCCGGCTTATCCAGAGCTGGGAGGAATTGGGAGGCAATTCTTGCTGAAACCGGTTGTCTTGCTGATGCGCCTGCAGCTTTCTGAGGGTCAAGTCTCCTCTTACGCTGGTGTGAAAGGGGGATAAGTTAACTGGCTTCAGTGGGGTTACTCCTGATTCACACTGGGCTAAGGGAGATCAGGATCAGACCCCCCAGGTCTCCTTTATCCTCTTTCTCTCCCCTACCCCCATTTATGTTTTTAAAGGTTTTCCACCAAAGCTGTAATTCACGAGAATGTGGCTGAATCTGATGTTGTCCTGGATCTTCTCACTTGGCATCTCCAGGTCAGGTAAGAAAGAGAGAAGGGAGGAGGCAATAGTGTGTGTGTGTGTGGGGGGGGGGGACATGGGAAGTAGAATGTAAATTAAAGCAGCCCAGAGGTTGCTCTAACTCACACCGGCGGCCAAACAACAAGCCCAAGGATACAGTAAGTGCAAAGGTGGCTTAAGGCAGTGGTTCTTGTACCCAGGAGCGGCGCCAGGGTTTTTGCCACCCTAGGCGGCAGCGCTCCTCCTCTGAGCATTCAGGAGGCTTGGGGTCTTCGGCGGTGGGGGTCCTTCTGCTCCGCGTCTTCGGGGCACTTCGGCGGTGGGTCCCGGAGCGAGTGAAGGACCCGCCGCCGAATTTCCACCGAAGATCCGGAGCGGAAGGACCCCCCCGCCGCCGAATTTCCGCTGAGGGCGGCAAAATGCCGCCCCCCAAATCCTGCCGCCCTAGATTTGCCTGGTTTTACAACAGCCTATATAAAAAGCACTAGTGAAGTCAGCACAAACTAAAATTTCATACAGTCAATGACTTGTTTAGACAGCTCTTATGTGCTATACAGTGACATGTAAGTACCATCTTTATATTCCAGCTGATTTATTTTACAATTATATGGTCAAAATGAGAAAGGCAGCCATCTTTCAATAGCCGCGTCCTGGAACACTTTTGTATTTCCGTGTCTGATTTTTGTAAGCACGTAGCTTTTAAGTGAGGTGAAACTTGGGGTACGCCAGACAAATCAGACTCCTGAAAGGGGGACAGTCGTCTGGAAAGGTTGAGAGCCACTGGCTTAAGGCCGCCTTATCTTCTGCACCCAGGGCCGGCTCCAGGCACCAGCTTAACAAGCAGGTGCTTGGGGCGGCCAAGGGAGAGGGGCAGCACCTGCGGCAATTCGGGGGCGGCAGGTCCCTCATTCCCTCTAGGAGCGAAGGTCCTGCCGCTGAACTGCCACCGCCGATCGCGGCTTTTTTTTTGCTTGGGGCGGCAGAAATGCTGGAGCCGGCCCTGTCTGCACCCCCATCCCTTTCCCAAGCGCAGGAGTGGACTCACTGAGACTTGCACCCAAAGCATGGCTCCGGGAGACTGAGAAATACTCCGAGGAGCACAAATGATCTTGAACAAGAGAGGAGGCTGAACCGGATGGACCAGGTCACCTCCGGCCCCAACACCTACTGACAGCCCCGCGGAGCTTGTTTATCCCAGCTCAAGATACTTTAGTAATGTGCTGGCTATTCTCCCACGAAGCCCTGCTATTTCCAGGCCCTCCCTTTGCTGCCGATGTGTTGTTCCTCTTGGGCAATTCTGCTGTTTTGTTACATATTTGAAGTCCCCCCTGGTCTTTCTGAACCAGAAGGTACATTGTGTACGTTACTGGCCCAGGGCCAGCCCCGCTCTGCGGCTCTGCAGGGATTTGCGTTTGATTAGCGCTGAAAGGTTTCTTCTTTTGTGGAAAAAAATAGCATGCGGACCAGCCGTTGCATCCCAAGTGCACCAGATTGGCCCTGACGGTGGGCAAATAAAGTCCGTCTCCCCACAGAACTCAGTTCTTCCCCATTAGGCCATATTGGTCTGTTTCCCAGGGGAAGGAATGCCATTCCCACCTACCCAGCAATGCATGGGATTTATTTAAGCAATGACAATATTTCAGGAGATGTAAAGACATGGTTCTGTGCTCCATTGGAAGGAGGGGGGCAAATCCTCAGAGGCTGGAAATTGGCCGAGTTTGAATGTACCCGGGCTGAGGATCCATGGGTCACTTGCAGAAGGTGGCCTACACCCTGTCCAGATGGCCATCACCAAGCTTCTACCCCTCGTAGGTCCCACAGGAGGGGTGTAGGTGATGCATGGAGCTTATGCCGGCCCTCTGCATGGGATGAATATCGCCCCATAGTGCTATACCTCTTCCAAGGCCAAGCTCACAAAGCCCTTGTGAGTTAGACAAGTGGCCCTTGTCCTCACTTGTATAAAGAAAAATGTGCCTCATTCCAAATCCCAGGAGTGCTGAAGTGTCTGATGCTATCCATTTTATGTCTTCTTCATAATGTTAGGGCAGGGGATGCTGTTACAGAGTCTTCCGAGTTCTTAGTGTGCGAGCAAGGTTTTAGTCTTGGAAGAAATGTTTGTGCTGTTTGCCAGCAGATCGAGGGACGTGATCATTCCCCTCTATTCGACATTGGTGAGGCCTCATCTGGAGTACTGTGTCCAGTTTTGGGCCCCACACTACAAGAAGGATGTGGAAAAATTGGAAAGAGTCCAGCGGAGGGCAACAAAAATGATTAGGGGGCTGGAGCACATGACTTAGGAGGAGAGGCTGAAGGAACTGGGATTGTTTAGTCTGCAGAAGAGAAGAATGAGGGGGGATTTGATAGCTGCTTTCAACTACCTGAAAGGGGGTTCCAAAGAGGATGGATCTAGGCTGTTCTCAATGGTACCAGATGACAGAACAAGGAGTAATGGTCTCAAGTTGCAGTGGGGGAGGTTTAGGTTGGATATTAGGAAAAACTTTTTCATTAGGAGGGTGGTGAAGTACTGGAATGGGTTATCAAGGGAGGTGGTGGAATCTCCTTCCTTAGAGGTTTTTAAGGTCAGGCTTGACAAAGCCCTGTCTGGGATGATTTAGTTGGGGGTTGGTCCTGCTTTGAGCAGGGGGTGGGACTAGATGACCTCCTGAGGTCCCTTCCAACCCTGACATTCTATGATTCTATGATTACACACAGTCCTGAGAGGAAGGAGCTGTGTGGGAGTTTGCTTTCAGCCTTGGTCTCTGGTTAACAGTCAATCCTTGAGGCAGAGTTACTCCTCGGGAACCTGGCCCTGCGGTTGGGCTGAGATGCCTGGAAGAATCTAAGCAGGGCTGGAGATCTCCACGGAAAACATCGGTGGTGCTCTTCTTTGGAGTTGGTCCTGAATCCTGGGAGGATGCCATAGGAGGCGCTGTGCAGCAGGAGAGCTCTCTCAGACGAGAGGTAAAAATAAGGCCTGGACCACTTGTGCTCATTACAGATCCTGCAGGTCTTTTTGCAGCAAAGGGAGAATCTTCCCTCGTCTTGTATCTTGTCCCTGCAGCCTCTTGATGTCAAAGGCAAAGCGCATGTCAGAACCTCCTCCTTCCGTGTTCCCGCTCAGTGCTTGGGACGTTCCCAGCTGCACTAGAAGTCACTGGCTTCCTCCACCTCTGCAAGAGGCTGTGGTGTGTCCCTGATCCCGCTCTGGAGTCGTGTGGCGCTGTGGGGAACGGGCTCCTGCCCCCGTCGCTACCCATCCCTGGCAGCAGGTTGTCTCCAATCTGCTGCCGTTACCCCTGCTGATGGCTGTTTCCCGTTCCAATCCTGCCCCTGTAGAGCTCACAGGGAACATCCTGCACAGCTGTGAAATTCTCTCATCCAGGTGAGAGGATGAGCCTCAAATCCAGCCGGCTGTCTGCTCCCAGGGATGTGCGCGATAGGACCTGGCATCCTCTCTCCATGCTGAGATCAGCCCCCCTCCCATATGGCCGGCTAATCCTTTCTCCTAGCCACTCGAGAGGCCGGGCAGTCGCTGGGAGCGCCGGGCAGCTGCAGCGAAGATGTACGGCAGCCTGGCTGTCACGGACACTGATGCCTGCTCTTGTTGGAGACAGGGGAGGGGAGCTGGCTATCTCTGCCCCTTTGTGCCAGCAGGTGCAGAGCAGTCCCTTTGCTTTCTCTCCGCATGACGGCGTCGGAGCGGCTACTTTTCTCGATTCCCTAATGAAGGCCGGAGCGGACAGTGCGGAGAGAGGAAAGAACACCATTGCTGTATCAGGGCCAGGGAACGCATCCAAACCACTCGGGCACTGGGGATGTGTCTGGCTGAGTGTTACATTGCTCTGGCAGGCTGGAGTAATAGTTTATTCATAGGCTCTGAAGGCCAGAAGGGACCATTATGACCATCTAATCTGAGCTCCTCTTCGAGCTAGATTCTTACACCGTCCCCATCACTGCAGTATCTGAGCGCCTTCCAGTCGTGTATTAAGCGATGTCTGTAATGGGGTTTGTTGTCTCTCTCATCCGCTCCCCAGGGGTGAATTGTGTGTGCGGGGCAGGGAAGATGTTACACACGATCGATCTCCCTTTGTATTATGACACACTCAAAAACTACAGTCAAGGAGCATTATGAAGGTTGCAAAGCCAAGCACTCGGAAATTCGGAAACCCCAGAATTCAGGCCACCTTAATCCAGCCCCCCTGTGCGTATCAGAGGGGTAGCCTTGTTAGTCTGAATCTGTAAAAAGCAACAGAGGGTCCTGTGGCACCTTTAAGACTAACAGAAGTATTGGGAGCATAAGCTTTCGTGGGTAAGAACCTCACTTCTTCTAACACGGCTACCCCTCTGATACTTGACACCATGCAAGGCACTGCATTTAGCCGTATGGCATGGAAATCAGGTGCCCCTGTGCGTGTGTTTCATTGGCCACACTTGGAAGGCCCGGCCCCGCAACTGGATGACGTTGCTCTGTCGGTTTGGACGTGACCCAATCGCTTTTCCACGACGCATCTGATCAATTCCAAAGCTTCAGAGAATGGGCAGGATTCTGTTTATTTGGGGGGAAATGAGAAAAACCAAGAGCGGGAAGCGGGGGACACTCGGAGCCACAGCGTCAAACACCTCTGTAATTCTCTGTAGGCCAAAGAACGGGGGGGCGGCAGAAATGAACGCATTCCAGAACAACAATAGCTCTGACCAGGCCACAGTTGAGCCGTTCTCTGGCCTCTCCCTCACTGCTGCCCACCTTCCAACTTCCTCAACAAATCGGGCGGGCTCCTACAGACATCCGCCTCTTTCACTGCACAGCCCTTAGACCTGCCCAGAGCAGGTCCATCCTGTGCACTGCATGAGGCAGGGAGCTTGGGGGGGGAGGGAAATATGATTGTTTAATTAAAGACTGTATCATATTACACGCCAACTAAGGCTGCATAGGGTTAATGCTCTATTCTTGTATGACATGCATGGGATCTTTAATAAGGCCACGTGGTCACCCCCTTGGTTCTCCATCTCATCCAGACACTGTTTGCCTGTGAAATAGATGACTGTGCAAAACAGCTGGGTGCCTATCGGCTGGGGTGAACAGACCATCTCCATGGACTTCCATGGAGCTGTGCCATTTACAGCAGCTAGGGATCTGGCCCCGCTGACTTGAGCTGAGCCAGCCTATTGACAACTAGTTTGCCCCCGGAAACTTTTTTCACGTGGTACGTACGTGTACCACATGAGTCGGGGAGATCCCGGGCTTCGCCGCCAACCCCCGTGATCCCATCCCAGCACCTCGTCCTCCAAGTCCGCACCTCACTCAGCCCTGGCTGGGTTGGAAAATGAGCCCACCCCACGCTCATCATGCTGTGGCACCTCCTGTCCTGCGGGGCTGAGCCTGGCTTCCCGCTCTGGGCACTGCGACTTGGTGCACTGGGTCACAGAGCCGCTCAGGTTCGGCTCCTCTGCTCCTCTGGACGGGCCGAAGCTGAGTGGCGCTGCGACCCCCATGCGCCAGCTCGCAATGCCACTCGCTTTGGGGGCCCTCTCAAATGGGAAAAAACTGCCCCTCCCCTGCCCCAGGCAGCCCAGCTGCCCAAACTACACAGTGCGCGTATTATACATATGGCTGCAAGTGCCACTGGCTAGGGATCTGGCCCCCCATCTTGTTTCGTTTTCCTCAATTCAGTTCACCCCCCTCCTGCCTGTCCCTCTCCCCCGACAGCCTGTGGAACAATCCAGTGTCTTGGTTGGAAAGATGGCACGCGTTAGCGGTTTGATATTGGACTTTGCTGAGCATCCTTTTGTGGCATGCTCCGAGATAGCCGTGGCAGCGCTGTTATTAAAAGTTTGACCATGTGTCCTCGGTCCAGCCTTCTGCTCTCTGCCTTCCCCAGGCCAGGCACATGCAAAGCGGGATGCAAATTTGCCTGAGTCTTTGCTGTTGCAAATGGGTGGCTGATGCTTTGTGCAGGGGGACTGGAACAATGCGTGTAGCGGGGGTGCTGGGAGCCATTGAACCAAACTGTTAGGGTGACCAGATGTCCCGATTTTATAGGGACAGTCCCGATTTTGGGGTCTTTTTCTTATATAGGCTCCTATTATCCCCCACCCCCTGTCCCGATTTTTCACATTTGCTGTCTGGTCACCCTACAAACTGTAAACCCTGCATATGATGGAAACCGCTTCAAGACGGGGGGGGGGGGGGGCTGCAGCACCCCTAGTTCCAGCACCTATGGAATGATCAAAGCAAAACAAGATGTAGCATTTTTGAGCAAGGGTGTGGACGTGATTTCACCAGCTTTTAGGTCAGTGGTTCTCAAGCAGGGGTCCGGGGCCCGCTGGGGGGCTGCGAGCAGGTTTCAGGGGGGCTGCCAAACAGGACCAAGGTTAGACTTTCTCGGGCCCAGGGCAGAAAGTCAAAGCCCCACAGCATGGGGCTGAAGCCCGGAGCCCTGCCACGTGGGGCTAAAGCAGAAGCCTGAGAAACGTAGCTTCTCAGTGCCCCCTGTGGTTTGGGGCCCTGGGCAATTACCCTGCTTGCTACCCCCTTAACACCGGGTCTGGCTTTTATATGCAGAAAACAAGCTGTTGTGGCACAGGTGGGCCGTGGAGTTTTTATAGCGTGTCGGGAGGGCCTCAGAAAGAGAAAGGTTGAGAACCCCTGTTACAGGCCATAAGCTGCCTCCACTTGGACAAACGCCATCTTGAAAGTGGTGGGTTCTCAAAGCAGGTCCTTGTACTTTGGTTGGAGTAAGCAGCTGCTCGGATTTCACGAGAGATTTCACATTCACAAAAACAGCTCATTGAGGGCCTCTCTGGATTCTTTCCCCTGGCTCTACCTAGTGCCCACAAGCGGGTACTGCATCGACTAACTTCTGCTCTGTCCCCACTGTTTAATAAAAACTTTTCAGTGGAGCGGTTTTCACTCGGAAATGCCATTTTATCGAAATGTTTTGCAAAAATGGGATTTCAAGGAAGTTTTCCAAGAGCAAGGTAAAAAAACCCACGGATTGGAAACAAGCTTTTGACACTTGCAGACCGTCCGCTTCTGAGTGGTGAACAGACTGTTTCAGATCAGCGGGGAGGAAGGTTTCAGTGGGCAGTCCTAGAGATGAGTATTTTATAATGTGGACTTTACAGAGGGGGAAAACTGTGGCACAGACTGTTCCCCTATCCTGGAAACCTGTTGCAGGGAGCAGAATATACCCCGTCAGTTTCACCTCCTGTCCCAGTACAGTTGTGGTCCTAGCTTAAATCAACAATGGTAATCGGGAAACCTACCGGCTTATCTGGTTTTAGGTTTAATAAGGGCTGGTGATTGCATTGGTCAGGGCAAGCACTGAGCGTATCCTCACTGTTTTGGGGCTCCAGGCAGCCTGTCACTGCAGGTTCAGCATCCTAGAAACAGGGATGGAAGCTAAACTTAGCCAAGAACAAAGCCCAAGACGGGCACATTCTGGCTCCTCGGGGTCAGAGGACCCACAGACAAAGTGCGTCTGCTTGAGAGAGACCCCAGCTCCCCCCTTTTGAGCTGTCCTGCATCTCTCCCCAGGAGCGAACAGCCCGAGGCCTGGCCCTGGCAGCAGAGTCCCTACTCCGCAGCCCAGCTGTGGCATGCTAAGCCTGCACCCCGCAGTGGCCTGCCTCGGCACCCCATTGACGGCCTCCTGCACCCTCGACCCCAGCTGCCTGCAGATCGGCCATGCCCGCCCGGGCGATATTGTCTGGAGATTGAACGGAGAGACTAGGCAGCTGCCACTGAACCAGAGCATTGCGGGAAACGGCACAGTCACCGTGGTCACCGTTCTCCAGGCAGAGCGGCCCCGTGGGGAGCTGAGCTGTTACCTGCCTCACCGGAGCAATCTGCACCTGCTGGGTCTAGCCGAGTACCAGGCTGGAGGTGGGTGCAGTTCCCTTAGCTCCCTGGCTAGGGGAGGAGGTGCTCTAGGCTTGACCTTCACGAGGGCTGGATAAGGGCCCATCCTGGAAAGCCCGGAGGGTGCTTGGCTCCCATTGGGGGCAGTGGGTGGGGGAGGGCGCTGAGCCCCTGCCAAGCCCATTGGCTTGTGCTGCAGTCATGGGTGGGGCTGGTTGGAATTTTTCCACCCAAATGTTTTTTTCCGCCGGAAAACTGTGAGTCTTCAAAAGCGAAACGTTCTGGGGAAACGTCGATTTCGATGGAATTTCGGGGGCGGGGGAGATCAGTGCTCTGTTCCGGTGCCTTTTCGGGATGCGACGTTTCAATTTACCATCTCCAAACCATGCTGAGTTTCAAGTTTTCAGTGTTATATTTGTTGCTCTAACACGCGCAAGTTGAGATCAGAGTGAAATGTTTTGATCGACCCCAAACTCGCGTTTTCTGGGATTTCATTAGAGGTGTCAGGTTTTGCTTTGTTTTCGTTCCGTTTTGGAATGGGGGAGGGGAGGAAATGGAAGCCACGGAGCTTCCCATGAAACGGAAAATCCAGTTTGCGCCCAGCTCTGAGGGTGCTCTGGGATCAGCACCCTGCAGTCAGCGCCGTCCCCTCCAGCACCGGACTCTGGATCTGTTGGCTCTTTCTCTTCTCGTTCTGAAGTCCCGCCAGGAGATCTGCAGGTGGAACATTGCGTCAGCTTCTGGGGGGGGAACATCACCTGCTACTGGGACCCTGGGCCGGAGACCTACCTTCCAACCACATACACCCTCCACGTCACTGAGTGAGTTCTCCACCTGGCCGTAAGTGTGAGGGGGCAGGGGAGGGAGTGGTGGAGGACTGACATCCCAACACCTGACGATTAAAAGGGACTGTCCCTGTAAACCAGTGGTTCTCAAACTGGGGGTCGGGACCCTTCAGGGGGTCGCAAGGTTATTACATGGGGGGTCACGAGCTGTCAGCCTCCACCCCAAGCCCCGCTTTGCCTCCAGCATTTATAATGGTGTTAAATATATTAAAACGTGTTTTTAATGTATAAGGGGGGGTGGCACTCAGACGCTTGCTATGTGAAAGGGGTCACCAGGACAGAAGTTTGAGAACCACCGCTGTAAACTGTAGAAATAGCTACTGATTTTCTCCCTCCTCCCCCTGACGTCCATTCGTAGAGCTGTCCGATGCTAGCAGGGGCAAGGGTGGGGTTTGGGCTCCGCCACTCGTGTTCCTGGACCCGGCAGCGGCTAACCTGGGCTCTCTCCCTCTCAGAGAAGCAGGGCGCTGCCTCTGGAAGTTCAGAGACGCTGGGACGTGCGTCTCCAGCCGAGAGAGCCGTTCCTGCACCATCCCTGTGGAGAACCTCTTTGCCTCTTTCCAAGTGAGGCTAACAGCCGTGAATCTGCTGGGCCGGGCCAGTGCCGCAGACAAGTGCGTGCATGGAATGAGCATTGGTAAGACCCGCTCGCTGGGGGAGGGGAACAATGGCACTGACACAAACCGAGCCAGGGCAGGTGTGTCTGCTGGACTAGAATCACAGGTGGGGGTTCTCGATTTGGTTCCGAACTCGTTGGGCCAGCCAAACTGAGCGAGCAAAGCTTAGCACAGGTGGATTTCTGGGCTGAGCTGGAGGTGTCATGAGACTGACCTTTCCTGTGACGTGGCCGGGTGGATCGCACTGGGCTCTTCTTCAGAAGATCTGGGAGCTGGTCCTGGCTCTGCCACTGACTCTCCATGTGCCCTTGGGCCTGTTGCCTCCCCCTCTGTGCTTCTGAGAGGGGGCTGAGTGTGGCTGCTTGTCTCTGGGCGTTGGGGGGGGGGGGCGTGCAGAAATGCTGCCCACGCTTGTGGCTTTCTTTTCCCAGTGAAGCTGAGCCCGCCCGAGGTCAGCGCCATGGCGAACAGGAGCAACTGCTTCCGCGTGGCGTGGCGGCAGCCCAACGAGGAGCTGCTGCGTGTGACGGACGCGCGGTATGAGATCCGGTACCGCGACGTGGACGGGGCATCCTGGACGCAGGTAGGTGGCTGTTGGTGGGAGGAGTTAGTAACAGGACTGACACCTGTTTCATAGGTGTATCCCCCCTTCTGGGGATGGGGGCGGTGTTAGGGATGCTGGTTGGCTTCGCCATCTCTCTCTCCCTCCTAACCATGCAGTTACCCAGCTATGAGTTCGTCCATCTAATCCATGCCCCTGGCCCAGAGCTCTTGGGCACGCGTGTGACACTTCCTGAGAACAAATCCATCCACTTGAAACAGTTGGCCCAACGGCCAAAATGTGACATCTTTAGTTTCACCCCCTACCCCAAATGAAGGCTTCCCACCCCCCGCACCTTCTGCTCAGCTCTCCCCACCCAGAAGAAACCCGGCACGTCCTCAGCTCTCAATCAGCAGCTCCACCGCTCTTGGCGGAGCGAGGCGAACGTACACCAGCTAAGGGGCTGGCCCAGAAGTCTCACAGGCTCAGTATGTCTGGGCTCGGCGAGCTCGAGAGAGGGGAGGCGAGTTCCAAAGGCAAGGAGACCCTCGCTGAAATACCCCTGCATTTAGCCACCTCCTGTTTAAACTGCGGGGTGCTTGTGTAACTCACTGGTGCTTGTTTCACAAATCCACCCCCCAGTGGCTGACCCACAGAGGAATGAGCCTGTTACAGGCCTGCTTAGGGAGGCTTGACTCTTTCGCTCAAGCTGTAGCAGCTCCTCCATTTCGCTCTGGAGGCCCCTGGTTCAGTCCCCGGTGTGTCAGACAAGATGGCGGCCGTCACATTGGCTCAAGTCCCTCTGCTTCTCTCAAGTGTCCTGTGAGGACAGAGCTGGTTTCTGCTGAACCCGGTTCCTGTGTCACGGGGAAGCTGGTCCCCCGTCATGCCCCTGGGCTGGCTGGGGTTACTGGGGAGGAGAGAGCCCAGCATGAAGAGACGCTAGCTGGTTTGATCTGAGGTGGAGAGCCCCTCAGCTGCCCGCTCTGCACAGCAGATCGGTGCTTTAGGGCACAATCGGGGCGAGCTGCAAAGAGAAGCGCTAAAAGGGACCCTGTCCCGCCCCCCGTGAAGGTGGATGTCACAGCCGCAGAGGACGCACCCGCATCAAAGGACGTCTGTGGCGTCTCACCGTTCACCAGCTACTCTATCCAGGTGCGAGCGCTGTACCGGAGCGACGCCTTCCCCTGGAGCGACGGGGGTCCCTCCTGGAGCGCCTGGAGCCACGAGCGATTTGTGAGGACTCTGCCCGCGGGTAGGGAGACATGCTCACCTCTCCACCTCCCTCCTACCTTCACCCCAAGGCTGCTGCCCACCCTGCCATGGCAGGTCCTGTCCTCCTCCTCCCTCCTGTCTCCAGTAGACAGGCCATGAGCTGGGGCAGCATGGACAGGGAGGGGGATAGAAAAGGCTGGCCGGACCATCCACCCCCACCCACCTCAGACCCAAATTTCAGGAGCACCAGCCCCCCTCTGCCCTGAGGCCTCTCCCATGGGTCGTCTCCTCGTGCCCTGTGGGTAACCCTGATTGTGCCAGCACTTAGCTAGCATGCCCAAGCCACCTGCCTGCTATCACCCCGATCTCTCTCGGCTTGTATGTTGCACCCCTTCCCGCCACCCTGTGGGTGCCATCTTCGACCATCCACTCCTCAAGGCAGGGAATGTGTGTCTCTGTGGGGCTGTGCAGATCCTAGCTGAGTGCTCCTATAATACAAATTATATTCACCACGAAGGGTTAAACAAACTCCCCTGTCACTGATGGTTACGAGGGTGTGGGGGGTGGGTCTGGTACGGTCTCCCCCAGGTAGCAGCACAGAGCAATCTATACCCTCTGCTCTCAGCTCCCTCCCTGCAGAACCCTCTCTCAATGACTTCATTTCTCTCCTTTGCATCTCCCGCATTGCCCTCGCCTGCCCACGGCCACCGCCTAGCCCCGTCCAGAGGGCCGGCTCTTTGGAGGAGAATAGCCACGCCCGACTCTGACGGGAGGAGTGAGATCATTCTGATGTGGAAGGTAGGGGGCCAAGCAAGGATCCAGGCCAGACACACCACCTGGGAAGGGGCTGGGATAAAGAATTGGATTAGTCCTGCATTGCACGTGTCATGGGTGACTCCAGGCCTGACTCCATGTGCTTGCCCCTGCAGCAGTTAGGGATCAAAGAAAAGAACATGAAGTACAATTATAAAACAGGAACCATCTGTCCCAGGGCCCCTGACTGAGAATCCCCAGCTTTTAGGGCTGGGTCTAAGGTTTCATTCTGCTGGCAAAGCCATATTGACATCAATGGCCCTGCCTTCTCCTCTCGCTCGTTTCACTCTGATTTTAAGCAGAGCTGCTCCTGATTCATGCCGGCATGAGCGGAGAACTATACCCAAAGGGAGATCCCTTCCCAGACATGAGTAGCCATCAGAACCAGGAACAAGCCCCAAGGGATAGAACTCGGAGACCACGCTCTGCAAATGCAACCAGGCCAGCCCCAAGAGAGAGAGGACCATCCAGGTCACATTTAGCCTTTACATTCCCAAACCGTTACTTGTTTGCCCCGGGGAAGGGTTGGGAAAGGATTTAGGAGCTGGGCTGTATGTGGGCTGGTGTCCCAGCTAGGGCTGGGTGGAAAACAAGAATTCCGGGTTTTGTTTAAAAAAAAAAAAAAAAAAAAATGAGGTTTTGAAATTTGGTTTCATTCCACATCAGAACTAAGCCACGACCTTTTGAAACTTTTCATGAGAGACCCCCACCCACAATAGCCCCTGCTCTGCCTGAGTTGGGATTTGGGTCACACCTCCCAGGTGAGGGCCCTAACCAATTAGCTATTCTGGAGTGGGCACCCAACAACCCCACAGGTGAGGGGGACCAGGCACTTGTTACTTAGAGATGACTCATAGGGCAACTCTCCTGGCCCTAATCATAGACTATTGGGGTTGGAAGGGACCTCAGGAGGTCATCTAGTCCAACCCCCTGCTCAAAGCAGGACCAATCCCCAGACAGATTTTTGCCCTGAATCCCTAAATGGCCCCCTCAAGGATTGAGCTCATAACCCTGGGTTTAGCAGGCCAATGCTCAAACCACTGAGCTATCCCACCCCCTGAGGAAAGCAGCCAGTCCATTGGCTAGTCACTCGCATTCTCTCTCTTTCTCTGGTTTTGACTGAAGGGTTCGTTGAACATTCCTACTGAAAAGTTTCGGTTTCAACAAATTGACATTTTCCGACCGGAGGAAAAACGTTCAGCCGATATTTCTCCACCAGCTGCAGTCCCAGCCTGGACGTGTGGCTATCTCCTGTCTCTTCAAGCATTATGCAAACAGGCGCATTGGTGACGCAGTACTGACGCAGCATGGTATGGCTACACTGCAGACTAAGCCTGCGTCTCTGTGTCACCCAAGCTTGTGGACGTCAGTGTCCGCGCTGCGTTGTAAACCTGGCTTTACGGTTGCTGGACCCAGGTCTCACAGCCATGCTTAACCTGTCCACGCTCCACTATGCAGCCCTTCTGACTCAGGTCGGTGGGTTGAGCTGTGTCCACACTGCAAAATGACAGGGCTTGAACCTGAGTCACAGCAGGACTTGTGCTCTCACCCAACCCGTCCCCAGCAGGGTTCTAGGACTCAGATCCTGAGTTGCTTGCGGACTCGAGTCAGACTGATTTTGTGTGTGGACAAAAGAGGAGCTTGGGCTCAAACCTGAGTCAGACTCTGGGCTTAGTGTGCAGTGTAGACGTACTGTGAGGGGCCATTGCCCTGATGCAGACTGCTCCATAGGAACAAGGCCATCAGCATAGCTGATTCTCTCTCTGAGTCCCTCGGACTTTCCATCTCCTCCTCAATCACACTTTCTATTGGTCTGTCTTGGTCCCTTGTTCTCTCCTGAACTTGCTCACGTTCTCTCACTCACACTCTCTGGTTCTCTCTAACACTCACCTGTTCTTTCTCTCCTATGTTTTCTGTGTATTCGATTCTTAGATTCCAAGGTCAGCAGGGACTGTTGTGATCATCTAGTCTGACCTCCTTCATGGCCCAGGCCAGAGAAATGAAATTAATAGACAGCAGGTTTAAAACAAACAAAAGGAAGTATTTTTTTTCACACAACGCACAGTCGACCTGTGGAACTCCTTGCCAGAGGATGTTGTGAACGCCAAGACTATAACAGAGTTCAAAAAAGTTTTAGATAAATTCTTGGAGTATAGGTCCATTAATGGCTATTAGCCAGGACGGGCAGGGATGGTGTCCCTAGCCTCTGTTTGCCAGAAGCTGGGAATGGACGACAGGGGATGGATCACTTGATGATTACCTGTTCTGTTCATTCCCTCTGGGGCATTGGCCACTGTCGGAAGACAGGATACTGGGCTACATGGACCTTTGGTCTGACCCAGTATGGCCGCTCTTATGTTCTTATGAGAACTGCCCCAAAATAATTCCTGTTTGAACTAGACCCCATCTTAAAAAAAAAAATCCTCCCTTGATTTAAAAATTGTCACTGATGGAGAATGCCCCATGACCCTTGGTAATTGTTCCAGTGGTTAATTAACCTCACCGTTAAACATTTACACCTTATGTTCAGTCTGAATCTGTCTAGCTTCAACTTGGAGCCATTGGATCTGATTATACTTGTGTCTGCTAGATTGATAATGGGCTCGTCAAATATCTGTTCCCTGCGTAGCTATTTATAGCCTGTGATCAAGTCACCCCTTCTTTGTTAAGCTAACTAGATAGACTCAAGGAGCTCAGTTGCTATCAGGCAGGTTTTCTAATTCTTTAATCATTCTTGTGGTTCTTCGCTGAACCCGCTCGGATTTATCCTTATCCTTCTTCAATTGTGGAATCCAGAATTGGACACACTGTTCCCGCAGCGGTCGCACCAGTGCCAATACAGAGGTAAAACCGTCTCTCTGCTCCTATTCGAGATTCCCCTGTTTATGCATCCAAGGGTCTCATTAGCTCAGTTCAGCCAGTTATCGTCCATGACCTCAGTCTCTTTCAGAGTCCCTGCTCCCCAGGAGAGAGCCCCCGTGTGGTAAATAGGGCCGACATCCTTTGTTCCTAGGTGTCCACGTTTACATGCAGCCGTATTAAAACACATATTGTTTGCTTGCGCCCTGCTTACCAACCGATCTAGATTGTTCAGTGTCAGTGATCTGCCCTCTTCATTACTGAATACTCCCCCAGTCCTAGAGGCAGCTGCAAACTTCATCAGTGATGATTTTATGTTCTCGTCCAGGTCATCGACAAACATGTTTAAATAGCGTCGGGCCAAGGACTGATCCCTGCAGGACCCCACTAGAAACGCACCCGCTTGATGATTCCCTGTTTGCAATGATGTTGGCGCTGCTTGGAAATGAAATATCAGACTGTTTTGTTTGGGATTGGTTGGTTGGTTGTTTCCAGAAAAAAGGGTTTTCCTTGATTAAAATGGGCATTTTTGCAAAATTTTTCCATTTTTGTCCAAAAAAACCTACTACTGCTCCTAGCTTGCAGCTTTTCATCGAGAATCTGAGGATCAAGAGGGCTATTTAATGAAAACATGTTTTGTGGTGGGGGAAAGTCCATTCTCAGTCAGTTCTACTGTGTCCTTCTTTCAGTCCAGTTCTAGCAGGAGAGCTCAGCCATCCCTGTCTCCCCGTGTCTGCACTGCCGTGAGGCTCGGCATGACGTTGCTTTCTCCCTCACAGCCCCTGCAGCCAAAGGAAGCCAACGGCAGGATCTTGACCTACAGTCTCCGCTGGCAGCGAAGGGGGCAGCCGGCTGTCGTGCTGGCATGCCTCACCCGCTCCCTGCAGTGCGCTCTGGAGCTGCCGGCCTCCGAGGAACACACCTTCTTCCTCACCGCCAGCAATTCCGTGGGCGAGTCCCCCGCTAGCAAGCTGTTGATCCCGGCGGTGCAGGCCCAAGCAGGTTAGACCCAGCCTGATCTCTCCGCCCCAAGCACGGGTCTCACTCCCAAGGCAGAGCTCAGCAGGGTGGAGTGGTGGCCTGGCCGGCCCTTGGTTGTGCAGTTGAGTTAGACCTGCAGGGGGATGCGGGAGGAGTTCTGTGCCAGGCGGGGTGGGGGGGATCAGGCACTTATCACTATGTGAGGGCGGCTCCCAACCAGACGGGAGCACTGCGGCATTGTGTTCCCACGGGGGGGCGAAGTCCATAATGGGACCCCGGCTGGGGAAGTCTGAGCTGCACCCCCGGCAATGGGGTGATACAATGGGGAGCCCCACTAGTGCACTGCCCTCTTGGAGCATGTGTGCACAGCACGGCCCCACAGAGCAACAGATGCTTGGGAGCCTCCCGGGACCCTGTTGGCTCCATCTCTCCTCGCCCAGGCAGAGGGACCACAAGGGAGGCATTGCGCCACCTGACCCGAGTTCCCCTTCAGCACAGGGTCTGGGGGGAGAGAGGCAAACTGTCCTTCCCCCATGGCAACGTGGGCACCCGAAGCCCAGCCCTGGGTGTGCCTCCCTCTCCACTATCCCCGGGCTCCTTTCAGTGCCGCCGCCGCTGCCACTCCTGGTCTCTCCGGCGAGCGACCGCAGCCTCCTCCTGCAGTGGGATCCCCCTGGCTTCGCTGCAGCAGCCTATGTCTTCGAGTGGGGCCGGGCGTCTGAGAACCGGGGGCAGAACAGCAGCTGGTGCTACGAGCCGGGGAACATCAGCAGGGCGGTCCTGGCAGGTGAGTGATTACAGAAGCGACAGAGCGGGGGGGAGGGGAAGGGGGAAACTGAGGCAGGACCCCCTCCACGTTCCTAGTTAGGACTTCACATCAGACCTAGTGTCATGAACAAGCCCCTGCAGGGCGCTCTCAGTGCACACGGCACTGAGCCAACGAGAGGTGGGTCTTTGTCCTCCTCTAGTAATTGAGGAGGATAAGAACCTACTACTGGTCCTAGCTTGCAGAGTTACTCCTCTAGCTCCGGGGTTATGGGCTCAGGTTTTTAGTACTGCAGGTCCCACATTCAAACCCTGTCATCAGCCCACGTCCCCCAGTCTGGGTGTGAGGTTGGCTAGCCAGGCAAGGCAGGAGTATAGGAATTACCAGCTGGGAACAGGCAAGTCCAACAATAGGTGATGCTGAGGGCTTCATAGGCATGGAGCGGAGGGTTGATTCCTTCCTGATCCTGTATGGTGATCAGTGGATACCCTGAAGCATGTGGGTTGAGTCGTCTTGTCAGATGTGCTCCCGCTTAGAGAAATGTCCGTTCGTTTGTTTGGACCCACCTTGCCCCAACGCTCTCCTGCAGCCTCCCACCCCATAGGGGACTGCAGCGGGAAGCAGGGAGGGTATGCTTTTGGGTGCACGTCCCCTGGGGCTGTGATGCGGAAGAGACGGGAGGTTTCACCGTCGCTTGTCCCTGTCATGTCCCCGCAGAGGCAATTGAGCCGGGGTATCTCTACAGCCTGACACTCTTTGCCCTGAGCGACGGAGCTGTCCGGGCTGCAGGCTCTACAAGCGCTTACTCCAAGCAGATCGGTAGGTGCCGAGTGTTTGGGGGCAGACGCAGCCAGATCCCTTCCACCCCTAGGAGAAACCCGGCAGCGCTCCAGCCAGCGATGTGGGAAAGGGCGCAGGGGCCACTGAAGAGTGCCAGTGGCTTTGCTGGGGAAGCATTAGTCTGGTATGAAGATTAGCATAGACCGTTGTGTCTCCGGCTGAGCTCATATCTTCTCCTCTCTCCCTGAAACCAGAGGGTGGTTTGGGGAGCTCCTAGGAGACTTGGAGTTGAGGACTTCTGGTTTCTGTCGGTGTGGAAGCTTTCATTCCTGAAAGGAGGAGGGAGTGGGGTCTAGTGGTTAGGGCAGGACTCCTGGGTTCTATTCCCAGCTCTGCTACGGACCTGCTGCATGGCCTTGGACAGGTCACATTGCTGCTCTATGCCTCCATTTCCCCACCTGTAAAATGGGCATTAATGGAGTTGTGGGGAGGGATGGAAAGGGTTAATATTTGTGGCAGGCTTTGAAATCCTTCTGATGAAAAACCTAAAATACACAGCTGTGAATGAAGGGAGAGGGGACCTCCGCTTTGGGTGCCTGGGATGGGGCTGGTTAACCCTTTCCTCGACACCCCCTCTGTGGTTGCAGCTCCATTCCGTGCCCCAACTCTGCATCCCACCCGTGTCTGGCCATCCCAGGTGGAGGTGCAGTGGGAGGAGGTCCCATTGGAGGAGCAAGGTGGCTTCATCCGGAACTAC
Source organism: Terrapene triunguis (assembly GCF_002925995.2). Classification (NCBI taxonomy): domain Eukaryota; kingdom Metazoa; phylum Chordata; order Testudines; family Emydidae; genus Terrapene; species Terrapene triunguis. The sequence goes on from NW_020664545.1 coordinate 6,165,308, forward strand.
ACCATCTCCTATGAGGAGCAGGGAAAAGACGCCCAGGGTAAGGCACCAACTGGCTTTGTGCGCCATGCTGGCCGGGCCTGGGCTCACCCGCTGGGTCTGAGCAGCGGCATCTCCTGTCTTACAGCTGTGGTGGTGAACGGCTCCGTCCATCGCTATCTCATCGCGGGCCTGGCTCCTGACTCCGTGGTGAGGGTGGGCATCTCCATCAGCAACGATGGGGGAAGCACGCAGGGCTCTGTCCTCTCCATCAGAACCAGAAGCCTTGGTGAGGAAAGTAGAGAACCGGGCGCTATGCCCTGGCCTGGGGGTGCTGGGGGTTCAGCGGGCACTGAAATGAGATGGCAAAGACCCGCTTGGGCACATCTAGCCTGTCCCTTGGCCAAAGTAGGATGGAGCAGCACGTGCTCCAACCAAGCTATAGGGCTTCCACCACTTCCTTGGGGCAGGTGATTCCTCTGCTGGATCGCTCTCGATTCTGCACGTCAGCTACATTTCCCCCTTTGCCCACCTCCATCCCATTGCTTCTGTTTACATCCCCATACTGGTCCTCTCCCCCTTGGGGTGAGCATCTCCCCATAAGCCAGAGTTTCCAGGCTTCCTAAGGCTTGAGATCGGTCTCTCTATTTTGCGTTGGATACATTCACAAGGCCTGGCTCCCCAGCCAGAATGGTCCCGTCTTACACCCGCCTTGCACGGGTGCAAAGGATCATGCGGGGCAGCGGCGAATGGGAGACAGTCCCTTTGGGCTGCTGTAGGTCTTAGACTGTCCCTGGGCAAACCCCTAGCGCCAGCTGGGGGGCTGCAGCGCAGGCTCCCAAGGGCTCTTGCTCGTGGGTCCCCAGTGGCTTTGCACCTAAAGCCTTTCCCTGCTTTCTTTCCAGACGATGGGAAGGTTGAACTGTTGCTGTCCTCCCTGTGCATGGGGCTAGTCGTCCTGCTCATCACGGCCGCTCTGGCCTGCGTCCTCAAGCACCCCCTGTACGTATGTTTGTGAGTCCCATCCCGGCCACCCTTCTGAGTGTCAGGGGGGGGGGGGGATGGGCCCCCCCCCCCCCCCGGTTGGATCCTGTAAGCTAAGGAGGGTCGGGTCTGGTTAGTACTTGGATGGGGGACCACCAAGGAACACCTAGGTTCTATACTGCAAGGAAGTGGCGTTTGAGAAGAGAGTGCCCCCTACCACATTGCTGAGTCAGCGTGGGGCTGGGGAGGGTGGTAGGTAACTCAGCGAAGGATGCTCGTCATGCTGAGACGGCCCTAAGCCCCGTCCCCCAGCATGGCGCATGGGAGTGCAACGCAGGATCTGTCCTGTTGATGAGGATTTACACTCAACCCCTGGAGGGCTTTTGGCCGCGAATGATCTCCTGGCACTTCCTGCCAAGGAGATTTTAGCCCTGGTGTCCTACGTCCCCTTCCGCCTCCCGATTGTTCCTGCAGCTCTAGCTGGACACAACATTCCTCTCCCCTCCTTGTCCCGAGCGGCAGGATAGGGGCGCCAGGTGCTGTTAAAAACCCGCCTCGTTCCCCTAGAGGGGACTGGCAGCATCCTAGACGTCAGAGCTGGAAGAGACCGACGAGGTCGCACCCCGTCCATCTCCCAGCCAGGGCGGGATTCGTCCCCTCACGGCAGGTTGCCACGCCCAGGGATCTGCATCTGAGTGGTAGGTGCAGGAATTCCTGGGCAGAGTTTGCCGAGCCCTCTGGGATGGGAAGTGCTCCGGTAGAAATGTGGACTCCCAGTTCTTTTCCTACCTACAAAAGGGCCTTCATCTTTCCCTTTAAAACACGTAGCGTCCCTGTGAGCTTAGCATTCCCTTCAGGACTCCTGCGAGAGCTTTGGGGCAACCAAAGAGAGTCCGCTCCCAGAATCCTGAGCCCGGGGCATCCTGGGACAGGACTTTGGGAGGTCAGTCAATGCCGTAGGCATCCCTAGGCAGTGCAGACATGATCAGCAAAGCTCAGACTGTCATTGATTTCAGTGAGCGCTGGACCAGCCCCCTAGTCTGGTACCTCCAGATCCAGTGTCAGGGCCTTAGTTAAGGAGCCACCAGTCCCTGGGGAGACCATGCTAGTCACAAGAACGTAGAGAGAGGCGTTTCCCTCCTCGACGTGGTCATCTCAGTACCAATGCTGGGTCTCGTCCTCTACAGAATACAGGGCTGCCTGTGGCCGCAAGTCCCTGACCCTGCTAAAAGCCACCTGGCCAGCTGGCTGCCACAGAAAATGTGGCTGGTGAGTACACGTTTTTCTGCACAGCGATATGGTGGGTGCTGTGTGTTAGCTGCCTCTCTGCTCCCAGCAGGAAGTTGCTAATTAACCGAATGTTGCCAATAAGACAGAGGAAGGCCCCTGGCGTGGGGCAGTCCTGGGGAAGTCCACAAGGAGCTGGGTGCTGGGGGCCTGCAGGGCTGCACACTAACAAAAAATAGTGTTAGTAAGTGGCCAGGCAGGTGCTAATATCCAGATCCTTTGAACGTGAAAGCCGGGGTGGTCAGGCTCTGTCCCCAGCCAAATGTTGCTAATAACTGAAAATTGCCAATATGAGGATTGCTAATAGCTGGCTACACCTGTCCGCTACCCCCCTCCCTGCCCAAGGGTTTCCTGCTCCGTACGCTGGGAATTGGTCGCTGTCTCCGGCAAATATACTGGGAGCAGGCTGTAAGCGTCTCCCTCCACCCGCCCCACCCAGTGCCGTAAGACCTGGAGGTCATGTCTCCAAGGAGCACAGAGAGAAGGCGGGAGTGGAATGGAGAGAGACAACCCAGGCTGGGAGATCTCCGGGCCTCTGCCAGGTCCCCAGTCACACCGAGCCACTCTCCCCACCCTTTGTGTGCCATTGGCTGGCACCATCATGTTACTGGGGGGTGGGAGGGGCACATGTAATTTACCCGCTGGCTGCCGCAGTCATAGGGCACCAGCTGCTGTGCGCATTACTAGCACTGGGGGGCATGTTTATGGCAGATAGTAAATTCACGGAAAAAATGTATTTGGGAGACAGCGAAATGACGTGTGAATTTCGGTTGAATTCAGCAGATAGTTTCGGCTGGAAAAACAAAATGAAGCGGGAGGAATTAAAACAGTTTGGCCATTTTGCTTTTTGTTTCCAAACGGCATTTTTCTTTTGAAATTTTGCTAACTTTTTTTTTTTTTAAAGGCAGGTGAAAAATACCCCAAAATGACCTGCCCCAAAAAACTGGGGGGGAACGAAATTGTTCAGAGTCAAACAGAACATTTTAGTTCGACCCAAAATGAATTTGTTTGTTTCAGTGAGAAAAACCCCAAATAATTCAGTTTCGATTCAGACCAAACCATTTCCTTTCTGTGAAGGGGGGGCATCTGCCTCAAACCAGAAAAATCAATGATTCATTCAGCTCTCCATGTAACCTCCTCTCCCTTGCAGGACTTGGGGAACTTCCCAGTGGAGCAGAGCAAGGAGCAGAGAGCGGGGTATCCCGACTTCCCGTTCCGGGGGGTCTCGGGAATCATCTGTGGCCAGCAGGAGGAGATGATGATGTGCAAGTCCTTCCTGGAAAGCACCTGGGCAGCAGAGGCCTTTGGCGCCGGAGATAAATACAGGCAGCCTCTCCAGACCATCTTCCTCCGAGGAGACGTGACCACCCCAGACCATTCCCAGGCAAGACGCCAAAGCAAGGTGGAATATTCCACAGTGATCGTCTGGGCATATCCCGGTGATGCACCACCAAGCTCTACTGCTCCCTGGCCCCAACCTACCCCTCAGAGCCCAGAGAGCTCTGGTCCCAGCCGGGAGCCTGGCTGGAGGATCTGCTTCCAAAGCCCATCCTGTGAGCCCCTGAATGGGTCGTGCTGGCGATGCAGCCAACAGCTGGATGGAGGGCCCGCTTCCTTGGGGGCATTTCCACACCTGAGAACCCTGGTTGTGGAGGGATCTGGGGACCTCCAGCCTAATGGAGATCACCCTGCGGGCGCGCTCAGCTCAGTGACGCCCTAACAGCCTCTGGAGAGAGACCTCCTCTCCCGGGGCATACGTACGAATGAGGGGGGGCAATAAGGCCGTCTCGGTGGAGTCTCACCCCACCAGGCAGAGGGGTGGGACGTCAAGCAGAGCCCAGTTCCCCTGGGGGTGGGAGTGAGAACCCTGCTGGTAAAAACACGGTCTTAATGATACCGGGGAAGGAGCCATGTCGGCCTGGATCTCCATGCAATAGTCACGGGCGCAGGGAGGCGTTCCTCTTCCCCTGCCTCTGCCGGCTTTTCCCCATGCTTACTGCTTAGCCAGCCCGGGCCAATCCTTTCCCGCTAATGCAGCCTGCTGATCCGTGTGTGTCGTGTCGCTCTCTGTGCCTGAGCCTCGGACGAGCTGAGCATCTCCCAGGCCCTGGCTACGGAGCCTGGCTCCTGCTCTGGAGATTCACGCTCAGTGACGTCAAGCGAGACAGCGACCGTCCAGCGAGCAAGTCCTGCCAGTGTGTTTAGAGGCCTCCCGTCCCTCTTGCTACATGCTCCTAGGGCTCATTAGCAACGCTCGTAGGTGTTGGAGATGGGGGGATTGTTATCCATTCCCTCCGCCTAGCTGGGTTTGTTCCCTACAGTACGTTGTTGGGTCCCAAATAACTCTGTTTACTAAATGTATAAAAAGAAAAGCCAGGTCAAGCGCCACATGCTGCTGCCCTGGCCGCTTCCGCAACACAGAACACGGTGAGCGCCCCTGGAGGGCCTACAAACTATTTAAAGGGATACGCCTCTATTTCTATACATTCCGTGTCTTCAATAACCCACAATCAATTGAACTGCCCGCGCTTTGCTTGGAAGCCCAGCCAACCTCACTGGCGGGGAGCATTTGCTGACTGGCGCAGGATTAAACTGGACTCCTTTATGGAGCTTTTGCTCCAAATGTCTCGTGAGCTTTGCTATTTGTGGGTGCTTACGACTTACTGACTCCCCCCAGCCCCAGGGGTGCAGTCTGCATTTAAAACCGAGTGCGCATCGTGCAGATATGGGCTATGGAACAATTAAGCCATGCATGTTTGCTGCTCTGTGTTATGTCTGGTTTGGATGGGGATTGGATTGTGTCTTATTGTAACTGTTTGCTCAGCACCAAAATCTTTGGCAATGGGGCGGGGGGCACGTGTATTATTTTACTCCCCGTTATTAAACCTCCAGAGGAAGCCGATCTCTTGCATTTTTCCCCCCTCCTGTTTTCTGGGAGGCCGTGGGTTTCAAATCCCACTTTAGACCTTCCCTCGGCCAGGCCGCTACTGCTACTTATCCCACTATCCTCTCAGTGCGACCTTGTGCTGTTTATAGACACCTGTTGTGTCTCATCCTCTCCTGCCCTTGTGAGCGCTGCAGGGCAGGGAGCACCTCTTGGTTATGTAAGTACAGCGCCTAGCGCAAAGGGGCTGGGGCCTCTTGGTCTATGCCAATACAAGGAATTACAGTGGGCGGCTGGTCCCAGGTGCGGAGACATCCTCTCCGATTAAGCCTCTCTCTGCGGCATCCTTTGAAACCCAGTGGAGCCTGGAGTTACCCCCTTCCCTTGCAGCTTGTGTCACCACTCACACCCGTGCAAAGACGCTGTAAATTGTGAGTGTGGGTGGAGAACGCTGAGCGTGGGGTGTTCTGCACCCGCCTTGCCCGGGTGGTGGTGACAATACGAGCTGCAGGGGACCGGGAGGTTTGGACTAGTTTGTTCTCATGTGGTGGGTCGGGAAGCTGCTCCCGGGGAGATGAGCCGTCAGCTTCGAGCCTCTGAAGACTGAATTCATTCACTTCTGCTTAAGTGACTTGCTCCAGGTCACACAGCAAATCGGGTACGTCTACACTGCAAAGAACACCCCCCACCCCGGCGCTCCAGGTCAACTGACTCTGGCTCAGGCTACAAAGAGAGGTGTAGACATTCCCGCTTGGGCTGGAGCCTGGGCTCTGAAACCTCAGGAGTCAGGGTGGAGTTTCAGCACCCAGGCCGCGGCCCAAGCGGGAACGTCTACACTACTTTTAGCCCCACTGCACGAGTCAATCAAGCTGGGCTCTGAGCCTTGGTGCCGGGGGGTGGGGGGGGTGTTCTTTGCAGGGTAAACGTCCCCCAGCTGGGACTAAAATTGGAGCATCTCGTCTCCCAGGCCTGCGCGTCAGTGAGGAAGCAGAACTGCCCCGATTGAGAAGAATGAAAACGTGCGTCAGTCATTGTAAAGGGGAGGTGGGGCTAAGCCACCAGGAGGATCCCGCCTTTGGGGAATCGGGCAATGCCCTTATACAGAGCCGAGGTGGCTGCGGTTAAAGGGGAACTCCAGGAAACTGCAGGTAGGTCTGCAGCTACTGCAGGGAGCAAGAAGGGTCCTGCGGGGGCATGTGAGGAACTAGCTCTCCAGGCAGGGGGGCCTGGCAGAGACCCTGCCCAAGCAGGGAAGAAACGGTAAAGGGCCAGCTGGCTGAGGACTGACTTTTTGGGTTGATCAAGTGAAACACTGAACTGCGTGGGGGCTAGAGCGCCCGTGTGGCTCAGTGGCCTCAATGAGGGGACCCCTTGAGGCAGAGGTGAAAGTAAGCCGGTACGGTCCAGTACGTGCTGGCAAGAGCCGGTACGGCGTGCCGGACCGGACCGGCTTCCCTGGGGGTGATTTAAAGGGCCAAGGGCTCCAGCTGCTGCAGGGAGCTCCGGGCCCTTTAAATCCGCGCCGGAGCCCTGCGGCCTGGGGGTAGCGGCGGCAGGGCTCCCGCAGTCATTTAAAGGGCCCGGAGCTCCGCGGCGGCCGGAGCCCTGGACCCTTTTATTCGCCCCTGAGCCCTGGGGCTCCCAGCCGCCTCTGCAGCTGGTCGCTCCGGGGTGATTTAAAGGCCCTGGGGCTCCCTTCCACAGCCGGAGCCCCAGGGCCTTTAAATCTTGAAAGGCCCTGCCTCTTCTGGTTGAGGCCACACCCCCGCTCAGGACTCCGGCGTACCAGTAAGTCCTTTAAGTTACTTTCACCCCTGCCTTGTGGGGAATGTTTGAACCACCCTGGCACTGTGGATTCTTAAAGGGCCCTAAAGAGGGGGGGAAACAGGAGCGGGGTGCCATAGAGCGACCCCCACCCGCAAGGGGGTACGTGGGAGGCAGCTGCCCCTGTTACAGTCCCGCCAGTAGCAGAGCAGGGCCTTCCTTAGAGGGAAAGGCTGGTCTTGGGATTACGATAACGGCCCGGACTGCAGGAGCTCTGGCTTCAGTCCCTGGCTCTGATGCTGACTCTGGGACCTTGGGCAAGTCACTTCAACAGGAGTGAATGAATTCAGTAGCCAGAGGGTCGGACGTGCTGGCCCCTTTAGCCATTAAACATGGGTCAGAAGCAGTCTAAACATACTTAATCCTGCCTCAGGCTGGGAGGATGGACTGCCTGAGCTCCCTTTCAGCCCTACTCCGTTTGTGTGATTCTGTGTGCCAACACACTAGGCCAACGCTCTCTGCCTCAGTTTCCCCATCTGTAAAACGGGGCCAACAAGCCTTCCTTTCCCTTTGTGGGTCTTGTCTATTTTGATTGTCAGCTCTTTGGGGCAGGGACTGTCTCTCGCTCTGTGGCTGTGCAGCCCCGATCTCGGATGGGGCCTCGTAACGCTGCCGTAACACAACTCACGAACCGCAAAGAATTCCATTAGCTAAACGGAGGAAGGTCAGAGCGGAGTTGATACCAAACAAGAGTCACTTGTTTAAACACAAATCCCCGCCCCCCCACCCTGCAAATGAATTATTTAGAAAAGACCTAACTATAAACCCCAAAGAAAAGAAAGTGTGGGGGGGGATGCAAACAAAGGAGTGACTCACTTCCTCCGGGGCCGGGCGTGAGACACTTCCAAGCGCGGGTCGTGCTGCCGTGGAGGGAAAAGGACAGACGGTTGCCTCCAGTTACAACAATCCTTGTGGCTCTGCATTGTGTGACAGCAAAGAATCCAGGCTTTCGAGCCAGGAACCTCAGCTGTGAAGGCCTTTGGCAGGGACAAGGCCGAGCGAACAGGGAAACAATTAAACAGGGGAACAAAACAGCTCTGAAGAGGAGAGAGAAAATTAATTAAAAGGCATTGTGGGGGGAGAGAGAGCATATAGACTGACGGTTCGATTCAAACTCGGTCCCCAACAGCTGTGCTGCAGAAACTCTACGGGACCCACCGGCCGTGGCTCGGGCGCCCTTCCCCTGAGGAGCACTAGCATGTAGGATTTGTTCTAGTAGCACTGAAGGGCTCAGGGCCCAGCTGTGCTAGGTGCGGTACGTCTGTATTAAGGGTCTGTCTATGCTTGGAGTGGAGCATGTGACTCCCGGCGCAAGGAGGCAGATTCCCGCTCACTCTCAGCCAGCTAGCTTGCGAAAAGCAGAGACTAGCCACATGGGCAGCAGGTGGGGCTCGCCCTCCCACCCCGGTTCAGCTAGCCCATCATGTAGCCGTGCTGCCGTGGCTTTATGCTGTTTTTAGCCAGCATGGCTCCTAGAGCTGGGACTCGCGGGTAGACACCCAGTGAGACCGTTCCAGCACCCAGGCGCTTACACGCTAAATAGACCAGACACAGGCCGGGAGAAGGGGGTACGGATCTTCCCTGTTTTGCAGATGGGGGACTGAGGCGGCCATGTAGGGAGAACGTGGCTGATTGTAGGTGTGGCTGCATCCCCTCTGCTCATGCCAATGGGTACACAAAGTAGCGTGGGTGAAGCTGGTGGATGTGACACGGAACGGCGCAGGTAACAGAGCTGCTCAGCAAGGCGGCATCTAGCTAGGAACTTGACAGCTGTTAGGATGCAGCATACCACAGCAGCAGTGGGAACAGAACTGACCCTTCTGGTCCAAAGAGCCCAGGCACTAGTCATTTGAGCTAACGGAGAATCGTCGTGAGCTGCTTGCAGTATAGGGCGTATGACACACTCCATTCAGATTACATACAGCAGAGGACAGTGGTGCAAATGCACACATATTATAATATTTGCACGAAGGTCATTTTTCAGTGGAGCGATGCAATATAAACCAGTTGGTCTGGGACTCAAACCTTTGCCGTTTCCCTGGTAAAGCAGAGCTGCAAACCGGCTAACGGCAGGAAATGCAAGAAGCGCGCGCTGGGATTTTCCATCCTCGCTTCGCTCCAGCTTTCGTTTTCACCCACCTGCCCTTTGTTGAGTGACGTTGGAACCGCGGCGGCGCTACAAAGCCCTTTCTGTTCGGCTTTCCCCGTGGGACAGACTCCTGTTTATTTTGTCAAGGGCGAGCGTATTAGCGCAGCTATAAAAGGAGGTGGGTGTTTTCCAGGAGCTCAGCACAATCTGGAAGCTGCTTTTCCATTCTCTCTCCACGCCAGCCGTTGGAACGAACGCTGGCTCAGTCCAGGGTGTTTACCAAAGAGCTGGGACTGGCTTTCACTGTCACTGTCTGGTTAGAACGGGCAAATGCACATGCCCACCAGCCTACGTTTTCAAAAGACACCAATGCCTTGAGACATTTTAATGGGCTTGATTTTTCAGAGGAGTGGGTGCTTGGCACTTTCTGAAAATCAGGCCCCTTGCAGGTGACTCACTTTGGGAACTCAAAATCACTAGTCTTGTTTGAAAATCATGGCCCTGCTTTAGGGCCTATCTCATAGAACTGAAAGGGACCCCGAAAAGTCATCAAGTCCAGCCCCCTGCCTTCACTAGCAGGACCAGGTACTGATTTTGCACCCCAGATTCCTAAGTGGCCCCCTCAAGGATTGAACTGACAACCCTGGGTGTGTGCTCAAACCACTGAGCTATCCAGCATAATCCTGTTAAATGCCATCATGTGCTTAAGCCCCTTGTTGAGTCAGGTCCATAGGCACGTTATGGGAGGAGCTGATTTGCATGCCAACTGGATACCTGCTTTGTGCTCACAGTTCTCCAATGGGTCCATTTTGCATGTCTTTCAAAAACCCCAGCAGTACTTAGCAACAGTACACTGCCTTTCCTGACCGGATGTGCTCGGATATCGGCTTTGTTGTATTATTTTTAATCCGGCAACCAAAGGGTTCATCATGTCTGCGCCTGGAGCACGAGGGACCGTTTGCTCAACGGGCGCCGGCTGCCTTTCTCGGCACGGTCCCTAGGAAACAGACAAAATGCCACATGTTGTTCCAGCGAAACAAAGTACGACACATTGTTCCAGCGAATGTTCTAGCCTGCACTTGTGGCTAATTATTCTAGAGAACAGCTTGCGAGCCGCTGCTAGCGGGAAGGGTAGAGATGCGTCAGTCCGCAGCAGCTGTCATGGTGGCTGCGAGGAGAATGTGTTGGAGAAATTCGCAGCCTAGGAAAGCAGAGACATTTTTCTGTAGAAAGAAATTGCCTGCAGTTTTTGGTTCTTAACCTTCCCCCAGGTCTGCGGGCCCTGTCTGGGCCTGGCTGACAGCTCTGGATCTAAGGGCCTTTGGCATGACAGCCTGCAGGAAAAGGTTCTAACGTTCCTTGTGTATTTTGACAGTAAGCTCTCTGGGGGCAGGGGCTAGCCCTGGGGGCCTGAGATTGGTTTGGTCCCATAGAGCAGTGGTTCTCAACCAGGGGTAAGTGTACTCCTGGGGGTATGCAGAGGTCTCCCAGGGGGTAGATCAACTCATCTAGATCAGTGTTTCTCCACCTGGGGGTTGTGATCCCCCAGCGGGTGGTGCAACAGGTTTAGGGGGGGTCGCAAGTGCAGGGCCGGCGTTAGGGGGTGGCAAGCAGGGCCGTTGCTCAGGGCCCCACACCCCACAGAGGCTCCCCGAAGCGAAGTTACATGCTTCAGCCCTGGGTGGCGCAGGCTTCAGAGAAGGCTCACAGGCGGAAGTCTCACGCTGAAATGCAAGCACAATATTTGTATTCCAGTCGATTGATTTTCTACTGATATGGTGAAAACGAGAAAGTCAGCCGTTGTTCAGTGCTCGGGTGGCTGTGACCCTGTTTATTCTTAAGCCTGATTTTGTCAGCAAGTCGTTTGGAAGTGAGGTGGAACTGGAGCGATGCCAGACAAATCAGACTCCTGAAAGGGGGCCAGTCGTCTGGAAAGGTGGAGAGCCGCTGCTCTAGAAGCTACTCCGCTACACATAATAAGGATGAAACTGACCTAGACTACTTTACACACACACATTGTTTGCAGCCCTGTATCGGCCATATGTCAGCCTGGCCTAGATTTCGTGCCCGGCCGGAGAGGTTTGTAGGAGAAATGCAGCCGCAGCAGCATTAGCTCACTATGCGCTAGTCACCAGGTCCGGTTTTTTTATCCTGTTCCATTCAGTGCCCCAATGAAACCCAGCTTTACGCAGCCATGGTAGCCGTTCCGACGTTCCTGAGTCTCATTGAAATGGCATTTAGAGTTCAGAGAGCCACAGGGTCCATTGAACGCTGCAAAAACACCACCCGTGGCAGCAAGTCAGAGCTCGGGTCAACTGATTTGGGCTCGTGGGGAATGACAATAGTAGTGTAGACGTTCGGGCTGGGGCTGGATGCTGGGCGAGGAGACCCTCCACCCTCGCTGGGTTCCAGAAGCCAGGCTCCAGCCGGAGCCCAAACAGCTAGACCGTTATTTTTACCCTCCATGGTGTGAGCCCGAGTCAGCTGACCTGGGCTCTGAGACTCTTTTTTGTGGGTGTGCTGTGTCGAGGTCCCCGAATGGGACTTAGCCTCCCAAGTCACTAAAGGGCTTTTGCAAATGTTCCCCATAATGCCTTTCATTTGTAGATGCCAAACTGCTCGGCTAACTCGCAACTGGCCAACTGTTTCTGCAATGCAAGGATCCCCTGTGCCTGTCAAATCCAGCCACCGCTGGGGCAGAACAGGGCACATAGCCGCAACGCAAGACAGAAAGTGAAGAACGCAAAGGCTATCACGTCCATTTGAAACTGCTGGCCCGCCGTACAGCCCGGTTAGCCTTGGCTACACCCATCACACACCCGCTAGCCAAAACACACGCCCTCTCCTACTACAATCCTAAGTCAGCAATCCAGCAGAGCGCGTCCTGTAATGCTGTTAGCCAGGAGACCAGTGAGCAGAGGTGACTGGGGGGTAAGGTGACCAGACAGCAAGTGTGAAAAATCTGGATGGGATGGGGGGGTAATAGGCACCTATATAAGACAAAGCCCCAAATATCGGGACTGTCCCTATAAAACCGGGACAGCTGGTCACCCTACTGGGGGGTGGGCCTCATGCTTTCATTCATAGGGTCTTGCCTTGCCAGTCATGAAAATGGGAGGGCCAAGGGTTTGATGCCAATCCTGGACTGGTTTCTCCCGCTGCAGTTCTGCTGTTCTGACACCGGAGGGCAACAGAGCTTCAGCTTCTCGTTGTTCTCAACTCAAAACCCCAAAGTGACCCTACCTAGGCCTGCTAGTCCTGCTCCTTTCCTGGGCCTTTGTGCCAAGCCCTGCCCTGCTCCCTTCGAGCCATTAAAGCCCCGCCTGGGTTCCGCAGCGCCATCCCCTTTTGGCCAGTCTTGTTCTAGGACCTGTCTCAAAAAAGCCCGAGTTTCCCCCTGTTAATGGGATTTCACATCATTAAATCATAGGGATTATTTAACAGTCTCGCTCCTCGGAAACCTGCCCCTCCGCCGCCGCTTCTGCCAACACTCCCGCCCAGGCCATTAACTGGCACTACCCCTTTTAGATTGAAGTATTAAGGTCAGACGCACCTGACCTTTTTTACCTACTGTTACAAGAACCACGGAAGACGACGCTATGGGGAAGAAATTAGATTCGAACATAAATAATGATTTCTCGCCCTTTGCTTTGTGCGTCTGAGAGCCCTTTGCGTAGCGTCAGTTTCGCTGAATCTCCAGGATAGAGGCTTAGTTCCTCGGGTTCCCCTCTCTCCTGGGAGGGGCGGCGGGGGGCGGGGGAGGTTCACGGAGCAACAGAAGGAGCAAAATCTTGATTGAAAATAGGCGAATGTGGCTGTAGAATCGCCAGAAATGGCAGGCGGCCTCTGGGACAGAAAGGGAGCGTTCCACGCACGTGGACGTGTAAACCACTGGACAGCGTCCCCCACCCACAGCGGGTGTAAGCCTATTCTAGCTGCAGCCAGAGGCTGGATCTTTAGCTTAGCCAAGAGAGACTCACGTTTTCGACAGACCCAGCTTTGTCATGGACTCCCCCGGGGCAGACCCCTGGGCCACACAGCCCTGTCCGCTTAATTATGAATTGAAATGGACAAGGCGGGAAAGAAAACATCTTGGGGCAAAGCCCTCCCCGGTGTAAATCAGAGGCGTAACTGGCTCGACAGCAGGGATGAATTTGGCTTATTAAGTGCTGCATTTCTGAGCAGCTGCTGCTGCCTTCGACTGGCTGTTGTAGCCAGCTGCCGGGTAATAAGATGTGACCACTCGGAATGACTAGGATGATGGGGTCTGTTTCAGGATCTGTTACAGATCCCAGCTCACGGCCCCTCTGTTTGCATCAACAAATAATGGTGAGTACCTGTGGGGCTCCCTTGGATTTTAAATGCCCTGATAGGGCAAATATTTAAGACCCCGCTCCTGCAATGAGCTCTCTGCAAAGTCCCACTGCTTGCAATGGGCTCCAGGTGGGGGCAGTGGGCTGCCAGTGCAGAGATCATAGCAGGCCTGGGGCTAGGGTTGCTCCGAATGCCGGCTCCGCAGCTCCCATTGGCCGGGAACCGCAACCAATGGGAGCTGCGGGGGCAGTACCTGCAGGCGCGAGGGCAGCGCAGAGAGCCTCCCTGGCCACCCATGTGTCTAGGGGCTGCAGGGATCTGGCGTCCGCATCCCGGGAGCCACAGTAAGTGCCGCTGGGACCCCGCACCCCAACCCACTGCCCCAGGCCAGAACCCTTTCGTGCGCCCAAACTCCCTCCCAAAGCCCTCACCCCCCTTCCACACCCCAACCCACTGTCCCAGCCTGGAGTCCTCTCTCGGAGCCTGCACCCTCCCCTGCACTCCAACCTCCTACCCCAGCCCAGAGCCCCCTCCTTCACCCCAAACCCCTCATCCCCGGCCCCACCCCAGAACCCACACTGCCAGCTGGAGCCCTCACCCCCCCCCCCCATACCCCACCTCCTGCCCCAGCCCAGTGAAGGTGGGGGAGAGCGAGCGATGGAGGGACGGGAGGATGGAGCAAGCAGGGGCGGGGCCTTGGAGAAGGGGCGGGGCAGAGCCTCAGGGAAGGGGCGGAGCAGGGGCGTTTGGTTTTGTGTGATTAGAAAGTTGGCAACTGCTAGGTCCTGAGTCACTAGAATGGAAACACTCCTTGGAAATAAGGCTGGGGTTCTCCAAGGACCCATGGGACTCACCCGGCAGCATCCTGATTAGAGGAACAGATTTACAGGCAGGGCCTTGCCTGGCTCGTCCGCTCTTTGCAGTGCTCCACCCATCCCTCCACCGGCCTTGGTTGCAAGCTGTGAGCACCACGTTCGCTGCGGGTTCTCGGCTGCACCACCTCCCTCTAGGCAAATCAGCTGGGTGCTGGGAAGAAAAGCTGCTCTATTTTGTTTGTTTAACTGCACCCAGGCTAAGCAAACAAGCCAGAGCCATGGCAGGATCCACTTCATTTCCAGTAGAAAACAGGGCTGGCTAGAGATTTTAGCAGGAGCACGTCAGGTTTCTTGCAGTAGATCTTGGTATGTTACAGCCGCGTTTCTGCTCGGCGCAAGGGCCTGTTAGCAATTCTGATGCCAATTAAGGCTGCTAGGTGGCTTAGTAATATTTGATGTCTATACGGAGCCTTTTCTGCCACAGGACCCTGCCCCGCAAGCCCCTTTGCGGGCAGAGCTCCCACTGGAGGCCTGCTCATCATGCCCTGCAAAGAGACAGCGCCACTCAGCTGTAGCCGCTCCGGCCAGAGGCCACCAACTTGCACATTGCACCACACGTGGGTGCGGGGAAAGGTTTGGGCCGAGGAGAGCAGGGGAACCCCCTGTCCTCATGGAAAGTGATCTTGGATCTTCAATATCTGCACAGAGCAGGCCGAGGGCTCAGCGGCCTAGAAGGCCACCTAGAATAAGGGGCGTGACGCTCACTTTACCAGCCTTGGAGGGATCAGCTGGGTGAGTCTGGTGGGGTTTGATCCTGTCTTTCCAGGGAGTCTATAGAGATTTCAGGGCTGCTCAGATCACAGAGCCACTGTCCAGTCATTTCAAATGTCTCAGGGCACTGGAGGAGCTGGGGGAACCGGTATTAGGGAAGGGGATTCCAGGGTTAATACTACAGCCCGATGGGGACCTAAGGGCTAGCAGAGCCGCAAGAGAGATCTCGGGGAGCTTAGTGCCAGATGAGTGGGAGAGAAAGGGTTAGTTTAAATACCCAGGAAACATTCCCCTGCCCCCTCCCCCAATACCTCCCTATTGAAACCATGTCTCCTTTTCACCCTCCCTTCCCCTAGGCCATGCATGGCCTCCTGCTAGCTGCAGATGCTGCCCCAGCCGGAGCTGGATCAGGGGCTGGACAAAGCACTGACCACAGGGTCACCAGGCCAGTTGAGAAACGGCCCTTTAAAGGAGCGGCGAGGAGAGCGGACTCACTGCCCTTCTCTGGGGGTGACTTGGCTGCCCACTGCCGGCACCCAGGGATGTCTACACCGCAGCTGGGAGCGAGCCTCAGCTCCAGCCACCCCGCCACCCGCTCCTAGATGCAGTGTAGACATCCCCACAGGCATCTGGGTCACCACCCCGCCCTGTGCCGTGTGCTGACTTACGCGGCATTCTGAGGGCGGCACGGCTGTCACACGCATGGCAGCACACATTACACCCCAGCAAGGAAAGAAAGACGGCGTGGTTACCTAACGAACGCCCAGGGCTGGATGCCAGCTCAGTGGCCCTGCCTCTCCCAGGGGCTCTATGGACCAGCTCCTCCCACAGAAAGACCTCAAGCGAGGAAAGCAAATGGGCAAGAATCTAAGCTCTTAGCAGCTGGCAAGGGGGTAGTTACACACCTAGAGAGATGGAAAGGCTTTGTAGATGGGGGTCCATGCCCTGGGAGGGGCAGCAGGAAGTCTCCAAGGAAAGGGAGGCTCTGCTCTCGACTTGGTACTAGCGAGGGTTGTGGCACTAGAGAACAAACGTCTGGAAGTGCAAAGTCCTCTGTGACACTCCTGCCTTGTGCCACCCCCGGCAGCGGGGACGCAGAGCACGCAGCCGAATACTTTGCTGACCTGCTGGCTGGGGAAGCCATCGGAGGCTGAATCCCAGCCCCTGATCCTGCAGTGGCCTCCAGACAAGCCGGTCTCTGCCCTCGCACAGCGCCCCAGGGAAGTCAGGGGGGCCCCCACGCCTGCTTGGCGCTCATTGCAGGATGGGGGCTTAAAAGAGGGGCAGAGGGAGGACATGCTATAGGACTTCACGGGCCTGGCTTTGCACCTTGCGTGGCCATTCCCACTAGTGCAACATGAGTGCAAAACACAATGGGCACGGCTTACACCTGCTGCGCACCCACTTTGCCCGGTGGGGATGACTGCGCAGGGTGCAGGGCACTGCAGAATCACGCCCACTATCTTTAGGCCTCAAGCCTGCAACCCGAGTCAATGGATCCTGCAACCAGCCCCTTGCGCCCCCATGGGTTTGCACTATCATCAACGGGGCTCCTTCCGCCCAGGTCGATCACATTGTAAAAGCCGGGCCTCGGAGTGTGTGTCGAGTGAATGGGACCTTCCAGGATGGCAGGGAGCAGTTATATTTCTCTCCTTAAACCCCGGGGCATCCTGCAAGAGGTTCCAGGCTGGCTTCCCACAATGACCGTGAGCATCCTTTACAAGCCAGCCATGAAGTATGTAAACAAACTGGATTGGTAGCTGTCATCTGGGTGGTTTCTACATTATTATTACATTTCCTTCAGTTTCTAACCAGGAATCAGTCCTGGGGTCTGGGCCTTTCCTACAAAGCTGAAGCAAACAAAATGCAACCGACATGATAAATGCAATATAGACAACCAGCACCATAAGAATCGAATGTTTTATGTAGCCCTGGCATGCTAGACTTTTGCCTTCACTGTTTTAATGTTTGCATTGTTTGAGTTTTCCATTGCAGGCTTTGTCCCCATCTCTAGGCTAACGTCTGTGCCCTGCTACCTAGATTCAAAGAATTTAGATTCATAGATTTTAAGGCCAGAAGAGACGTTAGATCATCTAATCTTGTACAACACAGGCGGGCCATAGATTTTCTCCCAGTTATCCCCGTACTGACCCCTAACATCTCTTCCTGGCATCCAGTCTTGATTTGAAGACATCAAGAGGCAGCGAATCCATCACTTCCCTTGGAAGTTTGTTCCAGTGGTAGGGTGACCAGACAGCAAGTGTGAAAAATCGGGACGGGGGTGGAGGGTAATAGGAGCCTATATAAGAAAAAGACCCAAAAATCGGGACTGTCCCTGCAAAATCGGGACATCTGGTCACCCTATCCAGTGGTTAGTCGTCCACACTGTTCAAAATTCATGCCTCCGTGCTGATTTGAATTTGCCTGGCTTTAACTGCCAGCCCTTGCTTCTTGTTCTGCCTTTCTCTGCTAGGTGAAAGATCCCTTTAGTACCCAGTATTTTTCTCCCCGGGCGGTACTTATACACGGTAATCAAGTCACTTCTCAATCATCTTTGTGGTAAGCGAAATAGACTGAGCTCCTTAAATCTCTCCACGTCCGGCGTTTGCTCCAGCCCTTGGATCATTTTTGTGGCTCTTCTCTGCCCCTCTCCAATTTTTCAACCTCTTTTTCAAATGGAGGAGACCAGAACTGGATATGGCATTTCTGCCTCGGTCTCACCAGCGCTGCGTACAAAGGGCAAATCCCCTGTCGCCCATTCCCAGCTTCTGGCAAACAGGCTAGGGACACCAGTCAAGTGGGTGTCACCAGAAGTCATGGGATGAAATTGAGCACAGGGGAAACTGAGGATAAGCCACAGGGAAAAAATGTCCTAATGCTGAAATCAACCAGGCAGCAGAATCATCTCCCAAGGGAAGCGTCAAGAGCCCCATCACTGGAGTCATTTAACAATTCTCTGGACAGAGCGCTCTGGAATACAGTACTCCGGAAGGAACGGTCCTGCACAGGCCCAGGGGTCGGGCATGATAGGATTTCTCCTCCCAGATCAAGCCCATGGCCCATCAAGTCCAGGATCTTGCGTATTTGCGATGCTTCTTTTCCATCTCCAGTTTCTATGAGGTCATCTCGTCCTCCCTTTCACAGGTCCCTGTTCACAGGGACACGGGAAAGTTTAAACAAACAGTTCCCTTTCTTTGGCCCGGATTTACAGCTGGCGCAACGGAGGTTGTGTCTCTCCCGGCCTCGGGTTGAAGGCCCCACTACCTGC
>NW_020664545.1:6183529-6200883 GCF_002925995.2 Terrapene triunguis
ACCCCCACCTCTCATCCCTGCCCCATAACTCCCCTCTCCCCATCCCCTACCCTATAACCCCACCTCTTATCCCTGCCCCATAAACCCCTCCCCTCTCCTGCCCCATCGCTCCCTGCCCCCATCACTCCCGTGCTCCCCAGGCGGCGGCGCTGCCCCCTGGCGGCAGCAGGCGGCTGGGGAGGGCGGTCCGCTCCCAGCCCGGCCCCGCCCCCACGCCCGCCCCCCAAGCCCCGGACTTTAACTCCTCGCCAGGCGCTCGGTCGGTCGCCCTTCTCCTGCTGCCGGGGGCCATGTGAGCCGGCTGGGGCCGAGCGGAGGGCGCACGGGGGGCAGCGCTCGGCAGACGGAGCGGAGCCGCAGCCGGCATGGAGCGCAGGAAAGTCTTCGTGGTGCTCGATGTGCTCTGCGGGGTGGGCGGTAAGCCCCCCCCCCCCCCCTTGTCCGGTCCTGGCGCCAGCTGCCCGGTTCGGAGCCAGTTGGAAAACTACCCCCGTCCGGTCCTGGGACCAGCTGGGCAGCCCCGCCGCGTTCAGCAGCGCCAGCTGTGCAGCGCGTCCCCCCCCCCCCGGCTCCAGCTGTGCATTGCTCGCAGCTTTCCGAGCCAGGGCCCGGCCCGGCTCCTCTCCGTCCCCAGCGGAGAGAGGAACGAACTTCCCCTCTCCCGGCCCCGCTCCGGCGGGCTTCGTTCCTGCCTGTGCAGGGCTGGGGGGTGGGGAGCGGCGGGGCTGGCACGGGAGGTTAAGTGGGGGGCTGGTTAAGAGAGACTCCCTTAACCCCTACTTGGCTTGCGTCTCTTCTCCTTTCCGACCTCCTGTGACTGGAGTTGGCCCTAGTTCCCAGAGCAGACCCTCTTCCCTATGATCCCTGGGGCTTCAGGGGGCGCCGGGGCTAGTGGGTGAACCTGCATCGCAGGAGGGAGCCCTGCTGCCCTCCGAACCGGGGGGCCCGACCCTCATGGGAGCAGCTCACCTGTAGGGGGGCAGGTGTGCTGGGGGTGGAAGCTGCGAGCCGTGTTGGAGGATGAGAGTTGGCTCTTTGCTGGGTGAGTGAGCCACCCAGTTAGTTACCCTTTGTTCCCAAAGGCCATTAGCCAGCTCATGAGGGCACAGTCCTGAGTTAATGGCTCAATAAGGAAGTGGCTTCCCTCTGATCTGCCAGCCTGGAGCCACTGTGCAGGGAAGGGGCGATAAGAATGAACGGCTTTGGCCTTTGCATCCGTAAGGAACATTTGCACAGGGGGGCAGTGCTGGCACCCTGCCACCCAGAGAGCGTTTTCGGTGCGGGGAAAAGCAGGCGGCGTATGTTTATGGATCACCCTCTGTGCACTGGCAGGGGGGTGGGGAGAGATGGCTGTGGACCCTGCTCCAAAGAATTGGCCAGCTGGGCTGTTTAAGAAATCCCATCTGGAGGGGAAAGTCCAAAGGTAGACCAAAGGCGGGGGCCTTGATTTAGGCAGATGCCAGCCACGAATTCTGTTTTTAAACGGGCATTCTTTGGGGTTTTTAGCCAGGGAAGTGGTTTTCTACTGCAAGTTGCTGCCTTGCCAGCAAATCTAGGGTTAAATTAGAGCAAAGCTGGGAGCCGTTTTGTCTGTAAACAACGAAGTCAGGCCCATCCAAACTTCTGCTCTGGACACAGCGGCACCAAGGGGCAGCTCGGCCAATGCAGAGAGCCCAAATGGCATTGGCGCTGGGGTCCTGTCTAATCTCCCCAGCCCTGCCAGAGTCGCGAGAATGTGTCTAGAGGTGCGGGGCATGCAACTGGTGGGCTGCTTTCCCCTTTGCCCTCACCCCTTCCCAGCATAAAGCTGGCACCGTCAGCCAGTGCATTGGTGAAGGATACTCTCCCCTTTGAGTGTAGGCTGCTGCCAGGAGCCGGATTGCCCTGGCTGAACCAACCGCCTTGCTCTGTGTCCCTATCCCGTTGTGGCTCAGAATGGTGGGCCACTGGCTAGTATCCTTCTCGCTGTGACTTGCACGCTGGCGGATGCAAGAACGAGCCGGGTCTGGAATAGGCTGGCATCGCTCTGGATTTTGAGGCGTGTATGCGTTTCCCCCAGTGCACGCGTCTCCCCCAGGTCTCTCGTGAGAATCCAGTGCTGGTGAAAGGTGCGGGAGCATAGACCCCTTATCCTCAGACCAGCTACAGCACTGGCACGCTGCCCTGCCAATGCACCTCAGTCGGGCCCTGGAGGGAAAGGGATCCGCTACCTTCCCTGGCAGTTCCTCTGGTGACCCGGACCCTGTGAAGAACTGAACAGAGACCCGCCAATCTCATGTCGCCCAACGGCCATTGGATGGGGGGAACTTCCCTTTGCTACCAGCCTCGTCTTTGAACCAGTGTCTTGACGCTGCCTTCCCCAATGGGCAATGGGTTAAAAACATTGAATGTGCACAAGCCGGTTTTAGCTACCTCCCATGCCCTCTTCACTCCCTGAGCAGACAAATGCTGCCCCTAAAATAGCCACCTACGAGTCCGTAATTAAAATCCCCTTAAAATAAAGGCACAGGTCTTCATTTCAGCTTGGACCGCCTCTGGGATCCGTGTAAACCACAGGTGGAAGGGACCGAGGTTCCGGGTTTTGTTTTAGGTCTGTCTCTTGCGTGGCTCTTTTATTTTTAGTGGCTGTGGATTAAATTATCCTGCGAGAAAATTGGTGTCTAATTTGAGCTGCAAATGAACGTCTTGGGTATATTTTTAAGACGCCTGCTGTGTTTGCATTTCACCTGGAAGCCTTGTGCAGCTGGGGCGTGTGAAAGGAGCAACAGGCCTGTTGCTATTTCCTCCCCCCCCCCCCCTGCCATTGTTTCCGCCAGAGAAAGTTGCAAGGGAGAATTTTGCATGTTGCTGGAACCAGCAGGGTGAGTTTTTCACCTGGGCGGGAGGCTGCACCATGCATGCCAGGGGCTGGCCAAAGAAAGGTGGAGGTGACTCTTCCCCACCTCCTTGGTTTTGCCTTTGTGCAGCAGGGAGAAGACAAAGGTGGCCTGTTTACCCACAGAGGCCTACTAAACAATGGACTGGATGGAAATTTTTTTAAAGGTGGAACTTGGGAGATAGGTCCCTTTTAAGGCAGCCCAGAGCCTCCGGCCTTGGTTTCTCCCGCAGGCACTTTGGCTTGCTGGCGCTCCAGCGTTGGTGTAGGGCTGTGGATCTTCGTTCAGACACGACACAGGCAGATCACTGCCGGCTGCCTTGGGCTGGGCTGGAGGCGGGAGCAGTGCGCTGGGATTCTCTGCGAGGATTGCTAACCAGGAGGCCAATGAATGTCTGGTGGTGGTTTCAGTGATGGGATTGTCTGCCCTGCTGGAGGCTGGGTAGAGCCCCTCTCCACCAAACCCACACAGCCATGGGATGAGTTGAACTATGCACCTGGTGCTGGGTCTCGTGGCCTGGAAGGTTCCTGCAGCTGAAGAGGAGTGTGGAAGATCCTGCAGCCTGTCTACGCTAGGGTAATTTGCACTGGTGTAACTTCACCAGTGCAAGCCCCTAATGTAGACACTGCCCTGGTGCAAAATGGGGCTTGCACAAGTGCAATGTAGGCTGGTAATTTACAGGCTAAATCTCACTAGTGCAAGCCCCATCTTGCACCAGGGCAGCACATCCACTCTGGGGGGTTGCACTGGTGAAAGCACAAACGAGCCACCCACCCCAGTATAGACAGATCCCTAGTGTTAAACCAGATGGATACTGCTGCCTTGTCTACACTGGGATCTCAGCCACCAGCATAGGCGCATCAGCGCAAACCTCTAGTGAAGATGCTACTTACACCGGAGCCACTTATCCTTGTCTTAAACCAATGTAAGCTCTACTGGTGTAAATTGTGTTTCCACGAGGGGTTTGCACTGGTGCAGCTGCACCATTGACCGAAATCCTAGTGCTGACAAGGCCTAGCTTGCCGCCTCCAGGTGGCCGATGGTTGCTCTGCCATCTGTGCTTGGACAGAGAAATCTCTCTGCTTTCCAAGTGCTTATAAACCACCCTGCAAAGCCCTGGCTGATTCCAGGGACCAGGCACAAGGGGTCGTTAAGAATGCAGCTGACTGGAAAGTTTCAGTTAATTCCATTTTCAAATTTTGTTTTTGGTTTTTTTCCCCTCCCCCCCGTCCCCCCCATTATCTGACCAGCTCTATTAACTGGGCTCTGTGCATGGCAGTGCCCACTCCAGGCCTAGACAGTCCTTGTGGCCCTATACGGATAGAACCAACCTATTAGCCGCAGCCCCTGTATGACAGCGGACACTGAGTCCTGGCTGGCTTCATGTAGGAGAGCTGCCAGTTCCCAGAGCGCCTCTTCGATCGGTTACAGAAGGGGGGGTGCATTCTCAAGGGGTTAAGTTGCCTGTGTGGCTATAGGAGCATGACACCAGGGGGCGCCACTCCCACAAGTGGGACTGCACCGGGGTGCCTGGCTCCCAGAACAGCGCTTGGGTCCTTGAAGGTGGCTGTGGGACCCTGTCGTGGTGGAGGGTGGGGCTGGGTGGGCTCCAGCATGTGCAGGGCCTACTCGAACGGAAAGCGGCCCTTGGTCCGGTCCTGTCGCTGCGCTGCCGGCTTCCTCCTCCCCCATGTCGCCATGGGGTCACCATTGGGAAAGCGCTGTCCCTCGCTGGGGCAAAGCACGGCGTCCGTAGAGTGCAGGGGGGCGTGGGAGAGCCCCGTCTCCCAGGCATCCCTGCAGGGCTGGAGCTGTTCGGAGAATGAGGTTCGAGCCCCTTGTGGAGTCATGGGCGGGGATCCCCCAGCGTACCGGGCAGGGGGATGTGTGTACCCACGGCTGCCTGGGTAGGGCTAGTACTGCTGCGGCCCAGCCAGCCCTGGAGCACGTCTGCTGGCCTCATGTCCTGCCCCACGGGAGCCCCTGCCCTGGCTCTCGGGCTCCATCGCACCAGGGCCGTTGTATCTGGGTCCGTGTGCCCTGCTGCAGCCTGGGGAGTTGTTGCACTGCACTCCAGTGGCAGCAGGCAGGGTTCGGACCAATTGGGTGGGGTGACCGTCTCTTCCTGCCCCACCCCGGCACTGACTGCCAGGCCTCCACTCTGCCCGAGCTGGCACAGAATGGGAGCTGCCCCGCTGCTGATTCCACCCGGGAGCTGGCACGGGCGGCGTGTGCGGGAAGGTGGGGGAGCTGCAGCCTTGCACCTGTGACGCGGACTGTGTAAATATCGGCCCGGCGGAGCATGATCTCCGTGGGGAACGGCTCTGCTGCGGGGAGGGGATTTGGGGCGATGCAGGGAGCAGCAGGTCGGATCTGCGGGGCTCCAGGGGAGTGGGTCGGATCTTGCGGCACGGTCTGAGCTGGGGGATGGCGTGCAGGGGATAGACAGCATGGGACAGGATTGGGCTGAGTGATGTTACTGGCGCTGGCCCTCAGGGCACGCACCGTGGCCCCATCTATAACGCAGAGCCTGGCTGAGGCTAGTGAAAACGGCTCCTCCTTAGCACGCATTCCTTCTCCCCCTCCAGATTCCGGCCGCCACAGGTAATTGCTGAGATGTCACGCTAACGACCGCTTGCTCATCCGGCGAACGCAGGCGCCGGGCTGCTATTTTGGGTAAAACCTCTGGGGCTGAAAATTGCCGTCTTAATTGATGTGAATGAGCCAGCTGGCGGAGGGGACAGCGTGGGGGGGGTGGAGCCTCAGCTTGGGGACAGATGCAGGGGGGGGGAGGAGGGGCTCGTTACCTTCATCCTGGCCCAGGGGCTGGTCACCGGTGGCGTGGCCCCGTTGCAGGCAGAGGGAGCGATCTGCCTTTGGTTTGGAAGAGCGCAAAGTTAGGCTGGGAGCCTTCTCTCCCTGTCGGTAGTGAAGGGCTATCGGCTCCTGGGAAGAGCGGCTCTGTAGGAGGGCGACAGGGTCTTCGGGGGCGGCCCCAGGGATGTGCTGTCTGCCCAGGGACTGGGGGGGTCTGGGACCCCATTTCTAAGAGCACTGCGCTGAAGGGAAGCAGGTCGACTGGCCAGGAGAGGGGGTCACCGCCCTGCTTGGCTGGCGGTGGCCAGGAGATGGAGGGACTGGGGCAGCTGGAAGATTGAAGAAGATACGGGCGACCTGCTATGTTGATTGAGAGGGGTTGGGGCGGGGGGGTCCCCCAGAGATTTGGCCCTGCTTGGGGGAGCCGGAGTCCGGCTGCCTGCATGTCAGAGGCCCTAGTACGATTGTCCTCCCTTTTCCTCGCCTCTCGTCAGCCCGGCCTGGGTGGGTCTATACGGTGTAGGAGGAAGGTGCAGATGAAGCCAGCCCCCAGGGGGAGCTGGCTGGGCCAGGATTCTCCGAGGCCTCCTGGGCGCAAGGGGAGCTGGCAGCATGTTGGCCCTGGGGATGGCTGAGTTTTGAAATCACCAGCCCCACCTCCTCGGGCTCTGTGCCCGGCCCGCTGGCATCGGCCTGTCCTTAGTCATCGCCTCGACTCCCCGGCGAGGAGGATGGAGACCCGTGGGTGCCTCATCCCGCTGGATGCTGTAGTGGTGGGATGAGGAAGAGCTGCCACCCCCTGTAGTATTGTAGGTGGTGGGGCAGTATAGTCTGGTGGTTAGAGCAAGGGGCTGTGACTCCAGAAACGTGCGTTTAATTCCTGGCTCTGCATGACTGTGGGAAGTTACATTCGAAGCTTTCCGGGGCAGAAGCCACGTTTTGCTGTGTGCAGCACCGGGCACACGGGGGCCTCATTCCTCACAGCAGTGCCTAGCGCCTCCAGTAAAGCTCCCCCTTTTCCCCTCCCCCTTGCCCCGGCATATCACTCCCTCTCTGCAGATGGGCGGCACTGGGCCTGCGCAGCACAGCTAGGACGTGCTGGGGGCTGGCATATAAACACAGGGCTGGCCGTCAAAAACTCTTAACCCCACCTCCTGCCACTGACCTGCTGGGTGACCAGGGGCAAGCCACGTCCCTGTTCCGTGCCTCAGTTTCCCCATCTGTAAAGGGGAGAAATTCACAGGGGGAGCTGTCTGTGGAGCATTTGGAGAATGGCAAGTGTTCGATGTCTTTCTGTCTACTCCAGTAGCACCTAAGCGCAGCACCTAGCCCCAGCGCAGATCAGGGCCGCGTTGTGCGAGGTGGTGTACGTACACCGAGTAGAAGAAAAGCTCCTGCCCCAAAGACCTTGCAGTCTAAGTAGGCAAGACAGGTAAAGACTGGGAGAGAAGTATGACCCTGATTTTTACAGGCAGGGAAACTGAGGCAGAACCAAAGTGACTTGCCCAGGGCCACGCAGGGCATCTGTGGCAGGGCTGGGGCCTGAACCCAGATCTCCTGAGTGCCAATGCAGGGGCCTTAGACACAAGCCCACCCTTCCTAAGTCAATATGGCTGCTTGAATTTCGCTCTGACCCAGGGTTGTGGCTCTCTCCGGTTTAGACCATTCTGCGGCGGTGGCTGAATGCGGAGCCGCAGGTGAGGGACACGTGGGCCCGTGCGAGGGGGGCTAGTGCCTAGCGGCAGATGGGAGAGACGCTCCTTGCAGCTGAGTTGCAATTTCCGCTCTGCAGGTGATTGTGTTTACAGCAACCTCGCAGCTGCCAGGGCCTGATAACGGGGCTCTGCTAATCGGCAGCAGCCAGGGAGCGGACGGGAGGGCCCAGGGGGTGCCAGCTCCTCTGCCAGTTGCCTTGGGCAGAATCAGGGCAGCTGTGACTGACGTCGAGACCTCCCCGGGGGAAGGTGGGTGCCTGGGAGTGATTGGGCCCATCTGTGCGGTCCTGCCGGTGACCCCGACCCAGGGCTAGAGAGACCCTTTAGAACAGCCGTGCTGGGTCGGACCGATGGTCCATCTGGCCTGGGATCCTGTCTCCGAACTTGGCCAGGTGCTGGAGAGTTCGGGATCCTTCCCTGGGATCTGCCCCAGCCTAGGGGCACATCGGCATTGAATTACACCCCAGCTACCCCCCTCCGTGAGTGACACAGGGACATGTGGGGGAGGGGGCGTGGGTCAGGGTCGTAAATGACTCTAGTGCCAGCCGGAGGGGCTGCCTTGTCCCCTCTGGATTCGGGAGCCCCCTCTAGCCGGAGAGTAGGTGCCGTGTGGGCAGTGACGGAGCAGCCTTCCCCCATGTGCTGCCCTCTGCCGGTGCCCCTTGGCCCCAGGCTCAGCACACAGGTAAGGACTGAACCGGGGGGCGTTCATGCCAGTGGCGGTGTTGTGGGCACCTGCCCACTGGACAGGAAACCGCCAGCTCCTTTCACAGAGATTGTGATGGGCCCCGTGTCTGGTTCCTTCCAACCAGGACCCGGCCACCTAAGGGTGAGGACACTCCGAATCCCATCGCAGATCCAGGCAGGGGCGGCCGGCGGCTGGTTCCGGGGCTGTCCGGGTTTGGTCTGCGGCTCCCTGAGCCCAGTTAGGCCTGGGTGAATGGGGGCGGCTGGGCCAGGAGCCGGCACATCTCTGAACCAGCGAAAGGGACATTGGTTCCACCTGTGCCAGCCAGGATGGGACATGGAGCCCATTGCTGGGTGTCTCCCTGCTCTCCAGAGGGAAGGGGGGAGCGAGGGAGATATACCCTGCGGGGGGGGGGGGGGACTGTGCCCCCTCCTGCAGAGAGAACCTCCTGACTCCCCTCCCTGCTCTGCCTTCAGCTTCCCTGCCCTTCATCATCCTCACTCTGGTGAACTCTCCGTACGAGCGTGGATTCTACTGCAACGATGACTCCATCCGCTACCCCTACAGGCCAGACACCATCACCCACGGGCTCATGGCGGGGGTCACCATCACCTGCACCGTCCTCATTGTAAGGAAACCTGGGGGGCTCCCCCTTTCATTTCCCCCCCCCCTTCCTGAGCACCCTCTTAGACGGCCTTGCTCCACCCCATCCCGGAACACCACAACCTGGACAGCAGATCCCTTAGCTGACTCCCGCACCGACCAGCCGGCCCTGCCGGGGCTCAAAGGGCATCTCTGGTCCCATTGATCTGACTGTGCGGCCGGCTCCCTGTGGGGAGAGGCTAGGACAGGGATAACTCTCAGAGCCTCTCTGTCCCCTGCTGGGAGCTTCCCCCAGAGCCAGCAGCTCCCTTCACCACCACCCCGCAGCAATACGCTGCTGGGAGCAGCCTCTCTGCAGCCGTGCTCCTGGCCGCTCCAGCTGGGTTTGGCTCTGCCGTCCTTGCCGCCCAGGTCTTGGAGAGCAGAGCCGGCCCTGGCTCCTCTCGGGCGGCCGCTCACTGCCTCTCCCTTGGCTTCCGCAGATCTCCGCAGGCGAGGCCTACCTGGTGTACGCTGAGCAACTCCACTCCAAGTCCGAGTACAACAACTACCTCGCCGCCCTCTACAAGGTACTGGGGACGTTCCTCTTCGGCGGGGCTGTCAGCCAGTCCCTGACCGACCTGGCCAAGTACATGATCGGCCGGCTCCGGCCCAACTTCTTGGACGTCTGCGACCCGGACTGGTCCAAGGTGAACTGCTCCGTCTACAAGCAGCTGGAGAACGTGTGCCGGGGGGATGCCAGGAACATCACCGAGTCCAGGTGACACAAGGGGCTTCACGGGGGGGGAACCTTCTCACGGGTGCTGGGGGTGGGGGAGGGCGGCTTGAGACCAGCCCAGAACCTGAGAAACACCCCACCAGACTGAGATCCACCGTGTGCTGCCACCTCCCGGTGGGGAGCGCTGGAGGGGAGAGAGGCTGGGCAAGGAGCCATGGACCTTCCTGGCCGCTGGATGACGGACCAATGGCAGCTGCGGACCTGGGAAGGGATCCCCCATCAGGCTGGGGAAGCAGCTCGCTGAGGCTATGTGAGGTGGGAGGGCGGAGTCGGAAGGAGCGTGTGGAGGTGGAGGGAAAGCGTGGCTGGGCCTCATGCTCCAGGGACCTACCCACGGGATTGGAGAGTGTGAGAGATGCCTGAGGGGAGCGAGAGGTGTCCCGTGGGCTTATTTGAGGGCAGGGTGGAGGGAGTGGGGGTCTCTCATCCTGATCCTGGTCTTTGTTCTTCCAGGTTATCCTTCTATTCCGGACACTCCTCCTTTGGGATGTACTGTATGGTGTTCCTGGCAGTGAGTAGCGCTCTCTGGGTGTGCGTGCGCTGTGTCGCAGCAGAGAAAGGGGGGAGTGGGGTCTAGTGGGTAGAGCCGGGGGGGGGGGTGGGGGTTGGGACTCCTGGGTTCTATTCCTAGCTCTGGGGGGAGGTGTGGTCCAGTGGGTAGAGCCGGGGGGGTCAGGACTCCTGGGTTCTATTCCCAGTTGTGCCCCTGATTGTGTGAACTTGGCTTAATCCCTTTGCCTGTCTGAGCTGCAGCGACCCCACCCACCTGCGGGGGGCAGAATCGAGCGGTATGGCCACCACCGCCCTTGCCCCTGCTAGCGGGGTCGTGCTGCCCCACTTGTTTTTGGGCCCCTGCGCATGGTCCATGTGGCGATCCCGGGGTGGGAACGTCTGGGTGAAGCGACCCTGCTGGCACTGGGCTGGGGGCCGCGCCGGGGCGACTGACTGACCGTCCCTTCTCTCCCCAGCTGTATGTCCAGGCCCGGCTGATCGGGAAGTGGGCCCGGCTGCTGCGCCCCACAATCCAGTTCTTCCTGATCGCCTTCGCCATCTTCGTGGGCTATACCCGGGTCTCCGACTACAAGCACCACTGGAGTGATGTGCTGGTGGGGCTCCTCCAGGGGGCGCTCATTGCCATCCTCATCGTAAGCGCACGGGGGGGCATCCCCACCCCTCCCTCCATGCTCACTGTGGGCTCTCTGGCTCTGCCTTGTGCACCGCCTGCTGGCGGATGGATCCTAGCACCCCCCCTTCTCCCCAACCTTGCAGCCCTGTGCCCACCCCCCGTCCTCACAATCTTGCACGCCCGGCAGCTTTGCGCTGGGTGGTGGTTTCGACCTCACCCAGCCCAGAAACGGGGCGTCTCGATTCAGCCTCCTCCCTCTGTATCGGCCTTGCCCAAATCCAGGTAACTGCCGGTGCCTGATGCTTGAGGAAGGCGACCCACCCGCTCTGCCATCGCATTAGCACCTGGTCTGTTGTGTCCCGCTCCGCCGATCGCCCCAGGGGTCAGCGGGAACGACCGGGTTGGCTTATCCCCGGTCTCAGCAGCAGCACAAGCTCTGAATTCCTACCCAGGGCTCTGACTCCTGCTCGCCCCAGTTCAGAGTCTCAGGTGCTGCTTAGTTCCTCCTTAGCGGCCTCTGCTGGGAGCCGACAGGCTAAGCCAGCAGCAGCTGTTTGGGATGCTCTACGACATTGCTTCACACCCTCCTCCTCCCTCGCCCTGTGCAGCAGAGCAGTGCGTCACGGTCCCCAAGCACAAGGAGTCAGGACTCCTGGGCTCTGTTCCCAGTTCTGCCACTGACTCGCTGCGTGACCTTGGGCAAGTCACTCAGACCAAAACTTTATCGAGGCTGCTGGATGCAGCCAGGCCCCATGGCCCGGATCTCCCTGAGCTCTGGCCTGGCAGCTGGATCCACTGAGAGATGTTCCCTCGATGGAATTATCCCCTAAAGCCTCGTTCTTTTCTCTTCTTTCTTCCTCCCCCCCCAGGTCCGCTATGTCTCTGACTTCTTCAAGCAGCGTCCGCCTCTCCAGTGTGAGAAGGACCCGGAGCACAAGCCCAGCTTACCACTGACCAGGAGCGAGCCCGATCACAACCACTACAGCTATCCGGGAGCACCCTGAGCTGTGGGAGCTGGGGGGGCAGTGCTGCTGGACAGCTGATGGCAGATCCCAGGCCCCACCAGGCTGCTTGCCAGGGCTTTGGGGTGGGGAACTGGGAAGAGCAGCTTATCTCGTTAATTGGTTCCACGGCTAATGAGTTCCTTATTACTGCATGGCGCCATGGCACCCGAGGGACCCCCTCCAGGGGGAACCAAGCAAAGACTTTTAACGCTCATATGGAGCGCTGTGCGGTGGCCGATGCCAGATAAACCAGCCCTCCTGCCTCTCAGGTCCAGGGGCTTGGATCCCTCCATGAGTGGGTGGGTGGGTGCGTCTCATGCTTCTGAGGGTGGCTTTCCAGCCCTCTGTGTGGAAGAGGCACAGGGGTGGGACTGCTTGTGAAGCGAAGAGTAAACTCCATGTGAAGCCTGAGGTGGTGTGGTGTGCTGAGAGCATCAAATTATATTCGCGTTGATGACTCCGGATCCTCGCTGGGACAAAACCTGGAGGCCGATGCCACTGGAACATTGCCGGGCTAACGATTTGAGCCCGAGTTCTTCTCTGCAGCTTGATCACCTTAAAATATTCCCAATAACCAGCAGCCGATGCAAATGATCGATGCCTGGGGAGGGTCTGCGCCCGTCACCCCTGACCCCGCCGTGCTGGAGTGAACTGCCACCTGAGTTTGTGACGTGCCCTGGATGCTCCGTAGGAAACTCTGCAGCCGTCTCAGCTGATTTTCCCCCCCAATTAAAGAATCTTCTGTGGTAAAGGAACTAAATTGCAGTCTGGAGACGGACACGGATTCTGGCCCTTTGAGAGAGCCCGTTACCTGGTCCAGCTCCTGCTAACAACCTCGCCTCCACCACACCGCTGCCTCTGACACCGAGGATACTTGGGCCTCCTTTTAAACGACATAAATTTTCATGACCATGCGTTTTTTGTATTCCGTGTGTTTTTTTTATTTTTAAATTAGATCATCCTGAAAGAATGGCAGTGTCAGGTCTATTCTTTTAATCCACAGATGTTTGTGGCCTCGAAATACATAGGTTTAAATGTTTTGTTTTTTTGTTTTTAAAAACGGGGGATTTTTATGAAACCCCAAATTAATAGAAACGTTTGCCTCAAATTATAGATTTTTAACATTTCAGTGGGAATGGGTTTTGGGTTCTTAACATCGATACCCTCCCCCCATCCCTTTCTTTGCTGGCTTTGCCAGGCAAGCCCCAGGAAACTGGGCTAGGCTATATGAAAACGACTAGAAA
The DNA here is from genome assembly GCF_002925995.2 of Terrapene triunguis. Lineage (NCBI taxonomy): Eukaryota > Metazoa > Chordata > Testudines > Emydidae > Terrapene > Terrapene triunguis. The sequence continues at coordinate 6,196,381 of NW_020664545.1, forward strand.
CAAGAGTGAGTGAAACCGACCAGTTCTGCCTTTCAGCAGATCCTAGAGGAGTGACATGCGAAAGGAAAACAATCGGGAGGAGTGATGGAAAGCGAACACGGGTCCTGCGGTTGGCTCTGTGTTATGTGCTAGCGGCTCGGATTGCACAATTCATGCCTCAGATCCTGTAAATTTCATTCGCTCTCTGTATATCCATTTTCTTTTTTTTAATTAGGATTTTTAACCTGGCTGCCCTTTTAAACAGGAGGTGGACCAATGGGGAAACTGCCACCGTCACTGAGCGGAAGCATGGTCCAGGGGCTAGTGCCCTAGTCTGAGATTTAGACCTGAGTTAAATTCCCTGCTCTGCAACTGACTTCCTGTGTGGCCTTGTCAAGTTACTTAGCCTCTCTGGACTTCCATCTGTACAATGGCAATAATAGTACTAGCCTCCCTCACAGGGGGTGTTGTGGGGACCAATCCATTAAAAATGGTGAGGTGCTCAGATACTGCAGTGATGGGGGATCATATACCTAAGAGAGATCAGGAAAGTTTACCAGGTTTCTAGATGTCTGTTAACTTCTTGTGCCTTAAAAGTTGCTAGAGCAAAGAAGTGCCGTAGGCCCTTTGCTAGACAGAGGTGGTAACCATTCAAGTTTCTTGGCTCTGTGTAACGGGACCAGGGTAGGATTATTATTTTATATCGACATTAAAAACTGCCTAAAAGCTCGCTGAATGAGAACTGTTTTTCTTGCATTCCCCTGTAAGCCAGAGCTGAGTGTGACTCTTTCCCTTTGGCATCCACGGAAAAAAAATCTGTCCAAAAGCTGTGGTCGGGGACGGAAAGTAGGGCTTGCTGTCGGGTTTCTGAGTGTGTTGTAATTGGCAAGGCAATTGGTGGTTTAGAAACAGAAGGGGGGGATAGGATGGACACTTGGAAGAGGTTTGAAATGGCATACAACATAGAGCAACAAGCATAAAAATGCTCCTCAGATGATACACTTGGAGTGGTGGAAAGCAGCGCTGAGTAATGGTTAGTGCACTGGGGAGTCGAGAAACCAGTTCAATTCCCAGCCCTGCCACTGATTTGCCGTGTTACCATGGTCACGTCAGTTTAAGCCCAAGCGTCCAGTATGGAGCAGCTCTTGTCAATGAGGGGAGAGGCACTTTTTTTTTAGCTGTCTTGGGAAAAACCGGGCCTGAATATCCATGTGTTGAGTTTTGCCTGTCTATAAACCAGAGATGATGCTACTCACCTACATCATAAAGGTGCAGCTGCTTAATTAGCGCTTGCAAAGAGAGTGGAGATCCCGGTGGCGCCTTCCAGCAGCAAATGGTTGGCCCTTGAATGCTAGGTGCCTGGGCCAGGTGAGATCATAGGAGGGATAGATGGCGATGGCTTGGCTGGCACCGGGAATGCTGACAAGACCCTCGGGTGGGTAAGCGCCTGCTCCTGCATTACTCGTGCACACCCAGGAGTTCAAAGGGTGCAAGGAATGGAATGGTGTGTACGCCTGTCCTTAGCTGGACATGATCCTCTGGGCCTGATCCTTGCACGTCCACCCCTGTGGAGCTGGGCTTCAGGAAAGGGAACAAATCCCCTTCACAGCTGGGATGCCACAGACGACAGCTTGGGACAGGCGTGACACTCACCCTTGGAGGGGCAGGCTGAGACGGGACTTGGCGTATGGGGCACGAGAGCCTGCTTCTGAGCTCTGTTACGCCAGAACAAATCAGGAGTTCAGGCCGTCTCCGGGTGTGAGATCAGAACAGGGCATGTGGGAGGGGCTGAGCTGTGCAAACCACTCCCCCTGGAGCCCTCTGCCGCCAGCAGCAAAGCGTAGCTGTTCGTGTTTCGCTTCAGGCGCTCGTCTGACCTGCCCAACTCTGTAAAACTGAGCGCAAAACAAAAAGAGGCACAGAGGCGTCTGCCTGATCTTTCCAGATGTTTCTGCTGCCCAACCAGCTGCAAAAAAAACCCCAAACCCCTGTAAAAACAGGATCTCGCGTGGTGATTTATTATCTTCCAGATTTCCAGTTAGCCTTTTTTAATAATAGAGAGAGGGACTGAGCCCTAGTCATGGCCTCTTGTGATTCTTTATTGCCCGTCTCTGGGAAGAGCCATTTGCTCAGGTCTGTTCCCCTTTTTGAAGGATGGAGTCTGAATCGACCTGGGATGCTCCTCGTTCTACCCAGCAGCGGTTGTCTGTATTAACAGATCCTAGCCCTCCTGAGAGCCAGGTGCTGCACGTAACCAAGGGAGGGGACCCTGCCCAGTGGTGAGCGGCAGTGCAGAGAGATCCAGGGCCCTGTCTGGGGCACAGCTGGGAATCGAATCCTGGCGTCCTAGGCCTCCTGCTGTCCGTCCTCACCTACAGGTTGGGGATGATGGTTTTTAGGGTCGTGTGCTGCTCGAGCTGAACGTGGGCTGGCGTGTTGAGAAACCAGGGGGGTTTTCAGGTCTGAGTCAGAGACGCGGGTGGAGCAGCCCAGGTCTGGCTGGGGGAGGGGGAGAGCAAAGGGGCTGTGGGGAGCTGGGATAACAGTGGCTTGCTGGCGGGAGGTGGCCCAGGTTATCAGTAATTGTGGGTGGGGGGTTGCCTGTCACTGTTGGCTGCTCGTATTTTTCGCTGCCGTTGGCTCCAGCTCAGCTGGACAAGCTGCTCCCGTCATCAACTGTGTTGGTCAAGGTGGGGTTCCCCGCCCCAAAACCTCAGCAGCAGGAGGGCAGGGCGGACGTGGTGCCAATGCTGAGAGGAGCAGGGAGCTGGGGCTTGTCCATGTGCTGGCGAGTCCGGCCGGACCCCTCGTGCCCGCATCGCCCATTTACAGCATGGCCGGCGTTTCTGTGGCCTTTGACCTGGAACGAGCTCAAAGCACGGTGACCTCGGCAGGTTGGTATCAGCCCCGTTTTCAGGTGGGGAAACTGAGGCATAGAGAGGGGACGCAACTTACCTGAGTTCACCCAACTGATGGCAAAGTGGCCACTTTGCGCCTGCGGTTGCTCCTGACCGCAGTAGCTGTGGGCGCCCAGCGCCTCTCATGAGGAGGGGCCAGAATGGGAACTAGCTTTACCTTGACAAAGTGCTGTGGCCAGTTGGAGCTAAACTCTGTCTCCGAGACTCTTGATTCTGAAGCAGAGGCGAGATGCTGGCTGTGAACGAATGATGCCATGGCTGCAGCAGCTCTGAAGGTGTATGCCATTTGTTTTACGTGGTTTTCCATACGCTTCGGCTCGGTGCATTACCAATGGACAACCCCATCCGGCAGAGGGAGTGGCAGCTGGGCAGGGCCCAGTCAGCCGTTCAGGATTTGGGGGTAAGCCCCTTCGCTGGTTGTGAGCGTCAGTGAAACCTAAGCGGGCATGTAACAATTGTCGTCATGCCTGAGAGTCAACACGCCATTGAGATGAATGGGGCCGTTTGCGTCTCTCGAGTGCTTGTTCCAGGCCTGCCACAGACTCAGGCTTCTGCAGCGGGGGGCAGATTCTGTAGCCTAGAGGAGGCCCGGCTTCCAGAACAACCCCCACCCCCTTGGGCTGAAATGGCAGTTCCCAGCCCCGGCCTCTGGCTCCAGTGGCAGAGCTGGGCTCCATCCTTGCTCGGCGGTAGCCCCTAGTTGAAGCAGAGAGTCTTGGAAGGGGAACGGCACCGGATTCCGTGACGAAGGCCCTGTCTACTCTGGGGTTTGTTTTCATTGATGTGGTCACGGAGTGCACGCGTCTAGTCTAGACAAGCCCTGACCAGCCACTACCTACCCGGGAGAACACTCCCCTGCGGATTGCGTTTGCTTACGGGACCCTGACGCTGCTTTGGTTCTTTACATCCAGTTTCCCTCTCCCCAGGGCCAGCACGGTCCCTGCTGTGACTTCCCTCTCCCCGGCCGTGCCCCCACTCGCTAGGAGTGTTGGGCCAGGTATGGAAGCGTACTGGGGCGTGGAGGGGGGGGTCTCTCTGGCCTTGTTCCCCTCTCAATGAGGTCAGGTCTGCACTACAGCCTGCCCGCGTAGCTATGTCCATCAGATGTGTGATCAGAGCTGCACTGGCTAGTCTGGCTGCAGTGATACTGGCAGAACGGCGCTGGCACCGGTAGAGTTTGGTTCAGTTGGAGCAGGGCTGGAATGAGCTACCCTGGCAATGTTGTTGAGATAAGCTCCATCTGGATGATGGTGGGATGGTACGCCAATATACCCACCCCGGCAAAACAGGCCGAGCCTAGCCAGGGCTAGGGGGGTGGGATCTATCTGGGTGCCTCCAGGGATTTTATTGCAAGTCTTGGGGGCTCTTCTTCAATCCCCAGCTCCTGGAGTCAGGTGACGCTGGGGGGATTTCAGCTTAGGGTGTTTGTTTGTTTGTTTGTTTGTAATGAAAGTTTCTAGCCTGGTGCCTCTGGAGAAAAACTTTGAATGCAGGAACTCAATCTGCAACTAAACAGAACCCCGTGTGGCTTAGCTCAAAACTCACATGCTTTTTCAAGCTAATCTTGTGGGGGGTTTTCAGCAGGCTGGACTCATGTTTTGTTGGG
>NW_020664545.1:6200893-6203203 GCF_002925995.2 Terrapene triunguis
GGTTGAAGCTGAGGATTGGGGGTGGGGGGGAAGAGAAGAGAAAAGAAGACCCTAGTCCTGTCCTTGCATCTCCCCCCTCCCCCCGCCCCCAAGCCATGCTCTGAGTTCTCAGGCTTTGGAAAGGCAGCCTAGTCGAGTGTAGAGGGAGGAGAGGCAGGAGCCTGTGTGTGACCTTGGGCACGTCCCTGTTCTGTGCCTCAGTTTACCCAGCTGTAGCACTGAGGTGGTGGGGTGGAGCCGCCTCTGTTGAGCACCAGATGTTGGTGGTGATGTTGCCCGGAGCCCAGGCAATGCTGCCGGGTGCTCCAAGAGCATTCTGGGAAAGATGACGCACCAAGAGCCCAGAGTGTGGCAGTCCCGACCCCCGCCCCCAGCTGCGAGCTCCTCCTTAGCACAAACTCGCCTCCCAACATGGCCCCATTTAACTTGTTTCCACTCAGGGCGCTGGAGGTGACAATGGGACCCGGGGAACCCTTGCAGGATGCCTGGCGAGCTAGAGCGAATGGGGCAGTAAATATCCGAGCCGGGAGTGTGACCGTCACGGGGCCGGATGCTGCTCCGAGTCCCAGCGCTGTAAATCCGTCGCTCCTCCTCGCTGAGATCAGAATCTGGCTGGCCGGGATCAAGGGCTGCTGCCAGGGGTCGCAGCGCACCAGGGGAGCTGGGAGCTTTTCTCTCCCACGTTCCCAGACTTAGCAGGGCTGGGGTCAATTACCCTTGCTCCTGCCGTGACACAAGCAGGGCAGAACAGCGGGATCTGCGATGGCCAAGTCTCCGGGGAGTCAGAGGGAGGATTTGGCTTGTCTTTGGTGCTGCAGCTAGAGCGCTGCCTGTGCAAACCTTCCCGACGCACCTTGTTCACCACCTCGCACGCTGGAGGAACCCAGGGTCGGGGTGAATGGATCCTTCTGCATCCAAGGCCCAGTCAGTCCTTTCTCATGATGTGTTCGTAGTGTGGTAGCACCTCCAGTCTCCCCCTGGGGCAGACAGTGAGAGACAGCCCCGGCCCCGCAGGGCCGCCAGGCTAAATAGCGAAGACAGGCACAGAGAGGGAAGGGATGTGCCCAAGATCACAGAACAGTGGCAGAGCTGGGTCCTCTGCGCCGATGGTGGGGTTTGTCAGGTGGGCACTTGAGAAGGTGGCTGAGACCCACCCAACTCGTGTCAGGCCGGGCCCTGAACGGCCAGCGGATGGAAGTGGCTTCAGCCCAGCGGCCTGGCCCTTCAAGGCGCTCTGTCCCATCACCAGTCCCTTGTCAGCGGAAGCAGTTAAAAGCCCTGAGCCAGGCTTCTGGGGTAGGTCCAGCGAAGGTGGCGGGGAGGGAAATAGGGCTTGACGTCAATGGGGACAGGCTGGAGCACTGAACCTGAAGTCGGCTCTGGGATTCCCCTCGGCTTTTGATCTCCTCCCAGGGCCGCCCAGAGGGGGAGGGTGGGGGGCAAGTGGGGCAATTTGCCCCAGGCCCCGCAGGGGCCCCCACGAGAATATAGTATTCTGTAGTATTGCAACTTTTTTTTTATGGAAGGGGCCCCCAAAATTGCTTTGCCCTAGGCCCCCTGAATTCTCTGGGCAGCCCTGTGTCCTCCCTCGGTAATCACGTTGGAGACAGGCTGGGGCTTAGAAGCACATGGGGCTAAGCATGGATCCCGCCCAGAATCCTGGCTCCAGATATAGGGGAAAGTCCAGATCCCAGCTCTGTGGCTGAAGTTCTCTCTCTATCCAGGGTTAACCCTGGATCCCCCCGGCGCCCCCACCATGGAGGGAGTTTGGGTCTGGACCCTGAACTTTGCGGCTCAGGCCGTCTAGCTGCATGTGGGTTTGTAAAACACGTCCGGATCCTTAGGCCTGAAGGGAGCCATAGAAAAATGGGAGCAGTGTCTAGGAGTTAGAGAGGGGTGGTACTGGGAAGTCAGGACTTTGGGCAGGTGCCTTCCTCTAGATCTGTGCCTCAGTTTCCCTGGGTGTGAAGTGGGATTGATCCTGGCCATATGGGGCGTGCAAGGCTTAGTGCTTGCAGAGAACTAGGAGCCTGTTGAATGGAAGGGGCAGGGGAAGCTTGTGTCAGATTTAGGGCCTGATGCTTCGTTGTTATGTTGGAGTGAATCCAGATTACCTGAATCAAGCTCATTAGAGTTACAGTGTGGGGAATCGGGAGTGACTCGATGGAGTTACACTGGAGTGAATCCAGAGTACCTGGATCGGGCTCATTGGAGTTACTGGGGGGAATCGGGAGTGACTCGATGGAGTTACACTGGAATGAACCCGGAGTACCTGCATCGGGCTCGTTGGAGTTACACCGGGGGAAGCAG
>NW_020664545.1:6203213-6223640 GCF_002925995.2 Terrapene triunguis
TACCTGCATCGGGCTCGTTGGAGTTACACCGGGGGAAGCAGGAGTGATGGATCAGGCTCCCTGGGGTTTTGCGCCACCGGCAGCCAGGGCAGACTCGAGCCCTGGTGTCCTGCCTTCGCTCTGGTTTGCCAGGCCAAGGGAAAGAGCTCAGCGCTGGGAGCCCTGCATGGAAATTCCCTTCCCCCCGAGCGAGCGAACGCTGTCGGAAACTCTGGGCTCCAAGGCGCCCGGCCAGCTCTCCCTCTTTCCAAAACAAGCCGCTTTCAGCAGTGTCTGGCAGGGATCCTGCCTCCAGCCCCATGCAGCAACCAGGGCTCCAGGCCAGTGGAGAGTTCCCCCCCGCCTTTTATGTGTCGCTGTCCTGCCTCCCTGCTGTTCCCTGCCCCTCCCCTGCCCCCACTCAGTTGCCCCCCCAACACCCTGCTCCAGGGGAGGGGGTCCCCAGCCTCGTGCAATTCAAAGGGGGATCTGGAGTCCCCACACTGGGGCACCCCCTGTTGAGTCTCAGGCCCGGCCCTGCTTGCAGCTGCTCCATTGCTTCCAAAATCTTTTGGCAGGGCGCCCCTGCAGGCTGAAGGCGGCGGTGCAATTCCAGCTGGGCAGGGGAGTCAGGGCCCACCCTGCAAAGGGGCAGGGTGAATGAGGTAGCGCCCCCAGTGGTGGGCAAGGGAAGCGGGGTGTCCCCTGGTGGTGGAGGGAGGCAGTGCACCCCGCTAGGTAAGCAGGCAAGAATCCGGTTTACTGGGCTGTTCAGGAGGATGCCAAGGAAGGGGGGAGCATGCTCAGACCCCCACATATCCAGGGACAGAGTCCCTAGCACTGTTTCCCAAGCCTTACCATCCCCGGGGGCTCTGCTCAGGCCCCCTTGCCCTGGCAGGGAGTGTCCGGGGCTGCCCCCCACACTCCTGGGAGCAAGAGGCAGGAGAAAGTCTGGCCTTTCCGCCAGCATCGCCCGCCCATCCCTCCCTCCCTCCCAGCGCTTGCACGCGCACACACACACACACACACACACACGCACACTGCTGCTTCCCCTCCACGTCCAGGATCTGCCAGCGGAGGATATTACTCAGCTCCCAAGCATCCCCCTCCAACCTGGCCGGCAGCCCAAAGGGTGGAGCCTGCGGGGAGAGGAGCTTGTGGGCTGGAGTCCTGGGGGTGGGAGGAGAGATGGGGGGGCACAAGGTAGGACGGGCTGGGGAGGGGGAGAGGAGAAAGTTTAATAGCTTGTCTGTGGACTTGCTGGGGGTTGGATCCTGGCTGGGGAGGAGATGACAGTGCACTGGTGGCGTCTCCTGTCTTCCAGCTGGGATTGTTCTGTTTCCTCCTCGTCTCTTTCTCTCCTCCCGCCTCGCCCGCTCTCGTCTCTGGGAGAGAACATGCTCCGACCTGCTCCCTCGCCGGCTTCCAGCCCTGCCTGCCTGCGATTCCCCCAGGCCAGGCCCAGCCGCCCTGCCAGCACGGCTCCCCCCGCTCGCTCCGGCGGGCCCAGTTTGCAGCCTCCAGGAGCAGAGGGACTACTGGGGTCACTGGGAAGTGCAGCCGGAAGGGCAGGGCCCACATGGTCCCTCGCATGGGCTTTGATCAGTGCCACGGGCTTGAGGCGGACTGGGATTGCTCCATGGGCATGTTAGACTGAGTGGCACCATCCCTGCCCCTTCCCCCACACCGCCCTCCATCCTCCCCCCCCACAAACAGCCCCTCCCCCGCCCTATCCATCACACCCTTTTGCTCGGCACTCCCTGTACCCTACTCAGAAGTGGCCAGCTAGCCTCAGCCTCTGGGAGGCAGGCGGGTGTCGTTAGCCCCATTGGGGGAAACTGAGGCACGGAGTTAAAGAACTTGCTCAGGGTACCTGTTGTGGTTGCCGGGAGACAGTGGGCCTAAGCCCACCCAAAGCTAAAGGCTTAACCAAGGGGGAGGGGCCACTGAACCCAGGCCACCAGTAAATCCTGGAGACAACAAATGAAAAACCAGGGGTGGGGTCCATGGGGAGGAATTGACCGGAGTGGGGAGAGAACCCAGAGTGTCCAGAGCCCCCAAAGAACACAGCCCTGCGCCCCAGGACTGGGCTCTGGCTAGCCTGCTGCCCGCTGGCCTTGTGCTCTACCAGCCCCAACCAAAGCCCACTGGCGCCGGCAGAAAGACTCCCCGGGACTCCAGTGGGCTGTGGGTCAGCTACCCCCCACCCCCCAAAAAAGTATTTTGTTCCAGGGAGGGAGAGGCCGCAGCTCGGCCTGTGTTTATATTGGACCCTGCGCTGGCATGGGCCATTTCCAGCCCCACGGAGCAGCTCCGAAGAGGGGGGAAGTGAGTGTGGACACAGCTACTGTGCCCGGCTGCGGGGGGCGAGGGGCTGCTCTCCCCTGCTGTCAATGGCCCTATACCCATCACTCCAGAGGGGCACCCGCGCCCCCTGGTGGCCAGTGCCCTCCCTGAGGCCTGGCTTCCAAGGGGCGGCTTTTCCCAGAGCACCCGTGCCTGCTGGTTGGGGTCACTCCGCTCTGGGAGGCCAGTGACCCGGAGTGGGCTTGACCCTTGCTGTCCCCCAGCCCCTGCAGAGTCAGTCCATCCAAACCCTCTCCCGTGCTTCAGTCCCTCCCTCCGGCCCTGCCAGCCCGTCTCCAAACGCCTTGTAGCCTGGGCCTGCGGAGCCCCCAGGGGGCGAGGGACCATGGCTCTAGAAAGGGCCTGATCTTGCCTTCTTCGCTTCAAGGGGAATGTAAGCTGACCAAGGAGAGCAGGCTCAGGGCCCGGGGTTCTCCCCCCTTGCTCTGCAGCATGAGTCTACTCTGGCTCGCACGCTACGCCCGTCACCGTGGCATCTGAGCCCCAGAGCTGCAAAGAGATTTAGGCTCCTGTAGAAGCGAGGCGCCTAAATACCTTTGGAGGAGCGGGGGCCGGAGTGAGCACTGGGCACTGAGTCACCTGATTGGCCTGGGCCACTCCCAGGTCCGTCTCTGTTCCTTGGGTGGGGGGCCTTGTTCGCTGATGTGGTCTCAGGTGGGCAGGGCTCCTTGCAGCTCGAAGGGGAGGGGGTGAGGAGATGGTTGCTAGTTCCTGGAGGAGTGAGTCCCACGCTCCTTCACCAGCCCCACACCCGTCTCCTGTACTGACCTGCATCGCCTTGCAGCGGAGGTGCTGAGGTTGGTGGTCAGCAGGTATCCTGCACCTGTACCATCGAGTGCCTTGAGACCTTGACTTTGACCCGGCCATGATCCAAAGGCCACTGCAGTCAATCCCCCAGGCCCATTGGACGTGACAGTAGGAGGCACCATGCTGTGTGTTGTATCGGCTGGACGGGCCCCTGGCTCGGGCCAATGCTTTGCCTCAGCCAGTTTCCACTTCTAGCGTATAGTCGCCAAGGCTGATTTTTTTTGATTGGTTCTTCCTTGCGCTCTGGGGAGGGGAGGGGTTGATCTTGGCTCAGCCCTGGGGGCATTTTGTGTTTCTAGGAGGGGCCGTTTGCTCCGCCGCTTGGCAGGCTAGTGCCGCTGAGCCTTAGTTAGTCATGGGCCAGGACCCCATTGTGCTAGGTGCTGGATAAACCCAGAACAAAGACACAGTCACTGCCCCAAGGAGCTTACAATCTAAGTGAGACCCGGAGGCTGATATGAATGGGAGTGGGATTGTCAGTGACGGGGCTGTGGGCAGCTCGGCCTAGTGGTCACAGCGGGAGCCAGGCCTACCGCTGGTGGTTGCCAGGCGATGGCAGCTCTAAGCCCACCCACAGCTAAAGGCCATTGAACCCAGGCCACTAGTAAATTCTGAGGACAGCAAATGACAAACCAGGGAGAGAGGAGTGACGGTCAAAGCAGCCAGGAGCCGGGAACCAGAGCCCAGAGCTGGAGCCAGAGGTCAGGAAGCAGAGCCAAGGGTCAGCACTGGGGTATCTGGAGTGAGGCCCGGCTGGGAACAAGCAGGCACAAGCCCTACCACAGCTGCAGATAAATGCTTGGAGCAGCTGCTGGGCTTAAGCGCCGGCTTGCTGGGCCTTCCAGCTACTCAAGCGGTGTAGCTAGTCGGGCAGCCGACTACAGGCCAGCGGTGCTCAGTCGCTTGCCCAGAGACTGGCCCTGCTTCCTGGCAGTGACCCCTTTGCGGCTCTATTAGAGACCCTCGCTTTTCTTTAATCATTTGGATCTTTTCGCAGAACTCAGGAGCTCCAGGTTCGATTCCCAGCTCTGACACTGACTCTGTGTGAGGACGGACAAGCTGCTGCAGCTCTCTGGCCTCCATTCCCCACCTGTAAAATGGGGATAGTACTGTCCCCTCAACCTCACCCTTTGTTGCCTATTTATACTGCAGGCTCTTTGGGGCAGGGGTTGGCTCTCGTGCTGTGTCTGTGCAGTGCCTGGGGCCGGGGCCCTGATCTCGGCTGAGGCCTCTCGCTCCTACTGTCGTACACGTAACACGGTGCCCCTTGCACAGAGTGTTCCCAGCCGGTTTCCTTTCCAGCCCCGTGCTCCCTCTATAATTATCTGGGTCGATTTCTAGTTTCCCTTTGTGACTGTCACTACAGTAATTACAGCCAGCCTGATCCCGGAGAGTTATTCTTTCTTGGGAATACCAACGGGCTGGGCTCTGCTTTTAATGTCCTTTTCGGAGCTGAAATCCGGGACTAACTCTTCTGGCTTATCGGCTGCTAATTTCCTCTCCGAATCCCTCGCTCCTGCGACCAGCTGGGAGGTGGATTCCTGGCTGGCGTCAATCAGCCTAGATCACTGAAGTGACGCTGATTGACGCCAGCTGAGGATCTGGCCTGTTATTTTCCCTTGTGGAGGGGAGGTGTGTGGGGTTGGTTTTTTGTCGCTCCCACGCTGCAGCTCTCGGTGCCTTGGCAGGGGGCAACACGCCGGGGAGTTTCTATTGAAGGTGGATCAGTGGGATTTAATCCAAGCTAACCACTCATGCCCCAAGGCCTGGTGAGAGGATCTATGGATGGGCCAGAGGAGGAGAAAGGGGAGGGTGGCTCAGTGGGCCACGCCAGGCAATCTGGATCTGCACAGGAAGCCCAAAGGTGAGCAGGTGCCCGAGCCAGCCCTGGTGTGCCTGCAAAGGGCTGAGGTGGGCAGGAGAGGGCAGCACCAGAGCAGATTTAACCCAGCCTAGGATGGAGTGGAGGAGGAGGAGCGACCAGCATGTTGATCATCTCTGCAGCCCCTTCCGCTTCCTGTGGCTGGCTGGGAGCCCTTGGGCTCTCTGCGTCTGCATCTGATCGCATGGGGGGCAGGGCTGCCCCTGCAGCTCAGACTCCGCCTGGCACCAGTCGCTCCCCCCAAAGGGCTCTGCTTTCTTTTGGCAGCTGGGGGAGCCCAATTGGCACTGGGCTGGGATTGAACTGAGCTGCCCATTGGCCGGCGGAGCTCCTGAACCGGCACTGGCTGAGGGGATTGGCTGGCTGCCCTCTGAGGAGCTTTGCCAGCTCCGACCTAATCAATTCTACTTGGTGTCCTTGTGCCTGGCTGGTTAGGACCCTGTGTGCCGTGAACTTCCTCCCAGCAGTGCCCTGTCTTAGAACCCCATTGGCAGGAGCTTCCTCCCCCATGTGCTGTGAGCTTCCTCCCAGCAGTGCCCTGTCCCAGCACCCCTGTGCTGTGAGCTTCCTCCTGGCAGTGCCCTGCCTGGCCCCGGTTCTGCCTCTAATGCTCGTTTCCTCCAAGCGTGATCTGCTTGTCAGTGCCAGAGCAAATTCAAACCCTCCCACCACTAACCTTGGCCGTGCCAGTCTTTGCTGCCAGTGGTGGGCACTTGCTGCCAGCCGTGCCTTGTCCGTGGCAGCTGCTGCTGGCTTCCAGAGCAGGCGCTGGTGCGTGCGTTCGAGAGATGCCCTTCGGGACACGGCAGGATCTCATCTCTTCTTGTCATTTTTTTTTTTGTGGTCTGGCCATAAGGTATAAAATAAATAAATAACTAGCCCCGTGAATCCATTTGGAATCGCTGCCTCACGCTGCCTTCTCCTCTGGGGACAGAGTGTTACACAGATGCTTCCTTGCTCAACAGGAAGTTCTCCTTAGCGGCACGGGCTCCCACGTCCCCCCGATTAAAGCAAGATGCTCTAAAAGACGCCGTCAGCCACGCAGGCCTCCCTGAGCTCAGGCTGGCAGCAGCGAGACTGGGAGATCAAGGAGGCTTGTTAGAAAACGCAGGTAGGAAATAAGCAGGAACCCCATTATAATTAGACAGCATTATTACAGCAGAGCCAAGAAGGGCCGGCTGAGCTCCAGCCCCTATTGTGCCAGGTGCTGCCCAGACACAAAGTGAAGGGCTCCTGCCCCCCAGATCTAACTAGAGAAGGCAGCCAAAGGGCAGGAGAAAGGAAGGATGCTTAACCCCATTTTACAGATGGAGAGTTGAGGCACAGAGACACAACGGGCCAGATTTTCACGCGATCTCTTGGCAGGCAGGGCTCTTTTGAACATGTGGCCTTTTCCGACTTGCCCGTGGCCACGTGGGCAGGCTGTGATAAAGCCAGTTTAGATCTAGCCCTCTTGAGCCGAGCCTGGTGCTCTAACTGCCCCATCTCCTCTCCCCAGACGGGTCCTGTGCAGAGAAGCACTTTGAAACGGAGTGCACGTGACAGACAACAGGAAGGGCCACAGGACCATTCGGCCTCTCCGGTGCTGGAAGCGTGGGAAACGGTTCTTTGGTCGTCAGCGGGTGTGTGGCTGGAGAAGAGAGCTGGAGGCGGAAACAAGAAGTGACCCACTTCAAAGCCTCATGTACGAAAAGCTGCCCCTGGGGCTCACCCTCACCTGCTAGCGTCTATTTCCCTAGCCTAGATTTGCCCCATGAATGATCTGACATTTATTAAACCGGGATCTGCAGCCCAAACTTCTACTGACGGCTATGGATGTAAACAGGATGCTACTAGAGAAAGTGCCAGTAGGTGGCGCTTGAGAACATACAGCACGATGCCTGGGCTTGGGAGGGCCAATAAAACTTGTAGTGGCCTGCAAATGGCTTCCGCTGAGCTGCGACCTGCTTCGAGCACATCTCACCCCTGCTTCTGGGGTGAGCCATAGCACGGCTACGCAACAGCGGAGGAGAAACACGGGATCCCGTTGAAATGGCCAGGGTGGGATGTAGGGGGAATTCGTTGACCTCACTGCTGTTCACATCTCTGCTCTTGCCAGGGCCGTGCTGTCTTTAATGATCGTAAGAGGTCAGGCGCTGAGACGCCTGGGATCTCAGTGACCTCAGCATCGCTCTGTGTTGGGGCACTGACTCCAAGGAAAGAGCATCCCCCAGCGGAGGTACCCAGCGCAGTCCCTCCTACCATGCTGGGGCACATAGGGCTCAGTACTGATCCAAAGGGGAGAATCGCCCCCTCAGTGGTCACCCCCAGGTTCTTGTCGCACAGCCATCCCTAACTCACTGGGATAGTAGGGTCAGTGACTCAGAGGAGAGACCACCCCCGATTCACCAATTCCTGCATCTGAATCGAAGGCCTCCCAGCCAGACTTAGCAAGCGAGCGATGACTAGCTCACAGCTGCGGGCCTGGCTTGGGGATGTTTTTATTTAACCTGGTACACCTGCCCCTTGCGATGCAGTGAGCCCCAGCCTTGCTGCCCAGGCTCTCTTCCTCCCTAGGTTTACTGATTCAAGCGTCAGCCCTCCAGCAGTGTCATACGGTGTCTTCGGGCCACCCTCCCTTGAGCCAGGATGACATCAGGCAGCCAGGTGGAAGCAGAAAGCTGTTCCACCATGATGGATAACGCTGTCAGCGCTCTGTCCAGTTCAACTCCGGAGCCTGTCTTGGCAGCTGAAGTCTGTGTGCTCTTTCCCAGAAGGATGCAATCGGGGGCGGGGGATCGGAGGTCTCAGCTGGGATTAGACAGACACATTATGGGCACTTCTTTTCATCGTTGCTTTAATCATATAGCAAGATGAGTGACTTCCCAGAGGTAGCGCTCTGGACTGGGATTCAGAACACCTGGGGGGGGTCTGTCCCTGGCTCTGCCACTGATCAGCTGTGTGACCTTGGGCAAGTCACTTCACCGCTCCGTGCCTCCGTTTCCCCACCCTTTGTCTCTCTTGTCTATGTAAATGGGAAACTGTTTGCAGGCTGGGTCTTGCTATGTGTGTGTACAGCATCTAGCGCAAAAGGGCCTTGATCTCAGTGAGGGCCTCTAGAGGCTGCCACAATAATGTATCACATAGAGATTTCCCTATAACTAAGCCACTTCTCCAGCTCTGTCTCTGCTCAACACTAACAGAGTAACAGTCCAAACACTACAGTTTGCCATACGGGCATTGTAGGGTTTACAAAAGGCTATTATTGCAGATACTGTAATTCTTTGGTGGATGGGGGGAAGAATTGAGTACGAAAAGAGGGGTAAAATTTAGGTCTAGCGTTTTTGATTCCGAGATTCCATGTCCCCTCTCTCTCTCTCTCTCACACACACACACACACACATCATGAATTTGGTGGCATGAATAAAATCTAACCCAGCCTCAAACCATCCTGGTCCACATTTTGTAAACCCAACAATGTAACTCACCAGGTTTTGCAAAAACCCCAAACCCAGGTTCCCTGGTCCATTTCTGAATATTTCTTTGCATCTCAGGATACGCATCAAAAGGCATCAGAAAGGGAGTGTGGTCTAGTGGCCAGTGCAGAGCCTTGGGAGTCAGGACTCCTGGGTTTTCCACTTGGTTCTGGGAGAAAAGGGTTGCCTAATGGTTGGCGCAAAGACCTGCGTGTCAGGGCTGCTAACATCTTTTCTGCCACTCTGTCGCTGATTCGCTGTGACCTTGGGTAAGTAATTTCATCTCCCTGTGCCTTGAGATTTATGGCCCAACTCCAGAAATTATCAGCACCATCTACAAAAATAGAAATATCTCCATTATTACATTTTAAAATATAATAAGGGCAGCTGAGTCGCACAATGGGAGGCGCTGGCTCAGCTATACGCACCCTCCTCCCGAAAGCGCCACGTATTAGCAAAAATGCAGCTGTATGTTTGAATGCACCGGAAACTTACATTATAGACAACTGTTGGGTTAAAGGAACCGTCACAGGAAAAGGGAAACTGTCAGGCTAAAAGTTGTGTTTTTAAAGGGGGAGGAAGAGGGGACGCCTTACCTTCGTTACGTGATGGGTGTAGACACCTATGGTGGATGGGGAGAGAGCGGATCTTTCCCTTGAGTAGGGGGAGCTGCATGCTGTATGTGCATGGATTGACAAGGCATTAGAGCTGGGCTAGCAGTGGTGGATAAAGTAATCCCCTTAGCATACTGGGAGAGCGGTGGTGTGAGGAGTCATGCTTGGCTAGCATAAAGAAGTACATATGGCCATTACCCTAGCTGAGGTTAGAGCCCCGGCTGTGGGGAGCCTTTCTGAACTTCTGTTTGAAATCCTCTGACCTGTGGGAAGATTTGGTTGGTTTGTTTTGCGTTTCGGGCTCCTAAGGTAGTTGTCCCTGAGAATAACTCTCCTGGCCTGGCCCAGCTACCCAGAGCACCTTAAACGGGCCTTGCTGCATGACTGTAATAAACAAAATAAAATGAAACTGCCGCTTTTGGTTTCCCTTTTGCATTTCATTCAGCATGATAATCCATTCGTCGGTTTCCCCTTTGTGTCTGGTCAATTTCACTTTCTTGTTCCCCTGGTCTCACACAAGGCTGCCATCTCTGGGCTGCTAGGGGAGTGTTTATTTAAATAAAAATAAATGGAAAATGTTCTGTTGCTCTTACGGTTTGTAATTTTTTTTTTTAACTTCCATTTAGGCCCGAATTCGATCTGATGGCGTCCCTGTGAAAGCCTCTCTGCTTTCAAACGTTGCCAGTGTTTCTAGTAAGGTTGTGGGCCTGAAGCAACCCTGCTTGGGGGGAATATCAGGCCAATAAAGACTGTGTGGCACAGTGAGAGGGAGGCACACTCACACCACTCAGTGGACCCGGGTCAGTACGAAGAAGTGTGTCTTTATTCTGATGTGATGCTTGTATTGCGGTAGTGCCGGGAAACCAGCTGAACGAGGTGTGGTACAAACATGGTAAATGACCAGCTCCAAACCTACAAAAAGGACTCATGTGCTTAAAGAATGTGAGTAGCCCCACAGATGCCATTGGAACTACCCAAGCGCTCAAGGCTGAGCAAGTGTATTAGTGTTTGAAGGATTGGAGCCATAGTTAATAATTTTTAAGACCATAGTTCAACTGAGGTTTTCAAAGGGGCCTGAAGGGGTTAATTCTTTCAGAAACTGGCTCCTTACTCCCTTAGGGTTTTTTTTCTAAGGCCTGGTCTATGCTAGGAAATTAGGTCAGTCTAACTACGCTGCTCAGGGGTGTGAAAAATCCACGCCCCCGAGCAATGCTGTCTTCTTCTTAGCATCTGCGCAATGTGCCTCAAGTGGCATGCGACCAGGATTCATCACTGAATTTGGTCTGCTGGTTGGATCATTAGCTTCCCCAGCCCGGGCTGGGTGCTGACCTGACGGGGAGCGTGACATGGACAGTGATCCACGCCCCCCCAGTGATGCAGTTAAACCGACCTAACCCCCCAGCCCGGTGCAGACAGTACTAGATCAGTGAGAGAATTCTCCTGTTGACCTAGCTACCACCTCTCGGGGAGGTGGATTACCTATGGGAGAACCTGCCTGTTGGCGTAGGTAGCATCTTCACTGAAGTGCCACAGTTGCAACGGTTTAAATGTAGACAAGCCCTAAATCTCAGCCTTTAATGGATCAGCCACACTATGGTTCCTCCGTTAGAGATCGTAGCTAAAAAAGCTGTTTAATTGTCTATCTAACTGTTCCTTCCTGGATCTTGTCCACGCTGCGCCTGAGACTTTCAACAGTGGCTAGTGATTTTGGAGGTCTGGTCTGAAACTCCTTAAAGGGGCCCGACGTTCAGGAAAAGCCGAGCTGCCATCCGATCTCTTTAAGGCACCTTTTGGGTTAGGCATCCAGAATTTGTGAGGCGTTACCTTCTAAAATGTTGATCTGTGTACGTTACTATAGGGGAGGCAGAATGCAACGGTTTCGTTCAGTTGTGACTTGACTTGCGGTGCCTGGAAATGCAATTTGGACTTCACACGCAGATCGGGGACCGTGTGCAAAGTTATAAAAAAAAGGGCTAAGCCCAGAGACTTGGAGGATTGTGTCTATTAGCGTAATAGGAATACAGGGCCATGGGCACTCAGAAGATACAGAACTGGCATAGCTACCATTGTTGAAATGTCTTATTCCTCGCTCTGTAAACCTGGATTGACCTGCAGCCATTGTAAAATGTTGAACCAACTAGCTAACATACAAAAGAAGAAAAATTCAGTGGCTCTTGTCGATCACAGCGGGGGAAATGTCTGGATGGAAAAGCCGGTTCAGGTAGTGGGGGAGTCATGGGGGGGGGGGGCGGATGTGTATGGCTGAGGAGAGAGAACAGTTTGGCCTAGTTTAGGATAGGGTGACCAGATGTCCCGATTGAAACAGTGGTTGGGGACAGGGACTACCAGCCAGAAGACCTGCCTTCTATTCTCAACTGTGCCACAAAACCTGCTGCCCTTCCCCGTGCCTCCGTTTCCCCGGGTATAAAACGGGCATATCGAGAGGCACCTACCTCACAGGAATGGGTGTGAGGAATGGGCTTTACATTGGCAAATGCTGTGAGCCCTTGCAGTGGGGCAAAGGGGTATAATGAAACCAGTCTTCACGACCCCCATCCCCACAGGATGGGTGAGGGATCGTGGCCTCCTGGTTGAAAATCCATGCCACCCTGACCTCATCACCCTATATCCCTGCCCCAGAGGTCCTGCAGCAAGACAAACTGACAGCTCCAGGGTCCTTTTACAGAAAGTTCTTTGCTTCAGCCTCTCCCGCTCCTGCGAATGTTTGGGCGGTGGCAGAGAGGGAGCGTGGCAGGCCGTGCCCACGGTGCAGGGGGAGCTGCGCCTTCTGAACTGGCGTCGGGCACGGGCATCCTGCGGGGGAACCCGGCTGGCCAAGCAGCTACTGAAAGGGGACCGTGGAAGGCAGAGGGAAGGGTGCCCCGAGGGGAGCGGGCTAGAGAAAAGCAGCAGGGTGCAACTGCCCAGACTCCCGGCTCCTGCCTCGGGGTGTTTGTCTGCCAGGAAAAAGGGGACCAGACGTGCGCTGAAAGCCAAGAGCAGGGGGATGTAGCTGGAGCCTCTGGATTAGGGAGGATGAATGAAAGAGAGCAACGCCCGCTGCCTTGCTGGAGGAGACTCGGTATTGTGCAGTGCGTTGACATACAAACCCTGCTCCTTGGAGGATACCCACCCACTGGTCCCAGATACTCCAAAACCCCTTCCCTGCTGGTCGCACCAGATTGCGCTTCTGTTAGCTCCCGGCCTGCTCACTGCTCAGACCTGGCCCCGGCCCAGTGGAATACTAATTGGGAGCCTGGCCTTTCCTCATCGGGCCTGGGCGTGTGGGAGGGCAGGGGAACTGGGGGGGGCGGGGCGGGCGAGATGGCCTAGCTGGAAGCAGATCCACTAATTCAACAGTAAACTCAGGCTCTCCTTCCACCGCCTCTGCCTAGTAAGTGATTCCTTCTAGTGCATGATGTTGTGTCCAGCAGGAACTGAAGATTCATAAGGGTTGTGGGGGGGGAGGAATTGTCAGCGGAGAGGCATCACTTTCCTCCATCCACCCACCCCTTCCCTAAATTTAAACAGGAAAAGCTTTTAAAAACACACCTGCCTGTACGCTTGCAATACCGTTCTTCCCTTTGCCACGGTGCATGCGGGGAGCGGGAAGGGGTTAGAGCAGGGGACTGGATTCAGGATGCCTGGGTTCTACTCCTGCCTTGAGGGGCAACTGATTTCACCTCCCTGAGCTTGCGTCTCTAGCTGTAAAATGAGCTTGCGTAATTCCCTGAAGTGGTCTGGAGGTTTGTTAGCAAAGGGCTTTGAGATCCTTGCATTGCTCGTATCTACCATGTCACAGACCAAGGCCGCCTTTAGAAAACAAAAGGATTGTAATCAAGATGAAAACACCAGACAGCGTCGCTCCTTACACGGAGGACTGGCGAGGCTGGCTCTGTTAGCCTTAAGCTTCGGGCATGAAATATGTCCGTGGATCAAAGCTCGGCTGTCCCAGTTCAACCTTCTGTGGAAGTCAAATTTAATGTCATGCCGTTTCCCCTGTGCGTGCGTGTGCGTTTCGAGTCTATTGGCTCTGCAGGGCCTGTTCATAAGAAGCTAGGCTTACTCTGATGCTCTTGACCAAAATTTCACACTCTCCACCCCTCCCCCTGCCATTATGTTGGTTGCTGTGTGCCGGTTGGTTGCCACCTTCAAGCATAGAGGTGCCCATTGGGTGAGGCAGGGAGGGATCCTTTGGGGTATAAAATGTTGTTCATCAGTTTCCATATGAGGAGAGATTAAAAAGACTGGGACTGTTCAGCCTGGAAAAGAGATGACGAAGGGGGCATCCTATGATAGAGGTCTATAAAATCACGAGTGACCTGGAGAAAGTGAAAGTAGGTGTTACTTACCCCTTCACATAACACAAGAGCCAGGGATCACCCAAAGACCTTAATAGGTAGCAGGTTTAAAACAAACAAAAGGAAGTATTTCTTCACACAATGCACAGTCAACCTGTGGAACTCCTTGCGAGGGGATGTTGTGATGGCCAAAAGTAGAACTGGATTCAAAAAAGGGCTGGATACGTTCATGGAGGGTAGGTCCGTCGATAGCTATTAGCCAAGATAGTCAGGGCCACAACCACATGCTCTGGGTGTCCCTAAACTTCTGACTGCCAGGAGTTGGGACTAGACCAGTGGTATTCAAACTTTTTCTCTGGGGACCCAGTTGAAAAAAATTGTTGATTCCCGTGACCCAACGGAGCTGGGGATGAGGGTTTTGGGGTGCAGGAAGGGGTTCTGGGTTGGGGGGGCTCAGGACTGGAGCAGGGGATTGGGGTGCCGGATTGGGGCGCGGGCGAGTGCGGAGCCGGTGCTTGGGATGGGGGCAGCACATGGAGCCCTGTGGCCTCCCTGCTTAGGAGCCAGACCTGCTGCTGGCCACTTCCGGGGCACAGCGCAGTGTCAGAATAGGTAGGGACTAGCCTGCCTTAGCCGGGCAGCACTACCGACGGGACTTTTAATGGCCCGGTCGGCGGTGCTGACCAGAGCTGCTGCGACCCAGTGCCTTCCATTCCGTGACCCAGTACTGAGGCGCGACCCGCCGTTTGAAAACCTCTGGACTAGACGACAGGGGATGGATCACTCAATAATTCCACTGTTCTGTTCATTCCCTCTGAAGCGTCTGGCACCAGCCACTATCAGAGGACAGGATACCGGGCTAGACAGAGCATTGGTCTGACCCAGTGTGGCCATTCTTATGTTTTTCATATTCATTTAAAAGTTGAAGGAAAGAAAATAACTTAATGGAGAATTGATGTCTAAGGCCCTGATCCCACAACTGGATCCTTTTGGGTGGACCCCTTTAGGCCAGCAGATGGACCAATGTTGCAAGACCTGTACCTAAAAGTGCAATCACCTTGTCAAGGATCTGTGGGATCCCTGTCTTATTTGAATCCTCTCCCTAAAATTTGTTAATATCAATTCCTCCCTCCTACTCTGTACATGCTCACAACACACCAGGAAGTGTTACCAGCTCTTACAATCTTACTGCAAGAGTCTTAAGCGATGGTCTAAAACCCGGAGTCCCATGGAGTGAATTTCAGCTGTCTAGGATAGATAGGTGCTGGAACGAGGGTTTCCGGGAGTGCTGCCGGATCCCCTAGCTTGAAGTAGTAATAACAATCCAAATAGATGGTTTCAACCTTCAGCACCCAGCCCCACTATAGAAATTGTTCCCACACCACTGGTTTCTAGTTCTTGTGGTTATGGAGAAAAGCCTGAAAGCATGACCTATGGGCTCAGAAACCAGAAGGCAAAAGAAAAAGAATACAATTGATTTCTCTCTCTCTCTCTCTCTCTCTTGAATTTTAAGCCAGTCTCGTGATTTTTGGAGGGCCTGACTGAGAGCTTGGGGTTGGTAATATTGTATAACCTCACACACAACTAAGCAGCCTGACCCACAATACACTTGCTTTAACCTTTCTACTCAACACACCTCCTGCTGGCTCATCGCTCACTCAGAGATAAAACCCATGGGCACACAACTCATTTGTGTTATGACATACACACGCCGCACATCACGTCTTGCCCTCAAAATGCAGCCACCACCCATGCAGCTCCGAAAATCCCCTCCACGTGGATTCTCATGGTCATTCTCTCATCTTTGTCTGTCATTCATACAGCCCAAACGCTTGCCCCCAGTGTCAATGATTAGCATACGCACAATGCACTTACACAACCCAAATC
This sequence comes from Terrapene triunguis, assembly GCF_002925995.2. Classification (NCBI taxonomy): domain Eukaryota; kingdom Metazoa; phylum Chordata; order Testudines; family Emydidae; genus Terrapene; species Terrapene triunguis. The sequence goes on from NW_020664545.1 coordinate 6,218,506, forward strand.
AGTCACTTGACACGTTAGCTTCCACACCACACAGGCCAGATTCCTTCCGCACACAACTCCCTTCTGCAGCACTTCTGCTGTTCAGCCAACCAATTACTGTTGCACATGCAATCGCGCCCGCGTGCTCTTGTGCACACAGTCGAGCCTGCACACTCTTGCACATGGAACCTCGCCTGTGCGCTCTTGCACTTTTTCAATGTCTCCCGCACACTCATTCTCTCATCTTTTCACACGCACCCTCACTCTCTTTGCACGTTACGCTTACACACACACACACACACACACACCCATCTCTTTCTCTCCCTATCTGGGCGCTCCCTCCTGCCCTTTAAGGGTTAACCTTCCTCTCCGCTACATCGCGTTCCACAGATTGACACATCCTACTGGCGGCGGGTCCCGGCCGCCCAATCGGCGGCAGCCAGGCCGTGCCCCACGTGGGGGCGGGCCGCTCCCGCCGCGCTCCCATTGGCCAGCCGGCTCGGCGATTGCCCGCACGAGCCAGGCCCCACGTGGAGCTGGCGCTAGTTCATTGATCGCGCTCCCCCCGCACAGCTGCTGCTGCCGCCGCGGCGGGGCCGAGGCCGGCCGGGAGCGAGCGCGCGGGCAGCCCCCGACTCCGGCCGCCCCCTCCGCGCTGGGTGCAGCCGCCCGGTGAGTCCCCCGGGGGCGGGAGCTGGGCTGCGGGCGGGGGGGGCCGCTCCCTGCCCGCCGGGCTCTACCTGCTGCGGAGGGGCAGGGCCCATTGTTTGCATGGAGGTGGGGGGGAGCTGGTGAGTGGGGGCACTTGCTGGGGGGGGCAGGTTCTCAGGGGGGCAGGAGACAGAGTTGGGGGCACTTGGGGGCGGGGGCAGCTGGGGGGGCGAGGGAGGAGCCACTCTTTGGAGGTGCAAGGCAGGGGGTGCTGGCTGGCTCGCCAGTGAGCTTTCTGGGGGGCAGGGCAGGATGTTTGGTTAAGAGCTTTTTCTGGGGTGGCCGTAAGTGGGGACTATCGTCTAGGGGAGCCCTGGAGGGGGCACTAGAGGGAGGATGCCTGGGACATCACTGGATGGGGTGGCTGGGTTTTTGCTTTAGGAGCAGGGGAGCCTGCAAGGATGGGGGGGGGGGGTATTCCTTGCCGGCCCATGGCCGTGCATGGACATAGGCGCGTGGCGGTGTTGCGTGGATCTGGGCTAGGGAGAGGCGTTGCTGGGGAGTGCCCTGCCGTCCGTGTCAAGGGCCTTACCCACATAAAGAGGGTTGAGTTCCTCCCCTGCGCAGGGCTGGCAGGGGCGCTTGCAGGCGAGGTGCATAGATGGGACATAGGCCCTTAGGGGATGCATAGGGAACCACGGGAGCCGTGCCCGGTGGCCCTAGCTATTTCAGTGATGGGGGGCCAGCCAGGTGCTTGGGGTGCAGGGTGGCAGGTGGGTTCTTAATGACAGAGCTGGGCGAGGAGCATCTGGGTTGGTGGAGTTGGAATTTAGATCCGGGTGAGCTGGATCCTGAGAGTTTGTGGATGAATGAGTGTGGGCGTGTTGAATAATGGGCCAATGGGGCCTAGATTCAAACTTTGGGTGAGATATTTGTTGGGGGCTGAGGAAGGGACCTCTGGCTGAGGGTCACTGCTGTACTGGGATGCATGGAGAAGGGGTGTGTAAGGCAGAGACTTTCCTGTTGAAATTTAAGAAGCATTTCTTGGTTGGATCTCACCTTCTCCCACGGGATGGGGGAAGATGAGAAGCAGTGGCTCTGTGGCCGGCTGTAGTAGGACTGGTGGTAGCGGGGGTTTGGCAGGGAAGGAATGAAGAGGATTCTTCTCCTTTGAGTTTCTTTGGCTGGAACGTGACTGTCCCTGTCTCTTTCAGAGTCCGTAGCCGTGCTGGAGCTGGCTGGCTTCCTTGGGCCTGGGCCCTGAGAGAGGATCCCGTGACAGGAGTGGTGGAGTGAGATAAGGCTGGGATTGCAGGCCTGCTTCGCTCCAAAGATGTTCCCCCAAAACCGCCCCCCGGTGAGTGCCCCGGTTAGACGCCGTTCCCACGGCCCTGTGTGGAGCAGCATTGGGCTGTTCCTTGACCCGCATCCCTGCAGGCCGCTCTGTCTGGATTGCCCCACCTAGGAGAGGGAGGAAGCGGTTGTTGCAAGTATCTGTGCTTCTGCCTTTGCGTGAGAGTCCCTCGCTGGTATAGCTTAAAGTGTGAATTTAAACCGGTGCGAAAGGCGGTGTGGACGCTCTTATTCCGGTTTCTCTTAGGAAGAGGATCTAAGATAAACTGAATGACCAGCGTTTGCACAGGAGGGTTGCGCTGATTTAGCTAAATCAGCTTCAAACTGGCGCAAATTCTGCGTACGCGCGAGGGCTTAACCGGAGCTTGGTTTTATACCCCTCCGACGGTACATCCTGCGTTCGTCTTAGGGCGGGTGTTCTCCAGCTTGGCTGTTAGTCCCTGGCTGTCAAGCTGGGACCAAAGGTGGCAAAGGCTCGCCCTTCGAGGAGCTGATTTCCTTTGTGTCCATTCTCCTTCAGCTGTCCCCTTCCCGCGAGTGCCTTGCTGTCTGTCTCTCCCTTGTGACAGAGCCAGGTGTGGGGCTGGTGGCCCCAGGAATTGGGACTGGGGCTTCTGCGGTCGTTGTTCCCCCTCCCAAGAGCCTGGTTCTTGCAGGCTGCGTGAATAGCACGGCCACGTTGCGGTGACTGCCCTCTTCCTTCCATGCCCTCCGCCGTAGGCTCATCTCCAGGCACCCGCCGTGGCTTCGGCAGCTGCCAGCACGGTTTCCACGACCCCTCAGTCCCTGAAACTGACCTACCCGGAGACCTTGGACCGGATCAAGGAGGAATTCCAGTTCCTGCAAAACCAATACCACAGGTAATGCGCTGCCAAGCCCCACCGCGCCAGCGAGAAGCGGTGCCACTTTAACTGAGCTGGCAACAAAACGCTCCTGTATCTCCATGCTGGGCATTAGGTCTAGGTGGGTGGGAAGTGGCATGCCACGCTGGCACGGGCACTGAGCCATACATGCAGCAAGTGTGTAAGAAGCCACCTCGGTTCCTTGAAATGCTCTTCTTGGGCAGCGCTGCTCAGCTCCTGTGCTTTCGGCTCTATCCCAACGTGAGCTTGGGCTTTCCCCCTGCGTGTCTGGTAATCTGGGTCCAGATTCCTGCCTGTTCTCTTGCCAGTCTAAGCAATCCCTAAATGCACCCCCTTCCCCCGCCCCTGCTCTGTAGCTTGCTACATTTGGAAAGCAGATGAGAGAACATTCAGACTTTCTGCAACCTGTTTCCTTGGAGCACGGAAGCCCATGACACACACACCTTCCTGTGCGCCTGCCTGAATCCGCCCCCCCCCCCCCGCCCCCTTTTCCAGTTCCCTACCTCTTGGCAGATGGGACTGAATGGATTCTGCCCAGTGGCTCTTTTTTTCTGGGCTAGGGGTTGGCAGACCAAAGTTTTGCATGAGTCTTAAATGCAAGCTTTATGCTTCTGTGCCGCCGACTAATCCTTGTTCTCTTGGTGGGGGGTGGTGGATGGGGGTGGGGGTCTCTCTCTCACTCTTTATTTTTACAGCTTGAAGTTAGAATGTGAAAAACTGGCAACAGAAAAAACAGAAATCCAGCGACATTATGTCATGGTGAGTGGGGTGCGGGGTGGCGCTCCCCTTTCCCAGCGTTCGGAGCGAGCGAAAGGCCAACCGGGTTGGGTTCCCTTGGCTCCCAGTTTATATTTGGGCTGCTGCGCCTGCCCCCAGAGATCTGGCTGGGTGAGCTCACTCATGAGATGAGTGCGGCTGAGCTCTGCCTTGGTGGCTTTCAGCTGCATGTTAATGCTGCTGGAGAGGGTGGGAGGGAGCACTGGTCTGATGATTTACTGGGCCCCAAGCTGTGCGGGGAGGGGAGGGAATTGACAGGCAGGTACAGCCCCATCTCTGCTCTTATTCCTGGAGTTGGGAGGGGAAGGGGTTGGAATCTGCTCGTTAGTTTCCCTTTTCCATCTCTCTCCTCTCTGCTGGAAGAGAAATTGCCTAGAACGTGGGGCCTGTGTTTGAAGAAGACCGTCCTGGTTGCTGTATTGTTTCTCTGTTCCATGGGGTGGGGTGCGGGGGAGAGCTCGCCCCGCTTCTGGCAGAGAGATTTGGGGCAGTATCTTCTGATCCCAGCAGGTCCTGATAATGCAGGAACTCGGGGTCAGGCTGACCTCGCACGCCTGTGCTGGAGAGGACTTTGCAGTGGGTGGTTTGCCCGTTAGCCTTGCATCTCCCTTAGTGACGCCGTGTTCTTTCCCTTGCAGTACTATGAAATGTCCTACGGCCTGAACATCGAAATGCACAAACAGGTGAGTCTCTGGCATGCCTGGTCTTCCTGCCAGCTGTCTGTGGTAGCCCCTGGTGGGCTCACCTTTGCTTCCTGCTTCGTAGCCCATCCCCGTCCCAGATAAACCCAACCCTGTCGCTTTTCTCCTTATGCAAAACACAGCTTGGGGCGTGGGTTCCACCCTGCCTTTCCCATGTTACATGGGATGGGGGGGGGCAGCCCCCCACTATGGAAAAAGACAAGAGCCACTGTTGCGGAGTTAGAGTGGAGGAGTCCATTTCCAGCTCTGCTACTGACTTGCCTAGTGCCCTTGGGGTGGTCCCTCGGTGTCGCCTCCCCCCTGCGATACGGGGATAGTTCTGGCCGACAGAGGTGGTCTTTGTGCGCCCCTGCGGCAGGGGCTCCCTGTGAGCCTTTGCCCGGTGCTGGGGAAGCTCAGCGAGCATGCGGGGAAGATGGGCTTCAGGCCTGCGCGCTCAAACACTTGTGGGAGGCGGGCTTTGACATTCGCTGCTGTCCCGCTTGTCCAGTCCGGGGACCTGGTGCCGTGGGACCCCTGAGCTAAGCCAGGCAGCCCTTGGGCACTCAGCCAATGAATGGAAGACGGGTGAGAACTGGGCTCTGCGAGCCGGGGTGGAAGCTGCCAGATAATTTGTTACCAGCCTCTTGGTGAGCTCCGTTGAGCGACTACGCCGGGGCTGCCTGGGGACCTGGCAAGTGGCCTGAGGCCCTGTGATGCCCAGGAAGGGCCAAGTGTTGGATCTTCTCCCATTGCTGCCAGATCTGCCCTGCCACCCGCAGTGGCCACACGGCGGGAGCCGAGGTGGGTGTGGGGAGGGGACTCCAGGGCC
>NW_020664545.1:6223740-6239716 GCF_002925995.2 Terrapene triunguis
GTGCCAGGGTCGTGTTTGGTTTGGAGACCCGGCTGCAGCCAAGATTGGTCTGTCCCCCCCCCTCACCTCAGGAGCACTGGGGGATGTGGTGGGGTATCCTTAGCTCCAGGTTGCACTGACGGCTGCCCTGCTCCCTGGCTTTGCGTAGCCGGCCTGCTTCTCTGCTGCCTTCCCAGCAGAAGGAAAAGGCCACCTGGTAAAGCCAGGGACTAAGGGAAGCCCCCCCCCCCGCCCGGGGCGCGGCGGGCCCCCGGGAAGCGGCCAGCCCCCGCTCCCCCCCCCCCCCCCCCCCCCCGCCCCATTTCATCTGGCTGCTCGCTCACAGCGCCGCGCAGACAGCAGTATTTACTGCCGATTCCAGGTGCCGCTGGCCGCCTGCCAGCGTGCTGTCTGCACTTTTAACGAGGGCCCGTAAGTCTGCGCTCTGACAGCCAATGGCCCTCGTGTGAGAAATGGGAGCTGCCCGCGCCGAAGGCCGCAGGTTATCGGTGCTGTGGGGAGATGGGACCTCTCCTTTGCACGGCTGGCTCGTCGTCGCAAGTGGAGCCTTAGTCTGGGTCTTGTCCCCGTTCCCACCCCGCCCCCCCAGCAGGCAACCTAATGCCCCGGGTCCCCGGCCCGCTGCCTCTACCAACCCGCACAAGCCCTATTTTATTTTGCTTTATCGCACGCCGCTAGCTGCTGGCATAAAGAGCGCATCGTTAACTTAATGCTCAATAAGGAGTCTCGTTAATAAAAAGGACAAGCGTCTGAATGGTCCGGCCAAGGAAGAGTCCACCCAACGCACGTCTCGCTGAGCCGGGTCGCCCGCCCTACTCTCAATAAGCTCAGAGAAGGATCCCAAAACCCCGTCGTCTCGAGCGCCCAGCGGGCGGCTGCTATGGGGCAGCTGTGATGGCTAAAGGCGTCCGTTCGGAACGAGACGAAGGCGATCCGCTTCTTCTGGCGTCGCCATCGCGTGCCGGGATTCTCCGCCGCTGCTGCCCTCTGGCTGACTTCGAACCGGCGACCCGGTCAAAAGGCTCTGTATCCCGCCAGCTCTCAACTGACCCGTCCAATCCCTTTTAACCCTGGCCGCTCTTCACTACCGGGCGCGACGCTCTAGTTAAGCCCTGTCACTTCTCCCCAGGCGGCCTGGTTTCTCCCTCGTGTCGTGTGACTCTGGAGTGCGCCGCTTTCTTGTGTCAGAGCTTTGAAGAGGCTGGGAGGTGAGCGGGCCAAGCTCTGTTGGAATGGCTTTCTTCTCTCTGGCCGGCTCCTGGACTGGGAAGGAAGCCCTGGTCCCTAAGCATTCAACAGGGGAGTCATTGCACTGCGGCTGGAGAAGCTGGATTTTCTTTTAATGGCTGCTCCGTGTAGCACTATAAACCCTGCCGTGGTCCAGGCAGGAGAAGCTGCAGGCAGATCCCGGCGAGATGATATTTTTGGCATGTTATTTGTACCAGGAAAAACCCTCAAATCTGCCTGGATTTGGACTTTTCTACCCAAAATAGCGAGCGAAGGAGCTTGGGGAGGGGGGAGAAAAAGCCCTGAAAACAGCATGATCATTTTTCATGCTGAGAGCGTTAAAGTGCCAGTAAATTGCACATTAACGAGCGCGAGCGAATTGGAGGCAGCGTTCCCCGAGGAGCTGGCTGCCCATCAGTGCATTAGGAAGGAGAATCCATCACTGCTGGCCCCAGGAGATGGCTAAATCCTTCCCAGAAACTACCTGCTGCCAAATTTTTTTTTCTGGGGGCTAGTGAGTATCAGGGGAGGGGAGTGGCTGTTTCCTTTTTGGTGCTGGGGGGGGAATGCAGAGAGCACATGGCTCTTGGCTTTGTTTTTCTTGGGTGAGAGAGCGAGATCTAGGACGGGATCATTAGATTTACAGGCTCCAGCTGAGATCAGGGCTGCACTGTGCTAGATGCTGGACAGACGCACAAAGGCCCTCCCCAGAAGAGCTTGCAGTCTAAATGGAGGTGACTTTCCCAGGTCGCTGGCCTGACTCCCAATCCGGTGCCCCATCTGCTAGGCTGTGCGGCCTCTGACTGATCTCCGGTAGCCCCCCTCGGCACGTGGCTCGAATGAGGGTCACCCCATTAGATAGCGATAAAGGGGGAGGTACCGAGCATCTCTTCGGGCCCATATGACTCCCACGGGTGCGTCCCGTGTGCGATGGCTGCAGATGTGGGGACCCTTTTCTGGCCACCTGTGGGTGGGTCTGATGTTCTCTTCTCTGTCTGCTCAAATCCTGCCCGGCGTGCTCTGAGTGGGCTGTAGTGGGTCATTTTCTCGGGCATATGCCCCCACCAGGGCCCTGCAAGTCTCTTGATTTGGGAGGCAAATCCAGCGGCTGCTTGCCTCCCGCCCTGCCTGTGGTGGCTTCTTAGAAGCAGCTGCCTTCACTCCAGCGTTGGGAAGAGCAGAGCTGCTTGGGGCCCAAAGCTGGTGAGAGTTGGGGTGTCAGGTACCCTTCCCTTCCCCCACAGCTGGGTCGTGCTAGAGAGAGGCCTTAGGGCAGCGTGAATGAACCAGCCCCAGGAAGGGGTTCCTCAGTTGGAATTCCCTCCCCCCAGCTGATTCGTGGGGTGGGGGCTGTGAGGGTCACCCCAGCCTGGCTTCCCCCCCTGTGTTTGAAGGGATCCCTGTCTCTTTAATTCACTGCTTTCTTCAGCTGCTCGAAGCTGGAACGTTGGCGGGGGAGTCTTTGTCTGGCCTTGCCCAGCTTGGTAGCTCGGGGCATTGATTGAAGTGCAGTGCTGTCCTCTCTCCACCTCTTTTCCTCTCCCTCCCTTGCTCTCTTCCTGCGTTCAGGCCTTCTGATTGCTTGTGGCACTCAAGTGTTGCAGAAAAACAGCAGCTGTAACGAGAGCACCTCTCCAGGGCTTCCTGGCAAACCACCGAGAGCATCAATTAGCACTCGGCAGGGCTGGAGAACTATTTCTGGTGGGGAGAGGAGACGTTTCGGGGTGGGCATCTTGACAGGACATTGGTGGGGAGGGGGCAGGATGCTATCACCGAAATTTGGTGTTGCATGGCTCATTAGCTGTCCGTCATGGGGAGATGGTTGCACTGAGGGGCTGGGGGAAGCTTTCTCTGGGGTGGGACATAGCAGGCATGTCAGCACCTGGTCTGGATGCTCGGACCTGGCTTCTGAGATGCAGTGGGCTTCCCGCCCCGTGCACGGAGAGCTGCCGAGGCCGGAGGAGCGCTGAACATGGAGCAGGCTGAGTCTGCAGGGACTGGCTTGGGGTGCAGGGGGCTCTGTTCCTCACCTCTCCAGGGGTGACTGTTGCTTGGTTTCCCAGGGAAGCTGAGTGGCGTCGCTTGCAGTAAGGACCCCTCACCCCCCGGTCCCCTCCAGGTGCTCTCTGGATCACACGGTGCCCTTTCAGGGTGGGGTTCCTCTGCCTTCCCCCATTCATTGTAGCTGGGCGGCAGGACTCCTGCTGGGTCTGGAGGGCCTGGGTTGGAAGGAGCCCGCAGGACAGAGAGTGGCTATCAAGGAAGGGGGCAGAGCTGGGTATTAAGCAGATAAGTGTCTCTCTTACCCTGGGGGGCCGTGGACGCAGCGATGAATGAAGAGCTTGCTTGGGCGTCACATTCTCCGTCCAGACGGGCTTTGACGTGTCAGTGGCTTCTGGGGAGTGGCAGTATCTGCTACCAGGGGATGGTGGTGGGGGGGGATGCACAGGAATAGGGGAGCATTAGTCTTCTTTCCGCCAGGGGTGGGAACTAGTGTGTATTTGGCTTGCAGCAGCATCCGGGAGCCCCGGTTCTGGAGCAGCTCCCCTCTGCGCCAGGCATTGCACAAACAACGGGCCCTGCCCCGGAGAGCTGACGGCCTGCCTGCCTCCCCCAAGACTCCCCCTTTCCCAGGGAGCTCTCCGAGGAGGAAATGAGCCCCGGCAGCCTGCACACTTGTCCGGCTCGTGGCTCTCCGCTTGCTCCACTGAGCGGGAGAATCCACACGTGGCACTGGCTTCTGCTGCACCGAGTGGTGGCTGCATAAGCTGCCCCCCTCACCCCCCGTAACGCTAAATGGGGAGCGTGGGGCGTCACGCATGCACGTTGACAGCAGAAGAGGCCGTGGAGGGACTGGGGAGGGGGGGGCGATAGAACTCCGGGGTTCTATTTGCAGCTCTGTCACAGCGATCGTGTGAGCCAGTCACGGTCCTGCTCTTCACTCTCTGTTTTGCCCTCAGTAAACAGGGGTGATACCTACCTACCTCTCCGGGGAGGGGAGAGACGGAGCTGCGGATGGTGTGTGTGTGTGTGTGTGTGTGTGTGTGTGTGTGTGTATGTGAGAGCTCATTGGCGCTGGGAGAACCCATCTGTGTATAATTCGGTTTGCGATGCAGCCAAATCTGGGATGGGACATGGTAACTGCTTAGCATCAGCCGTTCTGCATTGGCAGTGAGGGGATCTACACGTGACACGCTCGAAGCTTTCGATGGTGCACAACAGGGCTTAAGTGGGGTGGCTGCAGTGGGATTCTAGAGGCGGAAGGTAACCCCTGCATTAGAATAGGGTCAGGACACGGGTTTGTGCTCCTCCTCCTGGGCTCTCTAATGGGCACAGCGTCTCCTAGCTCTGGATCACTCTTGGCTTGGCGGCTAGGCCAACGGGCAGCCCTTGGCAGGAAAGTGGGGGGTGTTTCTTGAAGGTCTCTGCACGCCGTGGTGAGCCCTGCCCAGGGGCCCGAGCCTGTGGGGGAACGGAAGTGCAACAGGAGCAGCTCAAAGGTGCTGCTGACGTTTGCGTGTCTTCTCCTTCCAGACGGAGATCGCCAAGCGGCTCAATGTCATCTGTGCCCAGCTCATCCCATTCCTGTCCCAGGAGGTGAGGTGGACCTGTTGCCTCTGCGGGCAGGGGGTGCGTGGGCTCGTACAGGCTGCCTGGGCGGGCCTGGCTCCAGCCACGGCTTGGAACATCCCAGGCTGTATTCCTAATCTCTGGGCAAGCCAGGCACCTCCGCCTGCGGGTGGGGAAGGGTCAGGTCATGCCATTTCCTTTCCCTGCCTTTTTAAAGGTGACCAAAGGATTTTTTTTGTCTCCTCCCAGCATCAGCAGCAAGTGGTCCAGGCAGTGGAGCGAGCCAAGCAGGTGACTATGGCAGAGTTGAACGCGGCAATCGGGGTATGTGGACCGTCCCCCGCTGCTGGCCACAGTGTGTACTGCCCCTCCCGGGGTTTAACTCGGTCTTCTGCCCGCCCGGGGCCGTGGGGAGGGGCTCTTGGCCCGTCCGAGGCGGGGTCCATGTCCCCCAGTAGCGGGCTCTCTCGGCACCGGGGGGTGCCTCTCCCACAGCTCAGAGCATCCGAGAGGGGATTGTCCTACTTTAGCCAGAGCGGCTGCTGTCTGGGACCTCGGCTGATGCCTGACTTCTATCCCATAATGAGCTCAGTGGGAGGACGAGGGAGGGGAGCACTCCACTAGCTCTGGCATCTAACAGCAAGGTGGGAAGCAGCTTCCCTGACTTAGAATCCTAAGCTGCTTTATTGAGGTTCCTGGCCCTTTAAAATTTGCCCTGCCCCCCTGGGGAGCGGAGTCTCCTAGTTCCAGGGAACCCTGGGGGGGGGGGGGGGGGAGGATGTTTTTTAAAGGGCCGGTGCTGTAGGTACCCCATAGGTCCTCCACACCTGTGTTCTGCCAGCGAGATGCACCATGCACGCAGGATGGGGGTGGTCGGCGCCGTTCACTGGAGGGCAGGGTCCTTTCTCTTCGTCTTCCTGAGATGCCAGCGAAACGCGTGCCTCCAAAGATTCCCTGGAAATGCCCTCTGAGCGTCAACCGCCCCCTCTCCAGTACGGACGGGCTAGTGCGTTAACCCAACCCCGTTCAGTCCCCACCGGGCGCGGGCCCTAGAATTGTCTTAAGGTTGGGCTGCCCCCTTCTTGGCCGTGGGGGACCGTGTGAGGTGTCGAAGGCCGGAGAAGAGCTATTGGTCAGTAGGGCCGGCTCCAGGGTTTTTGCCGCCCCAAGCGGCGCCAAAAAAAAGCCGTGATCGCGATCTGCGGCGGCAACTCGGCGGGAGGTCCTTTGCTCCGAGCGGGAGTGAGGGACCGTCCGCCGAATTGCTGCCGAATAGCTGGACGTGCCGCCCCTCTCCGGAGTGGCCGCCCCAAGCAGCCGCTTGGCAAGCTGGTGCCTGGAGCCGGCCCTGTTGGTCAGGGACATGGGGTGACGAGCGTGGAGACGAGCCCCCTTGAAAATTGGCGAATGTGTGTCCGGGGGAGCTGGGATGGCTGTCTCTGTGTCAGGCCAGTTGTCAGCCAGGTGGATGGATGGGGACACGCAGCCAGCCCTCTGGGGGACTTTGCAGGGGATTTTGTACTGAGTGGTGGGAGGATAAGGGAAGCATAATCCCGCCCTGGGGCCGAGAGCGGAGGGGAAGCATGTGAGATGCTGGCAGAAATAAAACCGGAGGAAGGAAGCGGGGCCCAATAAAGGAGCGGTGACAACTTGCTCCATAGCCGCACTTAATGAGCAGATTATGAGAGCCTTTAAACGTAGGGACGTGAAAACGATAATGGAACAGGGTAATTGGATTTGGCACGGCGTGCCAAGGATTGGGGACATGAGACGCCGAGCAGAGCGTCTGGAACAAAACGTGGCGTTCGCGGAGGCCAGTGTGCGGCACAGAAGCCGAGGAAGCGTTATGGATCCTTGTGGCGGGGAGGGCTGGCAGCTTGGCTCTTACAAGCTGTGATGGGAAGGCTGAACGCAGCTGAGAGTTGGAGGCTTAGAGACCTGGATGTGACAGAAGCAGGACAAATGATGCAGGAGAAGAGGGGGTGGGGAGAAGAGGCTCTCCCAAATGAGGATCGAAGAGTATTAGCGCTTGCATACCTTGGTGGGGCAGAGGAGCGCTGCTTAGGAGGAATCCATTAAAAATGATGGAGCTGGATCATGGCAGGGCTGGATAATTGATGTGTGTATTTATTTTATTACTGCTGCTGCTCAATAGATTTGGGTGCCGAGGATTCTGTGGGCTGGTATGTTTGTGTGGGGTTACTTAGCCACAGACATCACCGCTTCTTAGTAAGGCTTGGCAGAATTCAGTTCAATATTTTTATATATCATTTTGATGAATAATATCAATTCTTTTAAAGCATTTTTTCCTTTTTTTTACATATGTTTACATTTTCACCATTGTGGGAAATTATGGATAGAATAGCCAATACTTATAACCATTAAAACACAAACTACCAACATCCTGTCACGTGTCAAAATATACAAATGGATAAACTCTTAAATCAAACACTGAGTTCGCAAGGAGCATTTTTCTTACTTGGCCTGTTTGTGTTTCCAGCAATACTAATCGAAAATGTGTGTGTATATTGTGACAATAACATTTACCAACAAAAATCTGACCCTTCCATGCCTATTTTTGGTTGAGAGGACACAATCAAGCTATATTGTGACTCCAGATTCATACTCCATATTGATTTTTAAAAAAAAATCAAATACCCCCACAACGTTCTTATAAAAAAGGAACGCCAAGCGAGGTGCTTCTCTGACCAGCTTTGTGGCAGTGTAAACAGAGACTTTTCCCTGCTGTAGTTTGCCACCTGGGTGTTTCAGCCCTAAGAATGCAACTGAAACAGGACTCTAAACAAGAGGGAAACCGACTCCTCTGGCCCCACAGAGAGAAATGTAGAAAGTCAAGTGTGCAGAATGCAAAGTGGATCATCATTGACATCATTGACTGTTAGGGACTCAGCTGGAGAAAGGGATGGGCTTGGGGTTTATTTTTTGGTTTCCAAGCGAAATTGACAAGGGGCCCTATTGGGAAGAGATTTTTTTTTTTTTTGCCACCATCTTCCCAACAGTAGCCATCCAAAACTCACTTGTGACCAAGGAAGGGGGAAAGTGGTGGTTGGCTGAAGCAGAGGATTGTTGTATATGGTGAATTGCGCTGCTAGCCCAGCCTGGCTCCTGGCTTGTGATATCTTAGGTGGCCGGGGGAAGCCAAGACAGCTGCGGCGGAGGCAAGGAGGTTACTTTGGCCGCTGTTACCCTGTCTGGGATGTTACCTGGGAGCCCGCTTCAGGGAAGGCCCAGACTCATGTCCTTCCGCCGCTGTAGTTCTGACCTCTCCCTTTATTTCTTAAAGCGGATGTAGCGCCGGTGCCAGGGGCTGGACTGAGAGCTCTGGAGACTGACGTCCTCTGTCCGTAGTGCAGGTACCACATGGGCGGCAGTGGCCAGGCAAACTTCCTCTGGGCCCCGGACAGCCTGCCGTCTGACCGCTGTCGGGCAGCGACCTCTGGTTCCTTCCCAGATGGAGTGAGCTTCTTGGAGATCCTGGCTTGCACGGGGTCTCAGCCTTGAGTCAGCGAGGCTGGCCTGGCCCTTGAGGGCAGGGTGGGGAAAAGCAGACGCCTCCTCTCAGGCGCTGGCCTCTCATCCGCCCGGCCTTCCGCGCTCTCTCTCCACAGCATCAGCTCCAGGCGCAGCACCTGTCCCACCACGCCCCTCCCATCCCGCTGACCTCTCACCCCTCCGGCATGCAGCCCAGCATCGGTGGAGCTTCTGGGCTGCTGGCTCTGTCCGGGGCCCTGGGAGCTCAGGGCCAGCTCCTCCCGAAGGACGACAGGGGACTTCACGACAGCGAGCACAGAGGTAGGGCTGGGGTGTAGGGGGTTGGGAGAGCAGGGAAACTTGACCCTGACTGCCTAGTTGTCGAGATGGTGAACTCCAGAGAGAGTAGGGAGCCTGAGGTACGGCTGGCAAGGGGGAGCAGAGCCCTGGGGTTAAGCCCCATCCCGGCCAGCCTTGGCCGGAGCGTAAAGGCTGTTCTCAGACTCTCTGGGCACCCTGCTCTCTTGCACTGGGGTTAGCGATTGGACAGGGCGAAGTGTTGCGGGTGGAAACGGTAGAGATTCAGCCTCGGTCATAACTGAGCACGACTGGGCATGGGCCGGGGCATCGGTGGATCGGGGCATTGGTGGATCTGGCCCTCTCTGGGTAGAGGCTGGATGGTGGGGAGGGGGTTTGAGTTTCCCTTAGGTCCTTGCCAGCAGGGGGTCTCTTGCAGCGAGGGCCTTTTCCAGCCAATTTCAGGCAGCAGCCTGGCTCCTCCGCCTGGAGCCACGTACTGGGGGAACTCCCCAGCCGCTAGCAGGGGGTGCAACGAGCACTTGGGTTTGGGGCGGAGGGCTCTGCCCCGGGGTGGACACTGCGGTGCAGGGCGCAGGATATGCCCCCAGCAAGGAGCTGCCCCCCCCCCACGCCATGCGCCCCAATAACATGCCGGGCTGGTCTTGGGGACCGGCTTAGCAGCCTGTCCTGTCCACAAGCTGCAGAGGTGGGTGGCAGCAGACGCTGCCTCCCTGTGAGAGGAATAAGGGGGGGGCAGGACAGCGTGTGCATGCTGGGGGGGGGGCACCTCGGAGATGAAAGCAGCACCCTCTTCTCTCTTCCTTTCTTGCCCTGCTGCTGATCCGTGTTGCCATGGAGACAGAGCGAGACCTGGGTCCCGTAAGTACTCCTCCTCCTCCTCCGCTTATTGTTTCCTTCCAGCTGCGAAAGGCTTTGGCCAGGGAGATTGGGTTGGGGGGGGGGGGCCTTTAAAAGCTTCCTTTTAGCCGTGGGGGGGGAGGTTCCCTCCTGTCAGGGCGGGGGAGGAGGTTGCGGGTCTGGCGGAAGAGGGGTTACAACCTCAAGCAGCATCCTCGCTGTGTGCAGCTGGTAAGGAGCTGGCAGGCAGCCAGGCGGCCAAGGTCATGGTGGATTGAATCTCTTTCCTGTCCCGTTCCCCCCCCCTTCTGTGTTGCCCGGGGAGGCAGGCCGTGCATGGCACCCCCGTATGGGGGGAAGAGGGGGCTTCGCATGAACCCACCCTCTAGCTCACCATGGGGGCTGGAAGCGGCGCACCCCTTGGAATGCAGTTTTGGGGGGTGGGGTCCGCACCCTTTGTCTAGGGCTAGAGCTGGGCAAAATCTTCCTGTTCGGGCTGACGCTGCTGCAGCTTGTGACCCTGGCAGCCCTCCCTCTGTGCCCGCCCGGCCCTGCCAATCCAGACTTTTCCCATCGTGGGCTGCTGGGTTCATCTCCCTCTTCCTTCGCCTGCCACCCCTGCTCTCTCCCCCCCCCCCCCCCCTTCTGCAGCTCTCAATGCCCTGTGCAGAGAGTAGGGCCCCAGCTGAGCCCCACGGGTGCAGTTCCCGTTGACTCCAGTTGGTCTGGTACCGCCCTTCTGATGCCAGGGCTGTGTTGGATCCACAGCAGCCCATGGTGCGTGGGCGGCCGGTGAAGCTTATGCCTGGTTTAGTGATGGGGAAACTGAGGCAGGGGGATGTCACACAAGGAGTGGAAGCCAGGAATCCTAGCTCCTGCTAACGTCTGAGTCGGGGAGCAGTTTCCTTTCTCTGCCAGCGCATCCCTAGGTGTCCCCCTGGCTGCCACAGAGCAGACAGGGACTTGCCAGTGGGAACCTTTCCAGCCTAGATCTCTGCATCTGCCCCCGGTAGCTGGCTTGCCAGGTGCCCGAGTCCGGGACGGCCAAAGCCTGGGGCACCGTGACCTGGGGTTGAGGGCAGAGCTGTGGGTTCTAGCTGGTGAACTGGAGCCATTCCTGCAATGCAACCTGTTACCCACAAATCAGGGGGTGCCCGGAGACGTGCCAGTAGGGGAAAGAGGACGACCTTCGGTCCAGCAGGCGTGGGAGTACTCACATCCGGGGGCGGGGCAGATCTCCCAGATTGCAAAGCTTGCTGTGTGCATCCCCACAGCCAGCCTGCTCTGCTGCCCTGCGCAAACCTCTGGGGCCCCAGCCTCCTGGCTAGTGGGAACCGGGGGGCGGGGGGGCTGTGGCCTCAAGCTGTCAGCGGAGCCCTGGGGGCCATGGAGCTCAGCTCACTCCTGTGTCTTTCTGACCCAGTCTCTTGCCCCTGCCCCGCCCCCACCCCGCTTTCTGCTGTGAACTGGAACTGGGACCCAAGCTTGGTCTGGAGGAGCCGCGTCCCGGTGGGGGAGGGCCTGTCGACTGCCCGGCAGCTGGGTCTAGAGTCAGGAGCTCGCCTCCTGGCCGGATCCCCCTTCCGGCTTTACGCTCTGCCCCCATTGCTGAGTGGGGGAGGCGAACGGCGCTTCAGTTCATCCCGTGCTGCTCGAGAGATGCAGCCAGGGGAGGGGTAAGTGGCTTAGGGGTCCCGTGGGCAGAGCAGAGTCCAGCTGTCCTAAGGCAGTGGCCTCGTGGGAACGTCTCCTGTGCACCATGGGGTGGAGGGTAGGGGGCTCTGCCGTTATCCCTGCCCATCCTGCTGGGACGGCGGGGGGAGTTAAGCCGGGGCCTGCTGTCTCAGCTTCGTAACACAGCTGCTCCTCATCTCGTTCCCCAGAGCTCCCTGGCGCTGCCCAACGGGGAGCGGGTGCGAGCCATCTCGGAGTACCTGAGCAACAGCAAGAAGAGGAAGGCTGAGGAGAAGGACTTCGTCACGGACTACGTGAGTGGTTCTTTGCAGCTGCTGGTGTGGGGGCGTGGTTCCCGGGACGGGGGGCAGAGGAGGTAGTGGGGGGGCCTCTCCCCTCTACCGCTCCTTTTTCTAGGCTGGGTTTGCGTGTGCCGAGCCGTGAGCAGGCCTCCCTGGGACGCTGCCTAAGCGGTGCCGTGACCCGTTGGTTCCCATCTCCAGCCGGGCAGCGCCCTGTGCGCTGGGCCGTGCCGGCTGCTGGGTGTGAACGCGCCTCTCTCTGCGTTTCAGGGCAGCGATGCGGACAAGAGCGAGGACAACCTGGTGGTGGATGAGGTCAGTGCTCGGGAACATGCCTTGGCTCGGTTCGGCGTTTAGATGGGCTGCGGCTCAGTCTGGTGGGCTCTAGACTTTCCTTGTGGCTGGGCCTGGCCCTGTTACTGAAGACAAAACTGGCCCTATGAGGTTAAGGTCGCACTACTGTGTAGCCGAGGTGGGAAGTGGAACCCAGGAGTCCTGCTCGAATCGCTAGAGCCGGAGAGCTGGGACGAGCACCCAGGAGTCTGGACTAGTTCTCCTCCCTGCTCTAACCTGAGAGGCCCCCTCCTTCCCGGAGCTGGGAACAGAACCCAGGAGTTCAGAGGCCCAGCCCTGCTCTAACTGCTAGCTCACGCTGCCTCTGGCTGTTGTATGGAGTTCCCTGCTGGCTTTGTGGGAGGTGCCTGGCTCCTGTACCCGTCAGCAGCCGGAGCCCCCCACCTGAGGCCGGTCGATCTCGCTCTGTCCCACAGGACCCCTCCTCCCCGCACAGCGTCCACTCATACTCCTCCCGCGAGAACGGGGTGGACAAGGTCCCGTTGCAGCGGAAGGAGGCTGTACCGCTCAGTCCCACCTCCATGGCCTCGTCCAGCAGCACCTCCCCATCGCGGAGCAAGGACCAGCCCACGGTGTGTGTGTGTGTATGTGGGGGGGGGGGCTGTGTTTGGTGGGGTTCACTGGTTTCCTGCTATCCAGGGAGCAGTAGGGTGTGGGGAGGAAGCACGCTCCCCTTGTTGCGAAAAGGGAGGGCCAGGCTGAGCCGGAGTCTGATCTCACATTGGTGCCGCCCTGCGGGTTTCGTCCTGGCCTCCGTTTCCCACGGGGGGGGAGCGAGATCAGAATCGGGGCCTCCGAGGGGCGAGGGCAGCACGCGTCGGTGTATCCGGGCTAGCTCTGAGCGGGCTAGCGATAGCAGCGTGGCCGCAGCGGCACAGTCCTGCCCGGGCCCCTAGGCACGGACCCCGCTGCCCTCTGTGCTGCTGCAGCTCCTCTGCTCCGATTAGCGAGCTAGCGTAACCCCAGTGTGCCCACGCGGGCTGCCCCCCTTGCAACGCCGACGTGTCCTGGGCACAGCTGCTCTGGCTTTGCTCAGACGTCAGGGCTATGAAACGGGCTGCCCCTTCTCTCCGGGGAGGGGCGGGAGAGGGCAGGGCATTACGGTCAGGAAGTGACCATGTAAAAGCAGCCCCACGTGGCCGCCTCACCGATTGCCAGCAGGAGCAAACGCCGGGCTTGGCTCGGAGGAGTTGCCTGCATCCTCGGCGCAACGTGCTGGGTCGCTCTGCCTCGGGCTAGCGGAGCGGTTCGTGCCCCTGCTGGCGTGAGCGGGGCTGTTCCGCCTCTCGCCAGCCCCGTGTGCAGCCTGCCAGTGCGGGAGGGCTAGGAGAGCTCTGCTGGAGCGGAGTCCACCCCACCAGCCACGCAAGGCATTGCAAGGGCAGATGCAGGCTGCCCGCTCCAGGGGGAGAGAGGAGGACAGTGTTTCCTGGGCGTCTCGTGCAGCCACCGTCCTAGCGATGGCCTCTGGCAGCGGCCTCTGCCCTGGGTGAGGTGGGTTTGCTGGCCTGTCGCAGGGTCCTTCTCCCCACGGCCCCAGGCTCCTGTGCTAACCCCTGTGCGTGGGGGGCATGGATGTAGCTGGCCTGCTGCCAAGTGCCGCTTACCAGCTTCCAAGCGCCCTACAGAGCCCTCCGTCTCCCCGTTCTCGTGCCCAAGGGAGCATCCCGATTTCACAGCGGTGTTTGGGGCCCGGGCTCCGGGGGGGAAGCCAGGCTGGGCTCTCTGCTCCCAACCAGGCAGTAAATCAGAGGCTTGGATGGCTGCCAGTTTGGAGTGGGGGGCTGCAGCGCTGTGGGTGGGAGGGGTTTGGAGCCCGCGGTGCCCAGAAAAGCCCTGGCTGAAGGCGGCACCCGTGGGGGCGGGGGATTTCCAGGCTGCTGCTGCGGCTGAGTTTTGAGTCAGACTCTCTCCTTTGCAGGTGGAGAAAGCCGCAACTCCCGGTTTGAAGTCCAGCACCCCGACTTCCCAAGGAGACGCCACGGTGCCAGGCTCCAGTAGCAGCAGCGCCACCCAGCAGTTCCGCCCGGGGGCGGCAAAGCCCTCGGTGGATTCGTTAGGTAGCAGGAGGCTGGGGATGGGGACGGAGGTTACAGTGACCGTGGGGCAGGGTGCAGCGAGACGCAGTCACTCAGCACTTGGATGCAAATCAGCCTGTTGTGGTGACCCAGGAGATTGGGCTTTGGCTGCCTGCGCTGCCGTCTCTGGCTCTGCCCTGGTGCAGGGGACTAGACCCCAGTCTGATGCTTCCCATGTCTCGAGAGGTGGCACCACGGGCCGTTCCTGGCTAACCTGGAGCCTGGCCAGGCTGCTGGGACAGGGCACCCCAGCTAGGGTGGAGTGGTGTGATGGGGCCGCCTCCTCCACCTCTGCAATATCCAGTCCGGTGGCTCTAAGAGGCCTTGTCCTGGGAGAATGAGACCTTGGCTCCAGGTACCCAGCAAGCAGCTCCCAAAGCCGTGGGGCGGCCCTAGAGCCGGGGCTGGAGCCTTGCTGGGCGCGAGGGCTGAATGAGGGGAGCAGCCGAAGGCAGAGCCAGCTGCCCGACGGTCAGCAAGGCAGCTCCCCTGTCCGTGCCCCTCGAGCATGGTGCCTGCCCTGCCGGGCGCAGGGGGCGCTTGAGCGAGCCCACGCCTGACGCCCAGCGGAAGGATCCGCGAACGACCTCACGCGCACCCCTGGCGGGATGCCGCCTCTCTGCCAAAGGCAGGGCTTCAAAGCCAGCGGCATCAGCAGATCCGGCCGTCGGGAAGCAGGACTGACCTGGGAGTCGCTCGGTGTCGAGATGCACAGGTGTGGCAGCGAGAGCCAGCTCTCTGTGCCCCCTGTAGACGGTGGTGGCGGAAGCTGGCGGGACCGTTCTCTGCGGCAGGTGGCCAGAGCAACCCCTGGCTGGTGGCTCCGCTCTACCCTTGGGCTAGAGCGGGCGTCGAGCAAGGCCATGCTCGTGCCTAGCCCCGTGTGTGGCCAGCGGATGCTGCTCCAGACACCGCAATGCGGTTGGGCCTGTTCACGCCATAGCTTGGTTTGGCCCTGAGCTCCTCCCTCCCATCCCCGGGTCCTGGCTGCTGCTGCTCCTCTATCCCTATGGGTATGTCTACACTACAGGATTAATCCGAATTTAGATAATTCGAATTTGGGAAACAGGTTGTATAAATTCGATTGTGCGCGGCCACACTAAGCACCTTAATTCGGTTTTAAACCACATTAATTCGGTGGTGTGCGGCCACACTACCCCATTAACTTAAATACAGTAATTCGGTGGTGTGCGTCCACACTAACCCTAATTCGAATTAACAAAATCGATTTAGGCTCTACTCCGTTCGTCGAGGTGGAGTACAGAAATCGATTTAAAGGGCCCTTTAATTCGAATTAACTGGCTCTGTAGTGTGGACGGGTGAAGGGTTAATTCGGATTAAGGCAGCTAAATCCGAATTAAAGTCCTAGTGTAGACCAGGCCTATGACTTTCTCCTTTCCCAGCTCTGGGCCTGAGGAACCCGCTGGCCATGCAGAGCTCCTACCCGGCCGCCTTCAGCCTGGCGCACCCCTCCGTCAACGGCGACATGGCCGGGGCTGGGGCCTATGCAGGGCTGCACCTGGTGTCCTCACAGCTCAACGGGGCAGCGGCGGCCGTGGGAGCCGCCGGCTACGGCCGCTCCCCTCTGGTGAGTGCGCCGGCAGGGTGGCGGGACGGCGGCCGGCCTCCTCCTCCTGCGGGTGGCTGAAGGGAATTCTCTTCTCTGCTTGGCTAGGTCGGCTATGACCCGCACTGCCACATGCGTGTCCCGGGGCTGTCGGCCGGCATGCAGGCGGGGACCTCGGGCAAACCGTAAGTGCTGCACACGCCAGGGCGGGGGAGACCCCTCTGGTGGGGGGCTGCCAGCTGAGCTGGGGTGGGGGTTCCCCTTGTGTGCCACCTCTCCATGTTGGGCATCGCCCTGGCATTGGATGGCAAAGCAGATCCCGCTGCTGATGCTGAGCGGGCTCCGAGCAGGCTCCTTCCCTTTACATCACCCCCAGCCCCCCCCGGCTTCGAGGAGGCGTTGGGTTTGATGCTGGGCTTTTATTAATGTGACGTGCTCTCTGGGAGTAGAGGGAGAACCGGACTCAGTTTGCACAGGGGACTGGGTCTTGCTGATGCTTCCCTCCCCCCTCCAGCGCCTACTCCTTCCACGTGAGCGCCGACGGGCAGATGCAG
>NW_020664545.1:6254716-6286493 GCF_002925995.2 Terrapene triunguis
GGGATGGCCGGCAGAGAGGAGGAGACGGTGGAAGCCCTCAGGTGAGGGTGAGACTCAAAAGCCACCTGCAAAGCAAAGGGAACCTGGTCCACAAAGCGGCGTGGTGGGAAGGGGCCGCAGGAGTTGGGCCTACAGACAAGCAGTATCCGGCCACCCTGCACTAAGACTGGCTTAGAACAACCTCTCTGGCTATCACTGCAGCCTGTTTCCTCCAAGAATATACGGGAGGGGGCAGCGGCTGACACCAGGGGCCACAATCCTCATGGCTGAGACCTGCTCCTGCTGATGACGTCAGCAAAACTCTGATGGGACCAGGGCTTGGCGGCAAAGGGCACTGCCCCGGCCGTGATCCAATGGGGGAAGATCTTCAAAGAGCCATCACACACACAGACACACACACCCTCCCTCCCATTGGGAGCCGGGCACCTAATTGGAAAGGTGCCCAGTGCCGGCTGGGGGAGGTGCTAGGGTGTGAGAGGGCGGGGAAAATGTGTGTATTGGGGCACTAGGGAGTGGGGGTTGCTGGGCAGTAGTGGTGGGGCTGTGGGCAGGGGGGCGCTGGGCAGGGGTGGTGGTGCGCTGTGCATTTGTGCGGGGGTTGGAGGGGTGCTGGCCATAGTGGATCCAGGGGGGCTCTGGCCACTGGGAGTCGGGGGGAGGTGTTGGGTGAGGGGGCCGTGTGGCATGGCATGGGCCTGCCCCCGAGGGCAAGGGGCACGCTGGCAGCACAGGGCCGGGTGGGCCACTATGTGTCTGGCAACTGCCGGTTTGTAACTAGTGCCCTCGCACTGGGCAGAGCGGGGCCGCCCAGCCATGTCCCGCCCCATTGCCCCTGCCCGGCCCCTCGCTTTGGGGACAGACCTCCTCGTGCCATGCTCCATTGCCTCCATGGGGGCCCCCAGATATGTTTGACCACAAAAGGTTAATCCGGCCCTGAAGGTGCCCCACTGTATTTGGCTGGCCCCTGTTGAGGTCACCACTGCTACTCTCTATCCCCCGCACACACATGGGATTTTGTGGTGGGGGGGGAGAGAAGGGCCTTTGCAGGAGGCGGCGGGAGCTGAGCTGGCCTCTGCCCCGGCCTGTCCGCGACTCACCAGAGGGGACCGTCCGTACATCACCGTCCCGCTGACTTGCGGAGAGAGGTGGATGCTCACGTAGGTGCTGGGGGCAGCGAGCTCGCCGTTGATGGTGGCGTGGGGCACCATCCCGAATGAAGACGCGTAGGTGCTGGGCACGCTCAGGGGGCTGCGCAGAGCTGGGGGTTCGAGAGAAGAGACGCAGCCACTGAGCAGCACCCCCGGGTGCTGGTTACCTGCATTATGGCAGCGTCACGCCCCAGGGTGGCTCATGGCCAGCGGGGATTGAACCGGGGACCAGTGGATCTAACTGCCTGAGTGCCAAGAGCCAGCTCTGCTAGCCAAGGCTGGAAGCCAGGAACTTGTGAGTAGTTAATATTTGTACCACAGTAGCACCATGAAGCCTCAGCTGAGATCAGATCAGCTGCTGCTTCAAGGCAGACAAAGGGGAAACTGAGGCACAAAGAGGCGACGGGACTTCCCCTGGGTGACTTGGGGCATCAGCGGCAGAGCCAGGAATAGAACCCAGGTCTCCTAAGTCCCAACCCAGCGGCACTAGTCATGCTGCCTTTCAAACTCTTGATGCAGAGGCTCTGAAATCCCTTTAAACTGGGCTCATACTGAATGAAGCTAAATCAACGCAAGTGAGTTCTAAGCTGATCCTGGTGCATTTATCTCAGAAGTTCTCCTGGTTTATCAAGATCCATTTCCATCCCCTCATCGGAGTCATTTTCTAGCACAGAAAAGGGCTTCATTTCTCAAATTCTTGCTCTATTTCCACTTCGAAAACTGCCAGTCTTGATCAAACCTTTTCCCCTCCACTACCCAGCTTTCAGCCGGGACGCATTTCTATTAGCCGAAAGCTCCATGACGCTCTACGGCTCCTCTCACGGGAGGATTGCAAAGCGCTCTCCAAACACCAGTTCACAGCAACCCCTCTGACGTCAGTAATGCTCCTGGTTTACAGATGGGGAAACTGAGGCACCAAGCGGCAAAGTAACTTGCCCAGCATCCCCCAGAGAGGCAGAGCTGGTCCAAGGCACCTCTGCAGGCCTGTCCCTTTAACATTGAGGCACACCCCTAAGGGCTTTCAAGTGATCCCCACTTATACAGCTAGATCTTCAGGGCAGGGACCACGTCTCTTGCTGTCTGTGGAGCACCCAGAACCACGGGGCCCTGATCTCAGTCGGGGCCTCTAGGCGTGACTGTGAAACAAACCACAAACAACAGTGCAGGGCCAATCCTGCACCGCTTACTCAAGGGAGTAATACCTCAATGGTGCGGCTTCTTCTGGCTACCGGCCAACCTATCTCCAAAGGGATATTGCAGACCTGGGGGGGGCCCAGAGCCACCAATGATGGAGGACCTGGAAAAACTCTCCTAGGAAGAGAGACTGAACGGACTGGGAGCATCACCTGCGAGAGGAGACGAACAGGGGGCAGAGGATAGAGTCTCGAAAATACTGAATGGTCCAGAGAAGGGAGATCGGGAGCTTCTGTTCTGTCTCCTAGCACAAGACCAAGAGTGTCCAGTGTAAGATCTTGCTTGTTTTCCGTCTGCTTCCGTCTCTCTTTCCTGGTTCCTAAAATCACAATGTAGCCGCAGCGGCTCAGTCTAGCCACCTAGTACGTTCCGAGGAACGCTGACGGGGTTTCACTCGGGCAGCTAGCCCGAGCCACTCCGGCTACCTCGTTATTTTAGGCGCTCGCTCAAGCAGAGCTAGCACATGTACATCGAACCCAGGCCGGGACTGACACCTTTCAGCTGCAGTGTAGGGTACACACACACCCGGCACCCACAGAAAAATCCAGCATTGGGCCCTGGTCTCTGGGAGTGGCCAGTATCTGATGCGTCAGAAGGAGATGAAAACTCTCCAAAGGCATCTGGGCTACAGAGCAATATGCACCTTGGTGGGGAGGAAAATACATTAGGATCAACTAATTGTGTCAAAATAACCCGCGGCCCCCAGTACCAGGGACCCTTTGTAACTAGGCACCGTGTAGACACATCGAAAGAGACGAAAAGCCGACGACCTCTTTTGCACAGATGGAGTATTGAGGCACAGAGAGAGTAAAGCCTAGATCCTCAAAAGGTATTTAGACACCTGAATCAATGGGAGTTAGGTACCTTTGAGGATCTGGGCCTAAATGACTGGCTCAGGGCCACCCAGGGAGTCTGTGGCAGAGCCGGGAACTGAATCCAGATCTCCTGAGTCCCTGTCCAGTCAGCGCCGTACCCACAAGATCATCCTTCCTCTGCCAGTTCCTTCCTGACCCCTTCAGCCAATGTCTTGAAGCATGCGCTTTGATCACCCTTGTTTTCACACGAATAGCCAGAAATATTATGAGTCAGAAACAATGCAGAACCCTTTCCAAAAGCCAGACACAGTATTCGTCACTCTGAATTCCTGCAGCAGTGAGTTCCACAGGTTGACACAAACCATACTATGGACCCACACCTGAGAAGCAAGGAGGGCCTTGCATTGCACAGCAGGCTCTCAGCACCTTAACGCATTGGACCTGTTCGTGTAATTGACCCACACGCCATATTACCACAGCAGAAGCGCTTCCATAAAATTGGCTGTGATATGAG
Organism: Terrapene triunguis; assembly: GCF_002925995.2. Taxonomy (NCBI): domain Eukaryota; kingdom Metazoa; phylum Chordata; order Testudines; family Emydidae; genus Terrapene; species Terrapene triunguis. The sequence goes on from NW_020664545.1 coordinate 6,258,388, forward strand.
TGGAAATCCACCACTGACCCAGAGCCCTGTGGTAACTGCACCAGCTGCCATGCACCCCTGCACACACACATGCTGTGTTACAAGGCCAGGCAGTTTCTCAGAAGGATGCGGATGCCTTAGAGAGACTCACTGATGGTGTCCGTGGCAGGCGGCTTAGAGGAGAGTTGCCGGAGATGGGAGGCCGAGCTTGGCCCGGGGCCGGGCGTTAGGGAGTCCCGTGGAGGAGAGGAGCTGGAGGACTTGGAGGTGGGAGTGTTGGCTGAGACATCGTTCTGCAATGGAAAGGAGATGTTGCCCTGCTCTGCTCTAGAGCCTTCCAGCCAAGGCCCCCCAGAGCACTACCTGTCCAGTCATGAAACCTCACACACCCCAATGGGGAAACTGAGGCACAGGACAGCGACTTAATTTACCCAAAGTCACAGAGAGATTCCATGGCCGGGTTTGGTATAGAACCTAGGAGTCCTGGCTCCCAGCCCCTCTTGCTGCTTCAACCACTGGGACTGGACCCCACCCCTTTCCAGAGCTGGGAAGACAGCACAGGAGTCGTGACTTGCAGCCCCCTGCTCTGACCCCCTAGAGAACACCCCCTTCCAGTTAATACTTGCACAGAGAGTCTGCAGCCCCCGCCACAGGACTGTGTGCACCAGCCCCTTTGCAGGATCCGGCCCATCGACCAGCCGCCCCACCCTGCCCGCTGTTTCACTGAAGGGGTGTCCAATAAACCCTGGTGCATTTTTGCTCTCCTTGGGATTCTGTGGAGACCGGTAGAAATCCAAGCGGAGCCCGCAAATCTCACATCACTTAGGGCATTTCGCCTGCTCTAATCAGATTGTCCCGGGGAGAAACACCAGCAACCCTAATGAAGGCTCCCAAACCCCTGCAGCCGACAGATTGCTCCCAATGAATCTGGTAAGTGCCTCACGCTCCTCCACTCGATGGCTGGGCTGGGAATGACAGCGCAATCAATACCCTCCCTCCCGCTGATGTTTCAATCTGAGAATCAGGTTGATGCTGGGCAAATCGATAGATTGCACAGCGCGCGGAGGAGCCCAGGGGAATTCTGCAGGCAGCCGGATGGAAAATACCTGCAAAGCCAGGCTCCAGTTACCAGCGTATTAACCTCCCTTCCAAAGGCACTCGCCCCTTGCCAGGCAGCGCGGGAGACCCGCTAGCGATAGCGGTGATTCGTTATTAATTAATTAATCAGCACGCCAAGGATCTCCAAGCGCCTGATGCACACTCATTAATTAGGGCCTCCTCATGCTCCCACGGCGCGTTAGACACGCTGCACAGATGGGATGAGGCAAGGCCCGGGGCGGGGAACTGACTGGCCCAAGGACGTGCAGCGAGTCAGTACAGAGCTGGGAACAGAACCCAGGTGTCCTGGCTCCCAGAGCCCACCCTGCTGCAACCACTAGGCAAGGCTGCCTGCTGATAGCACAGCAAAGCCCACACACTGCCTGCGCCCCAAACCGTTCTGTCTCGCTCGGCTGCGGTTAACCCTTAGAGCGCCGGAGAACCTCCAGGGGACACAGACTCTGGGTTTGATCCAGCGTAGTGTGGCCTGGAGGGTTAACCCTTTGGGGACCAGGTTGTTTCCTAGGCTTCCGGCTGGCCCTCAGTGCTGGAGAAGATGGGAGAGATCCTGGCAGAAGAGGATTGTTAGGAGGAGAAACCCCTGGTCTGTTGTGCCCCCCCCCCCAGCTCCCACTGCCACCTCTCCACCTGGCACAATCCCTCTTACCCCATTGCCAGTCTATGACCCCTCCAGGGCTTGGAACCAGCAGTGGGGGACGTGGGTTGCATCAGGATAGGAGGCAGTGCAATGCAATTCTTCCCCTCTGGAGGTGGCAGGTGTCTGGCAGGGACGGGGGAGCCAGGGGAAGAGGTGGGGTGGGCAGGGAGCAATAGGATGGCAGGGAGAGGGAGTGGCGAGAAGCTCTCTCTCGTTAAGTGCTTGAGGGGTTAAGGACCAGACGGGAAGCCCAAGCAATTGCGTGTGATGGGGGAAGGAGCATGGGAGGGGATTGCGGGGGGCAGCATCCCCTTTCCCCAATCCAGAGCTCCAGCAGGGGCAGCCCCCGGTGCATCCTCCAGGCTGGACTGCCTGCGACATGCCCTCTAAGCAGGGACAGAGAATCCCAGATCCACTCCCCTCCCCTCCCCATGTGCTGCAGCAGGGAGAGACACCCTGGGGCAGTGCCCTGGGATACAGAGGTAGGTGCCGACACCCCCACCCCCACCCCAATCCCACGGCCTCTCTCCAGCTTGCCAGCCCATCTCTTTACCAGGCTCTGGTCCTTCAGTTTGAGGGGCGTTGTGCTCCGGCTGGAGGCCAGGGAGGCTGGGCTTTCGGGCATGTCCCTGCGGGCGGGCGGGAGCTTCGTGCTGGGTGCATGGGCAGGGCTGCTGGGCTCAGAGGGCGGGTCCTGCAGCGGGGAAGAGAAAAGCAGACAGAGCCTTCAGACCCTGGTGCCCTGGGGTTAATCCGCTGAGCTGAATGGAGACGCTCCAGAGTCACACAGGTGGTGGAGCAGGATCCAGACCTGCTTTTGCAGATGTAGCCTAGGAGGATATGAGAAAATTGCCTCTGCTTTTGAATGCACTGGGAATTTTGCAAGCCATATTAATTCTCTCTCTCTCTCTCTCTTTTAATGCTTTGGGTGGTTTCCAATTGGCTGCAACAGGCAGCTGGGTAGCGACTGGGAAGAACTGGGGGACACCCGCCGATTTGCTACAATATAATAACCCAGACAGACAAAACGACTGTTTGCAAATCAGTCGAGTCTCCACTCAGGGACAGGCGCCTCCAGCTTGCCAACCCACGGACCTGGCTGCCCAGGGAGATTTTTTCTTTTCAAATAACAGCCCTGGGGTTCTTTCTATTTGCCTTTCTGAGGTCACACTTCCCAGCTCCTCTCCACGGTCAGGAAGGCTAGAAACTGACTTGTTTTTTTTAAAAAGAAAACTGAGATTCTGATACAGTCACGTGACTTCCAGAACTGGGGCTTCCCAAAAACCACCAAATATCACGCGACTTGTGATAAAACCACCAGAGGTGGCAATTCTGTCTAACAGAATCACCTTCAGTTACCATCTTAGACCTGGTCTAGACACAGATTTCAGACCAGGATCATTATTCCGGTTCGGGGAGAGACGTTTCCAGATATGGTTTTATCAGTACAGCTGCTAGAGGTGTCTTATCCCAGCATAATTCATTCCCCTTTCTGCGCAGCTTTTACCGTCGCACGGAGAGAACTGCCTCCATCCTAGGTTGCAGCGGTAACAGTACAGCTAAAGTAATATGAATTGTGTGTCTAGACAAGGCCTTAAGAGATCTAATTAAAAACTTCTCACTCACCTCATCCACTACTAGGTTATAATCACTCTTGTCCCCGTCGCTGTCCTGCCGAGGGGAGAAACAGAGCCAGGAACAATTAAAACAGCAAAATACCGACACAGGGCAGATCTTCGAGGCAGTGCTGCCTAGTGGCTCAAGCACTGGATTGTGACTCAGAAGACCTGAGGTCTATTCCTAGCTCTGCCACTGGCCTGCTGGATGGGAGAGTTACGTCGCCTCTTTGTGCCTCAGTTTGCCCATCTGGAAAATGGGCAGAATGATACTGATGTCCTTTGTAAAGTGTTTTAAACTAACGGCTGGAAAACACTAGATAAACCCTAAGGATTATTATCATCTCTCCACTCTGTTGGCTTGTCTCCCTGACCCAAAGCCCAAGGAAGTGACTTCAATGGGCTTTGGATCAGACCCCACACAAGCAAAGGCTGCGTCAGACAGAGCAGAGACCCAGAAACTCCTTGGATTTAAGGGCTCCCTGGGGAATTCTTTTTTAAGGTATTTTCTCAAATATTTTTCTGCAGCACTTTAAAGCTAGTAAGCAATGTTGAAAGGTCCCTTTTAGTTAAAAAGCCTCTTCAGAGTTGCCATTTCCTATCTCCATAGGGTCCAGACCGAATTTTCTTTTTTAAAGTCATCATCATCATCATCCCCCAGATTTCGCCCCCAAATCTCCTGCAGAATCCGGAAGAAAAATCCCACAGCATCCGGGCAACATTAAAAACAACAGGCTGGGCGGGTGTAGAATTGTTAGTAGTATTGGAACAGAGCCGAACGCTCTCAACTGAGATCAGGGCTCCAATGCGCTAGGTGCTGTACATACAACTAAGGAGAGACAGCAAGATTGCAGTCTAACTAGACACGAGAGAAAAAGGTCAGAGGGGGAAACTGAGGCACGGGGAAGGGATGTGACTTATTCACGTTCACCCAGCAGGTCAGTGGCAGAGCTGGGAAAAGAATGCTGGTCTGCTGAGTCCCAATCCAGTGAACACGCCACCTGCCTACATGACCCCTAATGAGAGAGGCTGGAGCAGACCCCCTGTGGGGTTCTGTTCTGGACACCGCCCAAGGCCCCCTGCCTTGCCTCCAAAGGCTCGATAAGGGACGAGAGCTCCCCCAGGGTGCAGGTCACCCCAGCAGAGAATCTGGCTCATTGACTTAAATGGCGTTGAAGCCAATTTACACCCTGAAAGCAAGATCAGCATCAGGCCCGCTCCGTTCCTGCCCCAGATTCTTCTGGAGCAACTCCCAGTGAGGCACCCAGCTGCTCGTCCCCAAGGTCACCCAGCAGAGCCAGGAATAGAACTCAGGTCCCCTGAGTCCCAGCCCAGAGCATTATCCACTGAACCATGCAACCTTTCTACATGAGGCCCTAGTGGGGAAGTCTGCTGATGAAGCCAGGCTGAAAAGCGCCCCCCCCCCGGGTTCTCAGATAACCCTTTGGGGGTTCAGGGAGGGCAGCCCCCCGGCCTGGTGCAGTGGAACATTGGGCTGCTGGAGTTTGCTACGGAATCATAGAACTGCAGGGCTGGAAGGGACCTCGAGTGGTCATCAAGTCCAGCCCCCTGCACTGAAACAGGGCCGAGTAAACCTAAGACCATCCCGGACAGGGGTTTGTCTAACCCGTTCTTCCGAACAGCCCCAGAGGAGCGGGATCACTGCATGGCAAACCCAGACCTTGCCCTCTGCCAGCTCCAGAACCGCCCCCCCTCCCTCTGCAGCAATACCCGGCCCATCCTCTCAGGGGCAGGGATCCGGGTGTCGCCCGCCACGCTCCCTGGCTGCACTCACGTAATGTCCCGGCAGGTCCTTCTCTTCCCGTTTCCGCTTGAGCCCTGTGCCGCCCGGCCGCTCCTCGCCCTGCAGGCTCTCCGGAGAGGAGGCAGAAATGCTCTGCACAGGGGAAGCGAGAGGAGACCAGAGTTAATGCACAGCGAGGGCGGAGAGTCCCAGAAGGTGCCAAGCCATTTCCCACAGCTTCCTCCCCGGAGGCCAAGGGGACTGGAGCTCGGCACGCAGCTGCCAGCTTTGCGGCTGGCCGTCAGCCTGTGTGGCCTCGCTCTTTTCGGGGTGGGGAATTAACGTCATGGGCCTCTGGGCTCTGGCATCTGAACCCCTTCAAAGGCCAGAGTGGAGACTTGGGGTCTCGTAAATGCTGCCGCTCACCCGATCTCCTTCGCTAGTCGGGGGGGGGGGGGGTTCGCTTGGCACCAGACCCCATCGTATCCGCTCTCTTGGGAGCAGGATGTAAAGGGGAGGTCAACTCATGCCCTCAGCTCCCCCCGCCCTCCAGCTGCCTTCCTAGCACCCTGGGACCCTGCCCCTACCTGGACGCACCCCCAAACTCTCAGATTGGCACTGTGCAAAATCACACCCCAAATGTTAAAAGGCAGAGGCAGGTTCTAGCCCAGTGGTTAGATCAGCCAGCGAGTATTAGGAATGGGGGTACTAGGAGACAGGACCCCGCGGGGCTACTCCTGGTTCAGGGAGGGGGAATTTTGTCTAAGGGTCAAGCGTGGATCAGGGAGTCATGACTCCTGGGTTCTGCTGCCCATTCCAGGAGGGAGTGAAGTGGAGCAGTTAGGGCAGCAGGGACTGGGAGCCAGGACTCCTGGGTTCTCGATCACCGACTCACTCAGGCAAACTGCTTCTCTGCACCTCAGTTTCCCCATCTGCACAATCAGGATAATGCTCCTTACTTGCCTCCCAAGGAGGGGGGAAAAGACCAGGAGGCTTAATTCACTGAATGTTTATAAAACACTTAAAGATCTCCCTGAAAAGGCACCAAACAGCTGCTGAGTTTTGTCAATTTCACGTTCTGCCCTTAGCTCCCATGGCCAAGAATCCTCCAGCGCTGGCCGGGAGCCCATGCAACAGTCCAGATTGAGATCTGCCAGCTCCCCACACGCCTTCCTTAAAAAACAAACAAACATCTCTCCTCTCCTGGGCTCAGCCACCTTTGGGCACGAACATTGTTCAGCTGCCAGCATGTCACTTCTTCAGTAAATCATTCCACAGCTGGGCTGGCAGGATTTTTGTGCTTGCACTGAAGGAAGAGGGAGAAATAAAAAAATCCACCCAGCCCAACAAGGCCGCATGCCTTTCCCCAGTCAGGCACCACCAGTGCATCTGGATGGGGGGGGTCAGTTCAAGGAGAGAGACCAGTCGCTGGGAGCTGGCACATGCAAACAGATCTGTGTGCGGCAGGTGGGCCTCGTAAATGACCTATTTAAATAAGCATTTTCCAGAAGGAAAGGGGGGGCAGCTGGGAGCAGAAGAGCCGCCCCCCCGTCCCCCCACCACTGGAGGAAGCGCTGTGGTCTCTTTGCAGACCAGCCCTAACAGAGATGTTTGTATACTGGCTAAATTAAAACAACAGTCGAATAACAGCGGCCTCCCTTAGTCCCTGGACTTGAAAGAAGTTTTGCCCCTTTGGGAGATAATGAGGCATGACAGGAATGGAAAATCCCCATCAGCAGTCTCCTGTTTACTCTGCACGGCCCCGCCTTAACCCCTTCACCGCTGGAACAAGGGAGGTGGGGTATGAAGATGAGTTAGCACGTCCCTTTCCCCCTTCCCCCCCCACCCCATTGGCACCGGCCTGGTGTAGGTTTGATTGTAACAAAACCTGCAGTGGGTGTCTTAAATCCCTTTATCCCCCGCTACCGTGCTCTCCTCTCCTCCCCACCCCCACGCACCTGCTTTGGCCAAATTCTGATCCCGGTGGAACTGGCGTATAATCCGGAGTGACACTGGATTGACACTGGTGTTACAGGGGATCTAATCTACCTGATTAGGTTGAGAGGATACAGGGGTTTCAAAGTGGGCACTGATGTCCGGGTGCTTGGGCTTTGGGGTGCTCCCCCAGAGACATCCTGGGGCCTGATGTGCCAGGCTGCTGGGCACTCGCAGTTCCCAACAAGTTGTAGGTGCCCAGGATCTATGAAAATAAGGCCCCGGGGCACCTAGATCTGAAAACAAAATCAGTGGCCAGGCTGGAAAGTTTTGGCCTAAGATTGGTCATTTCCCCACCCCCCGCTCCTCTCCATGAATTGGCATTTGTTTGGAGCAAAGATCTCCCACTAGTAAACTCAGAGTGGACCAGAGGAAGCGACCTGTTCGCCCCGCAGACAGTTAATGCACGGGACTCCCTGCTGTAGGAGAACGCAAACCGCTTCCAAGGATTAGTCACTTGTCTGGCCTCTCCAGTGACAACGTGCCAAGATGAAAAGGACAAAGGGCCATCAATCCTCAGGCTTCAGGGCACAAGCAGATCCGTGGCTGTGGTCAGGCAGAATTTCCCCCAGTCCACCCCACTTACATACTGCAGTAATGCCTGGGAGCCCCAATCAGGGCCCAGAACCCCAAGGGGCAAGGTGCTGTATGAACACACAGCGTACGTGCCCCCAAGGGCGTACGCCTTCCTCTAAGGATCTGGAATCGACCCCTTTTGGATCAATCCACCTGCTGTGGCACGGTAGCCACGGTTCTTTCTTCCCGTGCCGCGCGCTGGCTGCCTAGCACATCACTTGTCCAGTCCACGCTATTGCTCATCCTCGGAGGAATTACGAGACCATCCTTCATGGTAGATCGATGCAAATGACTGGCCATCTTGAGGGGCACCGCGAGATCTTTAACCCTTCCTTGCCCTGCCTCCGCCGTTCGCTACAGACCAGAAAGGCTGAACCACAAAGCAATTTAACACCAAGGCATCGCCAGTGCCTGCCGGTGCCAGCTCCCTCTGCCCTGAAGCATTCCCTAGCCTCCTATTCCACCAGGACAAATGCCTGAGTAGCATGAATCTGGGATACATTTGAATAGGGTCTTTTTGGCCCTACTGGGGAGATCAGAACACACCTCCTCTTCCCCTTCCTCCCACCAGGTTCCTGTCAAGTCACCTGGATTTCACAGGTGGACACGGCTCAGGTGAGAGACCAGTTCTCTGGGCTGTCGCTCAGAGCCCACACAAAGGGAGAGAGAGATCTAAAGGCAGGAGGAGTGGTTCAAGCCTAGAACTGGGGGCTCGAGACACGCAGGTCCTATTCCTGGCCCTGGCTAGATCTTGGGCAATTCACTTCCCTGCCCCATGCCTCAGTTTCCCTCCCCGTGACCCTTGGCTGGCTAGAGCTAGGGATGCGCTAAGTGGGGGTTTGAGGTCACCCCTACCCTGGCGCATCCCCGGGCCTGGCCCAGCCTGCTCACGCAGGTGACCGCGGTATACTGGCAGGCAAGGCGGGAATACAGCAGCGCGGGGATCGGGAGGCACAGCACGCGCAGATGATCACTGCCAGAGCAGGGCAGAACAGCTCTCTCCTCGGCAAGGACGTAAGAGGCTATTTTGGGACGAGCTCGACCTTTAGACACTCGCCGTAGCGAGCGGGCAAATGGGCCAAGTCAGGCTGAGCACCTCCATCATTAAACTGCCCCCCCCACGCCCCTGAACAGGCACCCACCTGTCCAAGCGAGGGGGTTATTTTATCCCCCAGCAAGGAACCCCTTTATCTGGCACATTCCCAGCTCAGACTTGATCACTGATCCCCCCCCAACACTGCTGAGAGCTCCTCACAGATTTCATCGGGATCCGTTACCCTTCGCTTCCCATCCTGAGCTGCCGTGTGGCATTGCTGGGGCGCTGTTAAATAGCCACCACGTTCCACCCCAGAGGTGGCTGCATTTTAGTGGTGGGTGAATGGGTTTCCTGTGTGCTTTTTGTAGTGCTTTTAAGTAGGGTGAAGAGGACCGTAGGAGATGCCCCAGGTAACACTTTCTGATGTCAGGAACAATAGGAATATGCCTGTTTCCTATGGGGCTGGCTCAAGCGAACTATACAGCTGTGGGGGAGGGGAGCCTCCCCCAGTTCCCAGAAACCCCCTCAGCGGACACAAGGGTGTAATGGATGCACCCCATTTTACACACTGCAGGCACCCGGCCATGTTTATTACTGTGTGTACTTGACAGTCACTGCAGCTTTGAATTATGAGCTTCAAGTGTGTGTGTGTGTAAAGGCTCTCGGGGTGTGTGTGGGTGTGTGGGTGTGTGGGTGTGTGTGTAAAGGCTCTCGGGGTGTGTGTGTGTGTGTGTGTGTGTGTGTGTGTGTGTAAAGGCTCTCGGGGTGTGTGTGTGTGTGTGTGTTGGGAGGGTAGGGGGACAGGAAGCGTGCCTCTCACTGCAGCACTGCACACAGCCTTTGTGCGGAGGAAGGCGGGCGCTGGGCTGACAAGCTGGGACCCGTCTGCTCCCAGCTCGGCGGTGACAGCGGAAGCGCCCGACACTTTGCACGGAACAACGAACAAGGGTGAGGCCGGCGCGGCGCCCCTGGCAGGTTCGGGCTCCCTTCCATCAGGCCAGCTCTGAGTGAGGCTGGTTTCTAGAGGAGGGGAAGGGATCTGCCTTCAGCTCCTTAGTGCTGGGAGACCCAATTCCTCCGTCCCCAGCCCAGGGCAGCCCTCCGGCGAGCTTCTCCCACGCCCCCCGGCTCCTGCCAGCCGGCACCCACCCTGGAGATAGGAACGGGAGAGGAATTCAGCCTCTATGGTCCACTAGTCCCAAGCTTCTCGCCAGGGGCCGTGTTTGCTAAGTGCTCAGCATCCACCCACCGGGCCCAGCTCCTCCAAAGAGCACCCAGCACGCGGAGCCTTTGCAAGCCCAGCCCTTGGGACAAGTCACCCTTGGCACGTCCCTAGCTCTTTCCTTCTGGAGATCGCAGACAACTGAGCCTCCAGACCGGCCCTGTGAGGATCACAGTCCCCGATTGACAGCTGGGGGAAACTGAGGCACCGAGCAGGGAAGTGACTCAGTGGCACAAACTAGTAACCTCAGCTCCTCAGGCCACGTCTTCATTACAAGGCCATCATCCTTCTCCACCAACGCGGGCCCATGACTCACCCCCCACTCCGCAAGGCCATCAGACAGGCGGGATCCGAGGGCAAGTCCCATCCTGTGCACCCCTCCCCGAGCCAGCCAGTCCCTCCTCACCCCCGAGAGGGAAAAGCAAAGCTCTTTGGGGAATGCGTCAATGATCTTTGCTTCCTTGGTGCAAATTCCAGTTCTGGGCCAGATCCTCAGCGGGTGCAAACAGCTGTAGCTACATTTACGTCCATGGTGTAACCCGGATGGTGTAACCCGATAGAGCTCCATTGAAGTCAGTGGGGCCCAATCCCCAGCTGCTGTCAATCAGCCTTGCTCTACTGAAGTCCCTGGGGTCTGCCCCCCGGGGCAGGGGAGAACCCCCTGGAGTCAGATCCCCAGCTGGCGTAGGTAACGGTAGCTTCCCTGAAGTCAACGGAGCGATGCCAATTGACACCAGCTCCAAATGGGGCTCTCTGGCTTTAATACAACTCCACCCCCAGCCCCTGGAAATAATCTGTCCACAGAAGCAAATTAAATGTGGATCCCGAGCGCTGCAGAAAACATCCCCGCTGGTTCCCCTCCAGCCGCGAATCCTCCCCCAGGCCACGGTTCAGACTCTAGCCCTGGCACTGAAAACAAAGGGCAGCGGGAATGCGATCTCCGGGCTGTTTGCTTTGAAAAGGTCAGGCAACAAAACATTCCTGGGAACCCCAGTGCAACCACAAGAGAAGGGAGCCGGGCGCAGCGCTTGGAGAGAAGACGCCACTCACGGCTCTTCCTGAAAGCACCCAAAGATGGAGTCTGACCAACGCTCTCACCAACAGAGTGACCCCTCGGCCCTTCAGTCTCTCTGCTGCTCTGGGGTCTCAAAGGGCGGCCCCCCGGGAATCCACCTGCCACGCCGGGGGCATAGCTGGCGTAAGGGCCATGCACCAAACCTGCTCCCACCTATGGCCTGGCCAGAGTACCCTGCACTGTGGCTAGTCTCTGCTTTCCAATGCTCCGCTGGGCACCCAAAGCCAGAGGCCTCTTTGCCCAGAGTCAGGTTGAGAGCTGGGATTCAAACTCAGCTTCCAGCCCTGTGCACAGCCCAGCTGACCTCACGTCTCTGGATCCTTGCAGGCCGGGAGGGGATGAGATGCGCCCACCCTGCCAGAGCCCCAAGATTGTCATTTCAGTATGAGCCCTCGCTCATTGCTTGAGGTCCAACACCTTCCTTTAAGCTAATATCCACCCTCGCCCAGACAGGTCCTCGCCAGGCTCCCGTCGCATGGCTTACCCGGCTTGGCGTGCGCTCTGGGGTCCGTCCAGCAGGCAGACACAGGTGCGTGGATAGCCCCAGATTGGGAAAACACAAAGGGAGAACAAAGAGATTCATTTAGTTCTGATGTCACATGGCCAAGCCCAAGCCGCAGAGGTCTGAGCTGGGTTGTACGTCCCCAGAGTAATCAGAGCTCTCTGTCAGCCAGGAAAGGCTGGACAGAGCCATTCCTGGCAACCCGGCTACAGGGGCACAATCATTTCCTTGCACTAGTGAATGGATGGTCCAGATCACTTGGGAATAGAATTAGATCTTTCCACCCACTGGGCTTCATTCCAGCATCAAGGGTTACCCTGGTCTGGTCACCCCACATAATCACAGGTAAGCGTCTGAGACACACCCATCTGAGTCTGATGCACAGCCCCCAAGCAGGAATTTAGAGAACCCCAAAGCCTGAGGGCTGTGATGTAGCAGCTTGTACCATAAAGAGAAACTGTCTGTGTAAAACAATAGCAAATTTTCTCTGGTGGAGGACAGCGTGAACCCGATCCTTGGCCTGGGCTGCAGGGCTGATGTTGCTTGTACTCATGACCGATACGGGAACTGCAAAAGCAGGTAGGCCTTGTCCATGTCTGGCCAGAGAAAACGGTTATTTGGAGCGCAGGCGTGCCTGTGCGGTGTCTTTGTATTGTTCTCGTTGTGTAAAGCTCAAAAGACACAGTAGGGACATCACCCCCATTTCACAGATGGAGAGCTGAGGCACAGAGCAGATGAAGTGGCTTGCCCACGGTCCCACAGCAAATCTGTGGGTGAGCGGAGAAGTGAAAGCACATCTCCCGAGTCCCAGCCTAGAGCCCTCTCCCTGAGCCCAGCGGCTCTCCACCTTTCCACACTACTGTGCCCTTTCCGGAGTCTGCTCTGTCTCGCGTCCCTCCAAGTTCCACCTCACTTCAAAACGACTTGCTTACAAAATCAGACGTAAAAGGACAGAAGTGTCTCAGCTCACTCGTACTGAACAATGGCTGACTTTCTCCTTTTTACCATATAATTATAAAATAAATCAACTGGAATATAAATAGTGTACGTACATTTCAGTGTATAGTACACAGAGCAGTATAACCAAGTCATGGTCGGTATGCAATTTTACTTTGTCCTGACTTCGCTACTGCTTTTTATGTAGCCTGTTGTAAAACGAAGCGAATACCCCCTGGAAGATCTCTGCGTCCCCGCAGGGGTACGCGAACCCCTGGCTGAGAACCACTGCCCTAGACCATCCTTCCTCCCCTAGCAGCGCGACCGTTAGCTACAAGGGTCTGAACTTCCCCAAAGTTTGAGGATACTCAGATTGGGGGGCAGGAGAAAATGGAGGTTGGGGGCAGGAGGTAGATACACAATACCTTGGCTAAAGGGAGACAGGCTAACTGATGCTGGACACAATTGTAGAAAAATGCCAGGTGCATCCCCACACCCACAGGCCCTGTGTGTGCTTTTCCTCTCCCCAAGCTTTGACCAGGCCTCTTTTGCATGCAATGCATGTGACACAAACACCATCTCATCAAATGAGCCGAGATCACCAGGGGTCTGGATGCAAATTTCAGCCTGAGGTTGTCTGTACAGCGCTCCCTGCTCCCGGAAGATCCTGGCTGGTAATGATCGCATCAGCATTTGGAGAGGATAAATGGGTTCTCCCAGCAGAATCCCAATCTTCTCTGGCAGGAGGACAGATGCTCAGGGATGAAGCAGACGGAAATCAAGAGATGGGGGTTTCTGAACAGATTTAACCGCTCCAGGACTCACTGGTCAGCACAAAGGGGTGGGGGTGGGGATTACAATCTCATAATGCAGGATGGATTTAATCATACCAGTTCTTGAACCATTCACCCCGAGATACTAGGATTACCCCTTAGATGTATGTAGCATTGCACGGGTTTTTAAGGGCAAAAGGGACCATCTAATCCAACACAACACAGCCCATAGGAGGACACCTACTGTCTCCTGCAGCCAGGGCCGGCTCCAAGCACCAGCTTAGCAAGCAGGTGCTTGGGGCGGCCAAGGGGAAGGGGCGGCACGTCGGGCTCTTCGGTGGCGGGTCCCTCGGTCCCTCTCAGAGGGAAGGACCTGCCGCCGAATTGCCGCGGAAGAAGAAAGCGGCGCGGCTGAGCTGCCGCCGATCGTGGCTTTCCCACCCCCCCCTGCCGCCGCTTGGGGCGGCAAAAACCCTGGAGCCGGCCCTGCCTGCATCTAGCCCAGCAGTGCACAGGACAAGCTTCCTCTTAAAGCATCCATCGGCCTACCTGTCTGGCTCTCAAAGGGTTAAGCAAGAAAGAGTAAAGCCTGCTTTTCTCCTCTTCCAACTGTTGTCTTTCTTTGGGGGGGGGGCACCTTAAAGCGACACTGTCAAAATTAAACGCGTGCACCTACGTGTGCGGAGGGTGTATACACACACGCTCACACCCGATTGCTGGTGCCACTCATGCCACTTAAAATGATCTAGTTTTGCTTTTAATAATGCATCTGACTAAGTGAGCATTCACCCACGAAAGCTTATGCTCCAATACATCTGTTAGTCTTAAAGGTGCCACAGGCCTCTCTGTTGCTGTTAAAAACAGTTTCCCTTTCACCATTTTGGTTCTTATTTATGTAACCGTTGTGTGCACCTGAGGGTTCTCCATCAGGGAACCGGCCGAAGCACCGGAACGCTTATTGAAAAGACAAAAAAGAGTTTGCAATCTAGGGTTTGTTTGCAATTTAGCAGCGACCTTAGACTGGTCCATTTCGCTTCTGGCGTCTCATAAACCAGGCTAGTCCTGTTGTGTTTGGGTTGCTAACATTACATGGGGACCCTGGTGTGTAAAGAAACAAAACAAATGATTGAATCACCCTTTTGGTTTCCTTTAAATAAATCACAACAACATTTCTAGTACCTTCAGGGCTCAGAACACACTCATAGGATATCAGGGTTGGAAGGGACCTCAGGAGGTCATCTAGTCCCACCCCCTGCTCAAAGCAGGACCAATCCCCAGACAGATTTTTACCCCAGTTCCCTAAATGGCCCCCTCAAGGATTGAGCTCACAACCCTGGGTTTAGCAGGCCAATGCTCAAACCACTGAGCTATCCCTCTTAACCACAACCTATGTTTAACATACACTGCCCCTACTGGAAGGCAGCATGGCCTAGTGGACAGAGCACCAGTGTGCAACCCAGGAGCCCTGGGTTTTATTTCTGGCTCTTCTACTAGGCTGCCAGGTGACTCTGGGCAATGCACTTCACTACCCAATGCCTCAGTTTCCCCGTACATAAAATGGGGATAGCGAGACCTCTGTCACAAAGTGCTTTGAGATGTCTGGATAAGAAGCATTTTAGAGCTAGATACCATGATGACCCCACAGTAGCTGACATGAACATTAGCCTTTAGCTAATTTAATGATGATTAAGATAGTAAGTAAGGGGTTGTAAACCATTTTGTGATGCTGGTATAAAAAGTAGGGCTGGTTGGAAAATAACTCCATTTCAACCTTTGGTTTCATTCTGTTATCAGAACAAAAGTGAGACCCTTCTAAATCTTTTCATGAGAAAAGAGAGAAAGCAAGCACAAGCGCACACATGCAAGAGAGGAGAGGGGGAAAAAATGGATTCTCTCCACCCCAGAATAGCCTAGTGCACTCACCAGGACTGCAAGACACCCAGGCTCCAATCCCTGCTTTGTCTGATTTAGAGCAAGGACTTGAACCTGGGTCCCTCACACCCTTAACCACTGGTCTCCGGAGTCAGTCTCTCTTGTTTTAATCGGAAATTCCATCTTCAGTGAATCGGCATTTTCCGAGCAAAAAAATTCCCGCCCAGCTCTACTACAAAAGGTATCAGAGAAGGACGATCTATTATTGTTAACTTCCACCACCCTTTGCAAGACAGCACAGTATAAATCATTGGAACAGAGGACATCGGTTCCAAATTTATTACACTGTTCCTAACTCTTGAGTCTTGCACTACGTTAGTGTTGTTCTTAAAGCCCCAGCTCCTGGAGTCATGTGAGTGCCCAAGAATCGCAACTTTCATTGGAACCAAAATTAATTTCTAGCCCTCGGAGCTGTGGAGAAAAAGCTTGAAAGTGGATCTGAAGTGGAAGGAAAAAGACATAGAACCCAACGCCGTTTTTAGAACCATCTACTGATTTTCGTGGGCCTGACTCATGAGTGCTGAACATTTGGGGTTGGCAGTAAGGACTTTAGCAGACAGGCTTCTTGACCATTATAATGTCACGCTGATGGCCCAATGGAACGGTATGCATTGGCAACGGGCATCTTTATCTGAAAACAACGTGGGAAATACCAAATGCCACTACCTGCCTAGACTCCTATGCCATGCCCCTAGCCAAGCTGAGCGTTGGCGGAGAGCAGCTGGCAAGAGTTACCCTCTTAGTGCCTGGACATAGAGCCAGAGTGTGGTGCTGGACTGCCCAAGCATGCTGGAAGCAGCGGGCACAGAGGGGGAAGATAAACGCCGACGTAGGACAGGGAGAGGAGGAACACAGGACCAGAGCCATAGAAGGCGAGAGGCTGGAAAGGACGGGAGGTGGAGGTGGCTGTTTCATTCAGTTTCAAAGCCATTTCTGCCCAGGGAGCAGGTGGACACAGAGAACAAGCTGGGCTGAGTCCGGAAGGGTCAAACAACAACGACAGGCAGTGACTGAGAAAGACGGAGAGGGCAGCGCTGGAGGTCGCAGCCGCTGCTGCAGCCCGGAGAGGTGCCCAGGGGGTGGATGTCACACACAATGTAGTAGGGCCACCCTCCTTCCTGATTTCCACCTGGCTCGGGCTAGCCGGGGAAACTGATTCTCAGGCATCTTCCCTGCCCTGTTTGGTACCCGAGGATCCCAGCACTGCTTGGCTCCATACCTCCCCCTCCTCCCCCATCCAGGAGGGGCCCATTCCGAGCCAGTCGGCACCGATCCTTGGGAGGTGCAAAGGCCCACTGTGCTACCTTTGCGGCTTTCCCAATCCTCGGCCACGCTGGGAGGAGGAGACTACGAGCTAGGTTTTAGCTGATGGGGGTCCCCCCCGTCCCCGAGTGGCAGTGCAGAGGTTGCAGCCACACAGAGCAGGCTGTTAATGGCATCTTCCCCCCAAACCGTTTGGAGACAGGACTAAGGAGCGGTTTGGATAACACAAATCCACGCACATACACCCCTGCATGCATGGGGCACACCGATAAAGACACACCCGTCCTGTGCATGGGTTTCATGGACACAACCAGGCACACGTCCTGCCCACGCGCACGCCTTCCGGGGTCCACTCGGCGCCGCAGCTGTTCCCTCCGTCAAAAATAGCGCCAACCTCGCGAGGCTCCAGAGACTTAATTAGCTTCATCTATCACTCGCCGCGCCCGGCGCTTTCCTGGCCGGAGCCGGCAGCTGCCGCACACCAGTGAGCCCTGGGTAAAGGGCAGAGTGGGGCGACGTCTGCTCTCACTGCTGTGGTTTGCTGAAGGCCCCTGGTGGGGGGGCTGTTGGCTAACACCAAATGGCAGTGCTCCTTAGGGACCAATCACTTCCCCTCCAGTCCACGCCCTAGCCAGCCTGGCTCTGCCCCCCCCAGGAGGAACGGGCATCTTTCAGGCTTCAAAGGGCTAATTGCCCCTTGTCCCTTCCCACTCCCGCACCATGCAAGTCCTTTCCCTTACCTCTGTTATTCTCAGCATCCTGAGCCGCCCTGTCCTCCTTTGCGGCAAGCTGAGACTGGGCCACCAGTGCCCCCGACAGGGCCAGGAGTCCCGAGGTGCTGACCAGGCTGGAAGGCTGCATGCCCGAAGGGTGCGGGGTGAGCGGGATGGGAGGCGCGTGGTGGGAGAGGTGCTGGAGCTGCTGCTGCTGAAGGAGAAAGAGCCAGGGCTGCGGGGTATTGCTACGAGACGCCCTTCCCCCTGACTCACCCAACCCCCTTAGCCCCGCTACCCGCCCCGAAGCAGTTCCAAGATCCTTTGCCCAGCTGCAGCCATGAGCCAGAGCTCTCTCGGAGGTGGGGGATGATCGGGCTCTCTGCTGCAGGATGACCCCCAAGGCTCCCTGCGCGATTTCAACAGCTCCCCTTGAGACCTGCCCAGGGCCCGGAGCAGCTCTTAGGTCAGTGGGAGTTTGGCCATTGTTGTCAGAAGGCACCTGGTCTCCACCCAGGCCTGTCCAATGCCGCCTTGAGGCCATGATGTTCCCTCCCCTCCACCCAGCTTTCCTGCCTTTTGCTGCCTGTGGGACACTGAGTGGTGCGCCGCAGGGGGAGACGACTGTCTGGCGTGCTCATCACACGGCTGCAAAGGAGGAAGACACAAGGGAGCATCCATCCAGCTGGCTGGGAGCAGCCCGGAGCTGTGGTCTGGGGTTACCCTGCCAGGGGCATCCTGGCTCCAAATTCCCTGATCAGAACTCCCTTCCCCTCCCCCATCGCTGGGCTACTCACCCCAATGATGCTGTTCAGTTCCCCCATGGTCACCTGCTTGGCCCGCTCCACGGCTTGCAGCACCTGCTGCTGGTGCTGGGAAAGGAAGGCACGGCGGGTCAGGAGCCCGGCCAGGCGTGAGCTCACGCCCCATCAAAAAGACAACTGAGCCTCTGGGGGACGAGGCAGAGCTGCCCCCTCCCGGGTTATGGTCCAGGAGACCCTCCCAGGGGGAACACCCCCAGAGGTCTCACCCTCCTGGGATCTCCCTCTCACACAGCACAACTTTTTATCCCAGTGCAACCTAGCGCCTCCTAGTGTCCTCCACCGCGCCACGACTCTACCCATCCCCCAGGCAGCCCGACGCACGCCCGCTTACCTCCTGCGTCAGGAACGGTATGATCTGGGCACAGATGGCACTCAGCCTCTTCACTATCTCCGCCTGAAAGGGCAAAAGGCAGCTCTGTCATGCCAAGCGCTGGCGCTGCTTAGAAGAACGGGTGCTCTTGATTTAAAGGCCCCCCGCCCCGCCCAGGCTCAGGGCTAAGAGCGATGTTGATAGCCTGGGATAAACCCCCAAACTCCCATCCCGGCCTGCAGCGGGGCTCGGTGCAAAGACCAGGATGGATTCTCGAGGGATCCCTGCTCCAGAGTCCTGGTGGGGACTTTGCAGGGCATGTCCCCGGGGTATTACATGCACTGGATTTCACGGGCTCCACCATTCCTGCCGGGCACAGATCCCGCATGCAGCCTGTGCCTTTTGCCCACTGGTACGAGGGCTGGGTGCTTGGCCAACCCCTGTTTTCTGGGGGTTGCCAAAGGAGTTGGTATTCACCCAGAACACTTCCTAGGGGGTCTCTCGTCTGCCCCCTAACACCACCGCCCAGACACACGGAGTTCACGACACCCCTCGGAGGAGGGGAGCATTATGATCTCCATTGCACAGATGGGGAAACAGACAGAGAGACTAAGTACCTCACAAGACAGGGTTTAACCCTGATCTCCTGAGCCCCAGGCCAGCGCCGTAGCCACGAGGCTCTCCTCGCTCACCTAACACCTGTCTTTTCTTTCACGGCTGAGTCAACTGAAAAACTCTTCCCAGCCAAAGGACAGGCTGTGCTCAGCGCGGGGCACAGAAGAGCCCCGAAGCTCGGCTGGCCCACGGCCAGAGCAGAGGGACCGCCCTAGAGAGGACTGGCTCCTCTGAATGATGTTTCTCCCCCTTCCCTGCCAAGTGGAACGTGATACCAAGAGCGTTCGAGCTGGAGTCAAACTTTCCAACCCACAGTGAGTTCGAGTGGGTTCAAAATAAGGCAAAAGCAGTTCATCCACCCGACACGGAGCTCTTTCTGGCAGGCTGCTTGGGGGATTTGGGGCTCTTCCCTACAGGGCGATAGCTAGGGATATAAAAATCTGCTCCACCCCCTGCACTGGGCTTGATCCATCACCCCCACTCATGGAATCTCTAAACTGCCAGGGCTGGTGGGCTGCCTAGACATAATTTATGCACTGGTATTTATTTAGATGCATGATCACACTTAGCCCTTCAGCTGGCTTTTCCATGTACTGATCTCAGAGCCCTTTCTGAAGAGGGGACAACACAATCATCTCAGTTTTCCAGAGGGGGAAACTGAGGCACCGCGCGGGGCGGTTACTTGCCCACAGTCTCAAAGGGGTAGAACCCAGGTCTCCCGTCTCCCAGCCTAGTGCCCGGCCCCGTTGGCTACACTGCCTCCTGCACGGAAACAGTTTCCCAAGGGAAGCCGTAAAAGCCTCAGAGCTCGATAACATTTAAACCTCATGCAGCAAATCCACCTTGGCACTCGCCTGGGGACACAGACAAGCTGGTCTGCTCTATTTTTCCGTCTCAGATTTCTAGGACTCTCCGAGAGAGGTGCAGAGAGCTCGCGAGCGCTAATATAAAGCCCAGCGAAGAACAAAGGAAATCGTCCAGGCCCCCTAAGTAACACGGCCCCGGCTATTCCCAGTCACAGCCAGGGGGGCACACAGCACCGGCAATTCCACCCAGCCTTCCCTCCTGACACCCGACAGTGACAGGGCATCGGAGATGCAGCAACCAGAAACCAAATGGGGTTAATTCAGTCCAATGGAAATAAAAGCAGCATTACTCGTCACCTGCAGCTCCCACTCCCTGCTCTAACCACTGAAGCGTACTTCCACCCGCAGCTAAAGACTAGAGCCCGAGTCCGCGGACCCAGTATTCTGCTCTTAGACCACACACACATTCAGAGCTAGGAGCAGAACCCAGGAGTCCTGAGACCCACTCCCAGAATTGGGATTAGAACCCAGGAGTCCTTGTTCCCAGGCTCCTTTGTTCTAACCACTTGGCAACACTCCTTTCCATCTCGCTGTAGCTTCGTTGCCTTGTACAACAAACAAATATGGTTTGTTCTTGTTCAGCTCCCGGGGTGCCTGCTGGATCTCGGGATCCCATCAGAGTTTGGAGTAAATTAGGAAGCTGAGAATGAAAGTGACTCTCACGCACCACCCTGCTAACAAAAGGAGCAAACTTGGAGGGCTGAGCCAGCTGGAGAAATATGGCAGTCGACTTGCCACTTTGTCAGGCACCGTTCCAAACTAATTTCCCTGGCAGCCAGCCCTGCGATGACTAGATTGATAAATCTGAAGAGGAAAGCAAATTACAGCTGGAACAAAAGGAGACTGGGATGGTGAAAAACACTCCAGCGTCTTTGGGAAGGGAAAGAAAAAAAAGATCCATTTGATTTTCAGTTTCTCTAGGCCTTCTCTCCGGCTCCCTGCTGTTCACCCCCAGCTTTCTCTGTAGCGGAGGTGCCAGATAAACCATCCGCCTAAGAGCGCAGCGGTGCTAATGCCCACTGGGCTGGGGCCTAATTAGGAGACCGCGGGCCGGATTTTTAAAGGTCTTTTGGTGCCTACAGATGAAAATAGGCCCCAAGTGGGATTTTCAGAAATGCCTTGAAATCAATGGCTCTGCGTCTTTAGATGCCGAAGTACCTTAACAAATCTGACCCTTAGCCCCCCTCAGATTGGCTAAAACCCAAAGGCAGCAAGCACCGACCTACCAGCCAATCTCTAGCACACAGATAACCACCAGCGAACAGTCTACTCCTGAGCCTGGTTCCACACCTGCCCCTCACACCTTTCTCCTTCTCAGCCCCCCTTTTCCCTTTGTCTTTCCATTTTAGCTGATCCCCTCCTAACTAAACCCACCCAAACATTATTAAACGAAAGAAAAATCATGCCGCTACCATGCTATCTGCAGCCATCACATTGATCATTCTGTTAGGCCTTCGATCCCTTCCCCTGGGTCTGTCTTATCTATTTGGATTGCAAGCGCTTCAGGGTAAGGACGGTATCTTACGCTGGGTTTGTACAGCAACTAGCACAACACGGCTCCATCCTCCATTGGTCCCGAGGTGCTACTCTACTAAACATAATTCATAATCACACCCAGAGCTTCTGCCATGTGCATTTTCCAATTGTTATGGATTTAAATGTTCCCAATTGCACAAAATTAGGGGTTTTAAGCACACCCCTCCCCCCGTTTTTATCAATTTACATTTTCACAGTTGCAGGAAATTAGGGAGGGGGGCGTCAGACAATAATTATTTAATGACAGTAGATGTTGAGATCCAGAAAGTTAAAGCTTTAGAACTGTTAGAACACAAACTGTCAACATCACATGTCAAAATCCACAAAGGAAACAGCCTTAAATCAAAACGTCTCAGGCCGAATTTTTCTTACTTTGCCCATCTGTAAATGTAGATGATCACCGACGGAAATATTTTCGCTGGTGTGTGTGCGTGCGCGCGGTGAAATTGACGCTTATCGACATTTACTAATACAAATGGAACCCTTCCAAGGCTGCATACAGGCCAGCGGTGAATGGGTCCATGGTCTGGCATGAGCTTACCCGCTGAATCAGGTATGTGGCTGGCAGGGCCGGCTCCAGGCACCAGCCTGGCAAGCAGGTGCTTGGGGCGGCCACTCCGGAGAGGGGCGGCAGGTCCAGCTATTCGGCGGCAATTCGGCGGACGGTCCCTCACTCCCGCTCGGAGCGAAGGACCTCCCGCCGAATTGCCGCCGCAGATCGCGGCTTTTTTTTTTTTGCCTGCTTGGGGAGGCCAAAACCCTGGAGCCGGCCCTGGTGGCTGGCCGGCTAACGGTGCCTTGGGAATGCCTTGCACTGTTCTCCTCACCTGGCTGCCTATTGAATTCAAGTCCCTGAGCAGACTGGAGGTCCAGCCCCCAAGTGAACCTCCATTTCCAATCACCAGGCTGCAGTCCTATGGGATTAAGCAAATTCTCCCAGCCCCCCAAGTCTAAGCCGGAAGCTCCGCGTTCAGCCCCAGCCCCAGACGAAGACACAGAACGGTCGGCGTCGGAGATAACTGGGGTTGGGGTGGGGAACAGTTTCCAGAGATGCTGCAGAGATGGGGATGCTCCTATATCCTTATCCCAATTCCCCCCAGCAAATCAAGAGCCCCCCTCACTCACCTGCTTGTGCATTTCAATGTTCAGCCCATAGGACATTTCGTAGTACTGAAAGCAAACCACAACACAGCTGGTTAGAAGAGGACTCTCCATTCGCCACCAGATAACAAACCAGCTACCAGCAGGGCTTGGTACCTACTCCACATGGCTCCCTCCCCCTGGCCAAACTGGCCCTGGTGTAACTCCATCAGCAGTCAACTACAGAGATGGGTTTTGCTTTTCCCAGGGTCAGGCCCAGATTTATTGACTGAGGGACAGATCGGGGATAGGTGCTGGCCTCTTTCAGTTCTGGGAAGGTGGGAGGAGCCCACAGAAGGCCCGCCCCTTCAGATGAGGGAGGGGCCACAGGACCAGGATTCAGCTAAGCAGGGAGGACGAAAACAAGGACAGGGGGATGGTTCACCAGGCCTGGAGATTGAAGGCCTGTGTGTAGCCACCTGGGCAAGCTTCCTCAGCATTGTCCCTGGAGGAGAGTTCAGTCTCCACAGCCCAATCTAATCCAGGCCAACTCTGAGCGCTGGACTCTGAGTCTCTGGGCCACCCAGAGATTAAGGGGTTGACTTCTCTGGGTCCAGCGCTAACCATTGGGCTATACTCCCTCTGGCAATGCGCATCAAGGGCAACAATGGGTTTTTGTGATGGTGGGAGCGGCACTTGTCCACCAGGGACTGGACTGAGACCCACCAAACTCATATCACCAGAAACGGACGAATGGAAATGATTTTTCAGTCACTTACAACCTAGCACGAGTTCAGGATGGTGACCTGGAGAAGGTATATTATGGTTTAAAGAAGGTAGCTCAGGATCTTTGATTCGTCCTATTGTCATAATACCAGGACGAAGGAGCAGTCAATGAAACAGAAAGGTGGAAAATTCAAAACTGATCACAGGAAGTGATTTTTTTTTCTCCAGACAAAGCTCAGTTTAGCCTGTGGAACTCCTTGTCACAAGAAGTCACTGAGGCTGAGAACTTGGCAGGATTTGGACAGGGATCATACATCGGTATGAACAGGGACAGCCAGAGTGACAACAGTAAAGATTAAAGAATCAATGAGTGTTCTGGAAGGGAAATAAACCCTCATGCTTCAGGGCATGCACAACCCCTAGCTATTGGGGTCAGGAGGAAGTTTTCCCTGGAGGCAGCTTGTCTCATAACTGCCTATTGAGGGGTTTCTTGCACCTTCCTCTGAAGCAGATGGTAACATCAGAGACAAGATATTGGGCTAGAATCAGACCCTGGGTTTAATTCACCATGGCAATTCCTGTGTTCCTATCCCGTTTCCAACCTCAGCCCTAACCCCACCAGGCTGATCGCTGGAGGCCTATAATTTGCTGCAATTATGGGCAGTGGCAAGTAGCAATTCTGATTAACTCCGCGATGGCTGTTTCAAGAAGCCCACGTCAGAGTCCATCCTCCAGCAGTACTTTGGAAGGGGTTTTATGAAACGACCTCGGGGTTCAGTTTGCTTCCAGCCACCCCCTCTCCACCTGGAAGGGCTGGACGTCAATAGTTACGAGGCCAAATGAAAAAATGGCATCGTTCCCAGCATCTAACAGCATCATGGCAGCGGCAGCAGACGGCGCGGCAGGAACCAACCGTTGCTAGGAATAGATGTTAACTCCTTCCTGACCAGTGCCTTTCCCCGCCCCCACCCCCTTGGGAGAGCACCCATAGGCAGGTGAGTGCAACATCATCCAGCTAGGAGTGGCGGTCCTTGGAGGCCAGCTCTCAGGCTGAATGGCTTGTTGACCTGCCCCAGTAGGATGATTATGTGGCCCCTTTGGTGGGTGGTCAAGAGGGTCTCTTACCATGACATAATGTCTCTGCATCTCGGTCTTCTCGCTCGCCAGCTTCTCACATTCCAGCTTCAGACTGCAAGGGGAAACCGTCTTCATTTGCAGCCCCGGATCCACCTCCACCCCCGAGCTGCACCCTGCACACCTCCCACCCTGCCCCGCTGCGGCGGAAGGGGCCATCCCCGCAGCAGGAGTCGGGTGCCATCGCTCCGTGCCACGCACCTCCCCAGCGGCGTTCCACCAGCTGGTCAGCGGCTTGGAGCCTGGCTTGGAAGGGTATAAATCTGGCCCCTGGCCTGTCACCCGCCCAGCCCCACTCCCCTGATCTCCTCTCCGCTCCCATCGCTGTTCCCCCTTGTAACACCGAGTCCAGCGAGGCCTTGCTGTGGCTTGAGAAAACGAACCTGCCTCCTCCCACTTTGCCTGTGACCCCGAGCGCAGCTCTGGCGCACTCCTGACATGTACCCCCTGAACTGCCTGTCCCACCCCACCCCCGGCTCCTTCTCCCTGATCTGTGACCCCAAGACCCCTCGGAGCTCCCCCTCGCATTTGTGTGCGCCCAGCCCTGCCTCAAACGCCTTACCTGGGACCCTCAGACTCGCCCCTCTGTGATCACCCCCTGCCTTACCTGTAACCCTGGGCACCAGTCTCTCCACCCCAACCCCCTTTTCCCTGCGATCCTAGACACTTGTCTATCTGCATCTCTCACCCGACCCCAGGACGGTCCCTTCCCCGTGGCCCCCTCCCCCACGCCTGCCCGCCCCCTCCCCCAACGGCCTGCCCCTCACCTGTGATACTGAGCCTGCAGGAACTGGAATTCTTCCTTAATCCGGTCGCAGATTTCCAAAATCGAGAACTTGAAGGGCTGCCCAGACTGAAGCGGAGCCTAGAGTAGATCAGTAACAACAACGCTGCTGCCAGCCCAGCCCACCCCATCGCCAACGCACTGCCCTGACCCACCTTCCAACCCCAACCCTCTCCTCTCCCTTAGCTCATGGCCCAGGGACCGCCCCCCCTCCCATTCCAAAATCCACCCCCTCGCCTCACCCCCAGCCCGTCCGGCACACCCGGAGCCCAGGATGGTACTTACAGGGTGCCGTCCTTGTGGGTACATCCTGGGGGACTTGCCCAAAATTGATGCCCACCGGAGGAGGGAGAACACCCTCTTTAACCTCCCCACCCTGGCTTCTTCTTTAACTTCTCCAACAGCCGCTGGTCACCAGGAGAACAAGCGGGCGAAGGAATCCTGTCTCCGGGAGGGACGGACGGATATTGGAATCTTCTTCCGATGGGCTTTTTTTTTTTTTTTTTTTTGAAATACAATTATTTATTGTTGTGGGTACGGCTCAGCCGGGGCGAAGAACATTTCCGTCGGGTGAAAGGGGAGAGAGAATTCCTCCCCAGTGGGTCGTGCTTGGCCGGGTCGCCTCGGCCCCCCCATCGGACACGGGGCTGGGGGGAAATATAATCTGTCTTAAAGCACCACACACACACACACACAAAAAGGCAGGAACAGAAGGTCAGTAGAAAATCTGGCTGGATTTCAATAGCGGTCCCTGGCTAGAATGAAAACTGCCTCCTGGCAAGGCAAAAGGAGAGCAGGGGAGTCTGTCGAACTGGATCCTTAAGGTGGTCCTTTCTCGGTAGGAGGTGGCACCAGGGGCTTTGCCCGCTGGCTCTGGGATCCATGCCAGGGACGCTTCCCACCCGCTAGAGGTGTCAGAGGGCAGAGATTCCCCCCACCACACGCCCCCGCTCCACGCCCGCCTCCCTCCTCCCCATCGTGGTGGGAAGGCAAACTGAACCGAGGGAAGCAGCTGCTCCCACTTCCTAGCGGCTCCCCCACATCCTGCTGGGCTGGGGGAGGATGGGTTGCTAGCCGACTGGCCCGCTCAGTCTCCTGCTCGCTTGGCCTTTGAGGACAGGGCCCCGGATTTGTGGGGGTGGGGGTGGCCTCCTCATTGGCCTTTCGTGTCGCCTGGGATGTTCAGCTCCAAGCTGGCTCAGTTATATCCCTGCGTGGGCCCCCTTAAAGTGTGGGGCTGGGCTGCCTCAACCAGAATGATCGGGACCCCTCCCAAATGTCCCCCCACTCGCTGACTGTCCCTCCCTCGCACCCCAGACACACCCATCTCTCCCAGCCCACCCCCCTTTGCCCCAAAAAGTCTCTTCACCCTCCTCTGCCCTCAGACCTCTCCTCCATACAGGCCCCCCACCCCACTGGCCTCTGGGATCTTCCACTCCCACAGAGATCCATGCTGCCCCACTGCCAGTGCCTCAGACAGGTGGGCCCAGATCTGAAGGGGCCTGGATGTAAGCTCCCCCCCCCGACCCAAATGAAGCCAACCTTAATAAGCTTTGCCCTCTGGGAGCCTCCATCTGCCTGGTTTCATGCTTCCTGGCCCTTTGAACAGCAGAGCGGTCTGCCGGCGTTACGCAGCAGCATCTCGCTAGCCCATGGCTTGACACTGGAAATAGCACGTGCCGTTCGCACAGCAGTAAAGGCATCATCAATATATAATCATAAAATATACTCAGGGGTTTAAAGCCTCTGTCTGACCCAGTGATCCAAGCCAGGCTGCAGTCTCGGGGCGTTCCCTGGGGCAGGCTTCCTTGGAGAGACTGGGAAAAAATTCAGAGCTGGTTTTCGTGGTAGGACGGCACAGGCTGTTAGCCACCCCACCGCTGTGCCATCTGTACCATTCCTTCCAGCGCCTCCTGCTGGGAGCAGACTGGCATGGCTCCCTGGAGGGTTTGGGTAGCATTGACTGAAGCGACACCTGACATAGGTGGGACTTGGAAGTTCCCCACACCCACCTCTCCTGCACCCTTCCCTCCCGGGCCGCCTGCTGGCAGGGACTGAGCCTGGACAAGCTGTGAACGGCCTTTCGGCCAGCATTCCCTACAGCGCCTCCTGCTGGAACAGCTGTAAGGAGCAATTTCTCCAGACATTTGTGTGTGTGTGTGTGTGTCCCTAAATGACAATGGCTGATTATTAGGCAGGGAGGCAGCCTGGCTTTCCAGGTGCCCCAAAAGCCAGGCCATGGATGCCTTCTCCTTCCCGAACAAGAATCCTCCAAAAGGGCCCCCACTCCCTGCAGGATCATTATTAATTATTATTATTACACCCAAGCCTTCATGCTGGTGAGAAAACCAGCCCCCAGGTCCACCTTAAACAGCTTTGCAGCCTCTGCTACTGGGGCCCTGCTTCCATTGGCTGCGAGCGCCAGCCAATCGGCCCCGCCCGTTCCCACATGGGTCTCTGATGTCAAAGGCTTCAGAGGCTAATCAGGAGCGAGAGCAGCTGGAGGATAAACAGGAGTGAGCTGGGGGTGGGGGAGGGAACAGCCCCGGGGCAGGCTGGGAGTTGTAGTCCTCTCTGCTCCCCCTCCAGCGCCTGCCTTTGCTGCAGCTGGGGCAGCTCCCAGAGTTAGTTTTTGTTGGAGGTCGGAGGTTGCACAGGCCGGGGGCTGGCGTGCTCCTGGGAGAGGGGTGTCTCAATTTTCAAGCATCCTTCCCTGCTCAATGTCATCCTGCTTAGATAGACACCCAGACACACCGACCGGGGAATCGATCGCTGCTTCCTGGCCTTTGGGCGAAGGGCGACGTACCAGCCGCTCGCTAGTCCAGGGGGGGCTATCGTAGGCGTAGTTTGACTTCTAGATTTGGGGGGAGAAGCTCCTGTCAAGCCAATGGGGCCATGTGTGGAGGAGCAAATCCCACACTTGCATTTCGGGGGAGGCATTGTCCCCCAAACTACACCCACAGGGCCTCAAGTATCAGGGGGTAGCCGTGTAAGTCTGTATCTACAAAAACAACAAGGAGTCTGGTGGCACCTTAAAGACTAACAGATTTATTTGAGCATGAGCTTTCGTGAGTAAAAACCTCACTTCTTTGGATGCATCCGAAGAAGTGAGG
>NW_020664545.1:6286893-6289702 GCF_002925995.2 Terrapene triunguis
TTTTTACTCACGAAAGCTCATGCTCAAATAAATCTGTTAGTCTTTAAGGTGCCACCAGACTCCCACAGGGCCTGTGTCCTTTTGGGGACAGACTGAGAGCAGCTGGGTCGCACCTCAGTTTTCCCAGCTGTAAACGGGGGAGAAGGAGCCTGAGCCCCTTTGGAAAGTGATGGGTGATCTGCAGCTGCTAAAACCTAGGGATTATGATTTATTGGCAGCATCCTTCTCCTCCCTAGCTGGCCCCTGACTGGCAGTTCTTTGGGGCCAGGGCTGTGCTCGCTCTGTGCCTGAGCCAGCTGCTCCACCGCCCTCCCGCTCTTGGCAAACAAATTAACTCCCTGATCTTCCAACCCCAAGCTTGCTCCAGCAACCCCAAAGCGCAGGGGCTGCTGCAAACTACATTGCCCACAAGCTCCTGCGGCTAGTTCCCCTGCCCTGTCAATCAAAGTAACGTGGGCCCTGCTCCCTCCTCAGCATCCCCACCCGAAGTGGCTGGATGGTATAATTACAGCACATTGATCTAACTGAGCAAGGCTTTCCTGCTGGCCATGAATCAGGCTTTCCAGAGAGGCGCACATCCCTTTAACATTAAGCACAGCACCTTCCATCACCAAAGGGCCTCTGCAGACACACACACACACACACATCCCAGCTCCCTGTCCACTGGGCTGCGCCCGCAGCAGAGGGAGAAGCAAACAGAGCCAGTCTCTCCCCCTGGGAAAGTGAAAACAAGCAAAGTAAAAACCCAGCGGATCTTTGGCTCTTCCCTTCAAACTACCCCAAAGACAGAACCCCCTTTTTGGGGCGCGATCTGAGCATCCAGCCCCTGGGAACCCTAAAAATTCCAGCCCGCAGCTGGGTCAACACCGCCTCGGAGTTCCCCTCTGCAGCCCCCCTTACAAACAGGTCTTGTCCCAGCTGCAGGGATGTTAAAGATCCTCAAATTGCTGGGATCATAAGAACAGCCCCCCCAGCCCAAAAAACAAATGTCCTTTCCTCCCAGTAAAAACAACAGAGTCCGGTGGCACCTTAAAGACTAACAGATTCAGTTGGGCATCAGCTTTTGTGGGAAAAATCCCCACTTCTGCCTCTGAAGAAGTGGGTTTTTTACCCACAAAAGCTGATGCCCAACTGAATCTGTTAGTCTTTAAGGTGCCACCGGACTCCTCATTGCTTTTGTGCATACAGACTAACACGGCTACCCCCTCTGATACTTTCCTCCCAGTATTGTGTGGCGTGCTATGGGCCAGCGGCCACGCACCACCCCCGAAGTGGCTGCTTTTGTGTGGCGGTCTGTAGTTGTGAAGCATGGTTGTAGAGGTAGGGGGACTCTTAGCAGTGCAAGAGGCTATAGAAATGTGACCGTTTTATGATGGTCTTGTTAGGAGGTAGCCACGGGTCTCATGTCATTCCTGGGACTCCCCTACACAGACAATCTGAAATCCTCCTGTAACACACAGGGAGCCGATTAAAAGGCTTGTATACATTAGTCCTTTGCAGCCTTATTATTCCACACTCCAATCAATACATAAAGGGGAACTGGTTGGCAATGACCAAAAACGGGTACCAGGTGATGTCTGTTTTATAGACTCCAAGGCCAGAAGGGACCATCATGATCACCGCAGCTGCTCTCCTGTATAACCCAGGCTGCTGGATGGTTTGCTTACATGTAATAAGTTGTTGGTTCTCAGACCAATTTCTAGTGGGGAAAAGCCCTCCACCACAGTCAGCCCTTGTTAACTGCCTTCTTCTCAGCCTCATCAGAGAGACCAAAGATGGAAGGACACACAGCTGGGGTTCCCATGCTGGCAGTTATGACCACTACCTTACCCTTCCCATATTGCTGAAACCTGGATTAGATAATGTAGCTAGCTTTTATACCATGCTTTTCATCGGGAGGTCTCAACATGCTTTACAAAAGGGGGTTAGCATCATTATCCCCATTTTGCAAATGGGGAAACTGAGGCAGAGAGTGGGGAAGTGATTTGCCCAAGGTCACCCAGCAGGTCAGTGGCAGAGTTGGGCATAGAACCCAGGTCGCCTGAGTCCCAGTCCAGAGAGAAAGGGCATCCCAGCATGGAAAAGGTTGAGAACCACTGAGTCACAGGGACTGATTCATCTCACCCCATCAAGCCAGAAAGGACCAGTGGATAGATCATAAGTTGAGGAACCAGGACGCCTGGGTCTTATTCCGGACTCTGCCACCAATTTGCTGCATCCCCTTTGGCGAGTCCCCGTGCCTCAGTTTCCCCAGCTTTGAAACGAAGATAATGCTATAGACCCACTGAGAGATCGACAGATGGAAGATGCTATGTGTGGTTATTCACTGGATTGTAGCAGGCCTTTTTTCCCCCCGAGGAGAGAGACTGGTGGGGAGGTGGGGGACTTAGACAAAACCAAAAAAACAAACCCCAAAGTGCTAGAATTTTTGCCAAAAAGATTCCAAGGGATGATTTCATCCATGCTGCATGTTTCGCCGTAAACATAAAAGCTGCAATTAGGAAAGCCAGCGAGCGCATGGGCTGTAGCGTCGATACCGCCCCAGCAACCGCTCCTGACCACCGTAAATTCCCAGGATTTCAGGGTATTAACCACACTTGGCTTGGCATCAGGCTAATACGCAACAAACCTTTTACTGCCACTGCTAACCGAGTGCTGATTTCTTGGGGCTTGCCGTCCAATTAAACCTGTGTTCAGGGCTCGAGAGCAGGGATGATCCTGAAATGCATGGAGCTGTCGAAGCCCTGCCGCCCCCCTCCCCAGTCTCAGCTCCTGGAATAACAGGACTTCGCTGTGCCTTAAAGCCCTT
>NW_020664545.1:6289712-6324728 GCF_002925995.2 Terrapene triunguis
AGTTCTGGCTCCCAGTCCCCCCTCTAGACCCACCCTTTCCCAGAGCTAGGACTAGAAGCCAGGCATCCTGGCTCCCAGCCCTCTCCTCTGCCCACTAGACATTTCCTTGCCTAATCAGAGCTCCTTAACATTCGAGCTGGAAGAGACCTGTTGTGGCACCCAATCCAGCGCTCTGGCCAGGACACGACCACGCCTTACTGTAGGTGTGTGGCTGTACCGTGAAGGGAAGTTGTTAGCCACGGAGAGCAGAGGTCCCAGAAAGGATGAGTGGCCAGCCACGGCTATGATGAGGGCATGTCGTTCCCAGGCCTGGAAAGGAAAGAGATTCCCAGCTGTGGGCACCGGCTGAGTGGCACCCCGCACTGGCCTACACTTCTGGAGAGTTCCCACTTTTGACGGGAGGGGGACGGGGAAGAGCCAACCCTTAAATATTGCAGGCGCCAGCTGTACCTGGCCCTCCGCACACAGGCAGCCAGGAGGTTAAATATTTAATGTGCCACATTTCTTCCTAATCTTTTATTAATTGTGTTATTTACTTGCCGCAGGATGGAGGCTACCGGAGGAGGCAGAGCTGACAAACATACAGACTAAGACTCCTCCAAACCCCCAGCCCTAAAATCACCCGCTGTTGCTACCGCCGGAGCAGCGGCGCTGGCAACGGCAACAGTCAGAGCGTTAGTGTAGACGGGAGCTGGTGTTTCCACCGCTGTGGGCGTCGGCCCCTGCTCGGAGCAAGGCTAGGCGGGGGTGAGGTCAGCGGGGCCACGTCTGTGCCTGGAACTCCCACTGGTGGGATTGCGCAGGTGGGACAAGCCTGGCACGTGTGTACACAGAGCAGGGGGGGGGGGCTTGGTGGTTAGGGCACAGGGGTGGGACTCAGGAGATCTGGGTTTGATTGCCAGCTCTTCCCCGGAGGCCCTCGGTGACCTGGGACAAGCCACTGAATAGCGCTCGGTATGCTGGGTTTATTAAAAGCTGCCCCATTATTCTGGTGCCAAGAGCTTTTCAGAATCTGGCCCCATAATCTTGTTGTGCCTCAGTTTCCCCATACATAAAATAGGGAGAATGCTCCTTTCTTTCTCCCACCCTGGGTCAGTCTTGTCGATTTAGGGCAGGGCCTGGGTCGGACTATGTGTCCATGCACCCTGCTCTTTCTACTACAACAACATGTGGCAGATCCTAGCAGAGAAGAGGACAAGTCCTTTCACACTTGCTGGACGGAGACCCTGCCTCTCTCGCAGAGCTCCCCTCCCTGCATGCCCAGCCGGGCCATTTCTGTAGCATGGCACAGACACAAGAGGGTTAATCGGCTCCCCAAAAAATCACTAGGTAACTGCATCCTGCCCAGACTACGAGGGCTGCCTGGTGGCCCGAGCATGCATCTGTGGCATAACTGGTTGGTTGAACGCCTGATGGAGACTATGGGACCAGCAGAGGTACACCGGAGTTCTTCAGCTCACACACTGTGTTGAATTAATCTCTCTTACTAAAAAGCAGTTGGTATTTTCCCCCACTTCACCTCAGTTAAATGCTTAAATGGGGCTCCAACCTGCCTCCCTGCCCAGCAAACGCCTTCCTCGTGCTGCTTTTCCGTCGCTTCATTAAAAAATCTCCCTTGGACATTTCTCAGGAGCGAAGGCAGCCCCGACCTCTAGCAATAAGCTACAATTAACTGCCACAGGCATAAGAGATGAAAACTCTGTTGACTTCAGTGGGGCAAAGATGTCCTCATACCAAGCAGAGCTCACGGGTAGAGCTGGCAGAAATGTTTGTGTTGCGTAATTTTAACAGAAAATGGCGTTTTGTTGAAAATAAAATTCCACAGGAAAATGTCAGGTTTTGACCCCCCCCAAAAAGCACAAACCGATTTTTGTCAACTTTTTTCATTTTTTATAAACTGAAAAAAAAAATTTAACCCAAAAATCTGAAGGAGAGGAGGGGTTGTTTTGGTTTTTTGAGAGGGGAACATGTTTCAGTTTTGGATTTTGGTGGTGAAACCAATTTTTGTGGGATATTTTGACAAAAATGAAAACCATTTCCCCCCCCCCCCGTTTTTCTAAAACCAAACCAACCAACCAAAAGCATTTTTAACCCAGCGCTAGCCACTATTCTGTCTCCAACCTTGGCCGGTACAAGATGCTTCAGAAGAAGTTACAAGTAACCCCGAAATAGACAGTTATAGAATAACGAGGATGAGGAGGAAAAGTCTTCAGAACCCTGACGCAGTGATTGGTTCATCCCTTGAGGCAGGTTAGTTTAGAGCCCAGAAGTAATTTGGGCCAGTGTGCACTGGAACTAGTCCATAAAAACCACCTAGCGCTTATCATCGGTAGAAAAGGGGAGCCCTTGGCCCCGGACGTCATTATCATTCTCTCTGTTTTACAGATGGGGAAACTGAGGCACGGGGCGGGTAAGTGACTTGCCTAAGGCCACCCAGTGGCAGAGCCAGGAATAGACGCCAGGTATCCTGAGGCCCAGTCCATTAGCCGTGCGGCCTCCCACATGTAGCTATGTCCGTTTATCTGTCAGCAATGAGACTGACCGATGTGAGTATGATGGGGGGTGTTTGAAATCAAAGCCAGGATCCAGCGCCGTGTGCTGAAAACAGCCCTTCTCAAGCCGGATCCACCACCCCGCCTGGCCTTTTGGGGCATGCCTGAGCTGGGGTTTGCACTCTGAGTCCGACCCAAACAAAACTGGGTTAGTTTAAGAAATGTTGCCCCCACCAAAGAGCCATCATGAACATCGCCTGGCAGGGAACGGTCACTGCAGCATCTCCCAAATGTACCCGCGCATCGTTTCAGCTGAAGAGTCAGCCAGGTGAGCCCCTATCTGCAGGCAAGCCAGGTTCAACCCTTTCTGCTCCCCAGCGCTGGTGACCTTGGAGGGCGGGATCCCCGGCCCAGCCTGCTTGTTTCAACACGATTCGTATGCTGTTTTCGAAATCTGACTGGACCCCAGCTGGCTCTCAAACGGTTGGGCCCGGAGATGTGATTCTGGGGAAGGCTCTGTCTTGGCCCCTCCTCCACCCCACAGTGGAAGGAAGGGTGGTCTGGGGGTTAAGGTCCTGGGCTAGGGCTCAGGAGATCTGGCCTCAGTTCCTGGCTCTGCCCCTGACTCTCTGCATAACCTTGGGCAAGTCTTTTCCCCACTCTGTGCCTCAGTTTCCCCATTTGTAAAAAATCCTCCTACTCTTTCTCTGTTTAGGGTATAAACTCTTCGGGCAAGGGACCGTCTCTATGCATATGGACAGCGCCTAGCACAAAAGGGCCCCGATCTGTCAGGGTCTCCAGCTGTGACGGGCAATTCAAATTAGAGCACCCTCTTGGGGTTTCCTCCCTCTAGACCCCCCATCCCCAAACCCAGCCTTGCTTATTGCAGCTCATTTGGAAAAGAAGAGGAAAGCCAAAAGTCACGCCAAGCCCCCCTTGCAAGAACACGGATGCTGCTCAACCTGCTGAGAGCCTCCGCCAGAGAGCCGGGGCCTGTGCCAGGCTGGGCGGGCGCTGGCAGGATTCCTTCTGTGCCATGCCAGCGACTCAGTCACAGCGTTGGACAGAAGGAACTTTTGCTGTCAGCTACCACGAACTCCATTTGCGCACGTCAGCCGGAGAGACCCGACGGGCTGCCCCTCCCCACCCCGACATGGAGGCAGCATGGTGGTGCTGAATGCCCCATCCATTCCGATCCAGTAAGGGCTGCCCCTTGTTAAGATTCGGTGGATAAGGTATGGGGTGGGAAGCAGGAGACCTGCGCTTTGCACCCACCTCCGCCACTGACCCACTAGAAGACTCTGGGCAAGTCACTTCCCCTTGCTGGGCTGCTGTCTTCTCTCCCAACCCTTTGCCCATCCCATCTCTTTAGACTGTGGGCTCTTGGAAGCAGGGGCTGTCTTGAGTTTCTGTGCAGCACCTAGCACACCAGGGGCTTGATCTCAACTGGTGTCTCTAGGGGCAGGTGTAATACAAATAGAAATGGCCCATGCACACACCCGGGCTCTCCCCGGCAGTCCCAGTTCCCAGCCCCTCTCACACCGGATCCGATGTAAGATGAGAACAAAGGGTGCAATAGAAACCCCCTGCCATACACACCCTCCCCCTCCCCAAATCCATCATCCTTCTTCATTACCTTTCTCCATCTCAGACCTCCTGCACAACACAACCCCAGCGGCTGGCACCGACCCCTAGCGCAGACCTGCAAAGTTGCTCTCCGCACAGAGTTCTCCCCTGCTTGAAACCAGCTGGCGGCCGAGGGCTGGAATCTGGGCAATCCCAGTGTCTAATGAGTGTACACTTCTTGCAGCAGAGACCTACCTTCTCTTCTTAGGCCTTGCCCACCTGCCGGGACTGTCCCTATGCCGGGGGGAACGGCCTCACGTCCACACCCAAGGGGTATCCCATCTTTGGGCATCCGCTAATGGAAGTTACTCTGCCCGCCATCCAAAATATGGCTGGGAATTTAAACTCTGCTGCACAGACCCATTTTCATTGTAACTCAAGTGGCGCAAACACCCATTATTATTCTTCGTAAGCGCATGGAGGCCTCAACCAGGCTCAGGGCCCCATTGTGCAAATACACAGGGAGACACAATCCTTGTCCCAAAGAGCTCCCAATCTATATAGACAAGACAGACCTATGGTGGGAGGGGAAACTGAGGCCAGAGAGAGGATGTGACCCAGCTGGTCAGTGCCGAGTTGGGAACAGAACCCAGGGCTGTGTCCTCACTGCCCCATAACCTTTCCAAGAGAATCCAAACACAATCATTCGCAAAAAGCCACGCGTGATAAATAAGCACAAGAGCTTAAGGGCCTTGATTTTGTGCTTGCAAATTAACTGTGCACGCAATTTGGCAGGTGCATTCAATAGCAAATTGGGTACTTGAGGTCGTGAAGTGTCAGCAGATATACCCGCAGTTATTTGCCCTGGTGAAAAATTCATTTAGAAAAATAATTTATAGGGAACCAATTGGTGGGAAAATCCTCCCTCTGCTGATGATTTTGGAGCCGGGAGGTAATCCTGAGACTGAAGGGGTGATGGTTAAAATACCAGTAAACACCCCCCACATTAGGGAATGAAAAATTCTGCTAAGTCTGTGAAATCAGATTTACAACTATCATCTCCGGAGTCTCGGTTGATTTGCATTTGGGGGTCAGCAGGAGATTCCCGAGCACAGCAGATTTGGTGGGAACAGAATAGTAGATGTACGGTATCCACCGTGCACTCACTTCGATTACAGGCCACAGGCTCCGCTCTATTCAAATCCAAATCGGATAACTGCGTAATCTTCCCGAGCGTCCCGCTGAGGAGCGGTCTCGGATCAGGCACCGGCAGATTAAGCGATTGTTGGCTACGGCTCAGTGCCCTGTTCGCTTAGAAGCATGTGGGAGTCGAGGCGCGGACGTGTTTCCTGCCAGCCAGGCTGAACCAAGATTGCAGGCAAGGTTTCACTTGCATGGGGGCTGGTCACTGGCTCACTCGCAGCAGTTCGGTAGCGGAGGGGCCAGCAGCTATTGAAAGGCAGTGGTTAGTGCAGTGACTTGGGACCCAGGAGACCTTGGTTCTATTCCCAGCTCTGCCACTGACCTGCTGGGTGTCCTTGAGCAAGTCACTTGCCCACTCTGTGCCTCAGTTTCCCCTCCCATCCGTGCCTATTTAGACTGTAAACTCTATGAGGCAGGCTCTGTCTGTTTGCGATGCCCAGAACAACAGGGAGTTGATCGCGGTTGGGGCCTCCATACATAATTTTTCAGGATATAAATACAGTTTGATGACTTTGGACATAAGCTTTTCTCTCCAGCAGCCTGCAGGCGACTTGGGTGCAAAGCACCCCGCGACGCTGATCCTAGAGCCCAGCGTGCTCCTTCAGGATTTTTCCCCCTGCATGACCTCGCCGGAGCCTGCTGCAGAGCCACTGGTGCCCAGGGGAAGCTGAGCTTTGGGGGCAGGACCTGCATGCACAGCCCGAAGAAATGAGAGGCAAAAGACATATCTGGCTTCAAGAGTTTATGGAGGGGATGGGATGATGGGATAGCCTAATTCTGGCAATTAATTGATCTTTGACTATTTGCGGTAAATATGCCCAATGGCCTGTGGGTGGGGGAGATTCTGTGGCCTGCGTTGTGCAGGAGGTCAGACTAGATGATCATAATGGTCCCTTCTGACCTTAACGTCTATGAGTCTATGAGAGCCGGCAGGGGTGGGGGTGGAGGCGCCGTTCTGTGGCTGCAGTCGCCTCCGCGACTGCTGCAAAGCCCTCTCTCCCTGCCCACCATGGAGACACTGCGGGGGGTGCTTGGCCATTGGCTAGACTCAAAGCACCCAGCGCGCTGGTTGCATTGTGCTCCTTGCGAGTAGGGGCTGCAGGACACCTGTAGAGACGCCCCATACCCTGCCCCCCTACTGGCCCTGCTGCATTCAGTCCTTCCTTGGCCATTGGGATGTAAAGGCAGGGTTTGCCCTGCCCCTCCAGGGACAGGCCTGTTCTCAGTGTAGCTGCACTCACAGATGCTTGGCTGTTGAAACTCATCAGTGGGGAGGCGCTAACCCCACACCCCATCCTACAGGCTGGTCTGGCTGGTCCGTAAGCACAGCGCCAAGGCCTCCGGAACCGCAGCCTTCGCCTGGGGCAGATGTCTCCCCTGGATGGCAGCTCCTTGCTGCAGATGGCAGACGGGACGAATGAGTTCTCTCTGACACTCTCCACAGGGCCGGCAAAGGCCGACAGCCTTTCGCCTCCAAGTTGTTGGCTCGAATTCCACCCAGGCTGGCAGCGGCTGAAGTTTGCTACCATCTGACTTGCTTCTAGGACCGCGTGAGATGAGTTTGGAGGGTCTCAGCCCAGCAGCTGGCTATCCACATGGCACGGCTCTCCTGGCACTAATTAACCCCTTTGTGGGCAGCCTCAGCAGAGAGGCCAAGGACACAACGCCCCGTGGAGACGGGATTCCCTTCTTGCTCCTTGCAGGGTGGAGACATGCCATAAGAACATAAGAGCGGCCATACTGGGTCAGACCAAGGATCCATCCAGCCCAGTGTCCTGTCTTCCGACGGTGGCCAATGCCAGGTGCCCCAGAGGGAATGAACAGAACAGGTAATCATCAAGTGATCCATCCCCTATCGCCCATTCCCAGCTTCTGGCAAACAGAGGCTAGGGACACCATCCCTGCCCACCCTGGCTAATTGCCATTGATGGACCTATCCTCCATGAATGTATCTAGTTCTTTTTGAACCCTGTTATAGTCTTGGCTTTCACAACATCCTCTAGCAAGGAGTTCCACAGGTTGACTGTGCGTTGTGTGAAGAAATACTTCCTTTTGTTTGTTTTAAACCTGCTGCCTATTCATTTCATTGGGTGACCCCTAGTTTTTGTGTTATACCAATAGACAGGAGCTCCCGCTGCCCCCAATCTGCTAACAATCTGTCTCCGGAGCTGTTAACATGCACTCCCCTCTAACCCAGGAAGGGCCCCACACAGCCCTCCCCCCATGGCAATCAGCCAGCACTGACTTTGAGAGCCCTTAGAGACCTCCAACAAGATCTGACAGCCACAGCCCTGCTCCGAGCTTACACAAGACAACCGCAGGACGGGAAGGGAAACTGAGGCATGGGGTGGTGATGTGACTCGCCCAAGCTCTCCCAGCAGGTCAGTGGCAGAGCCGGCACTAGAACCCGGGTCTCCTGAGTGCTAGTCCAGGGCTCCATCCATTGGATTTAGCTGCCTCCCATTAAAGTAATTAGCAGCAGGCCTGGAAAATGAACCTCAGTCTTGGAACCTCTTCCTGACCTTTAATGCCACAGGCTCCCTCCTCCCGCAGCGCTCAGATTTGTGGCTGCGGCCATGCCCAGGGCCGCTCTAGCAGACCAACTGCTGCCATTAATAGGACCCGGGAGGCTGTTTACCTCCAGGAAGCTAAATTCTCAGCTCCTGCCATGCTGGGCAAGGCGCTCGCTGCCTCGTTACAGGGGAGACAGGCAGGGCCCAGCCACCAAGCTGTCACGCTTCCAGGACACCTTGTCACCACATCACTCCAGGGGTGGGGGGCAGGGGGCAAAAAGCCCGGACTCCTTAAAGGAGCACAGCAGCTGCCAGCGCCTCTCCTCCGGCGCTCCCTTCGATCGGCTCCTGGTTGCACTTACCGGCTCCTGAGTGGGTTTTAATTATTGATGCCTCTTTTAGCTTTTATCTCGTGTTCACTGCAGCCGTGAGGGGCTGGCGGCTCCTGCATTAGTGATGAATTGGGAAGGAGGAACCGTTCCCCCCCAGCCAGCTCCCGCCGTTACAAAGCATTCCCGGTTTGTGGCTTATGGCACCGTTTCAAGGCAGCTGAGAGCAAAGCGATGGCCCCCCCTCGCCCCCCCAGCCCAGGCACCCAGGGGAGCTGCTGCTGCAGAGGTGACAGGGATCTCACAGGCTCAGTCATTAGCGAGGGAGGCCGCAGTAGGGAATATGGTGACAAAACCCACAGGACCCAACTGCTGCCACTTCCTTATCCTAGCACTTATATGCAGAGCTTATTTTGTAGTGAAAGAGGTGCTGGGGCTCAAGCAATTTTTTATTTTCATAACTGACATGGCAAGAGGTGCTGGAGCTACGAACTACCAGGCCCAGAGGCGCCAGGGCTATGAACTGCCAGGCCCAGATGTGCTGGGGCTCTGAACTGCCAGGCCCAGAGGCGCCAGGGCTCTGAACTGCCAGACCCAGAGGCGCCAGGGCTACGATCTGCCAGACCCAGATGTGCCGGGGCTCTGAACTGCCAGGCCCAGAGGTGCTGGGCTACGAACTGCCAGGCCCAGAGGTGCCGGGCTACGAACTGCCAGGCCCAGAGGTGCCGGGGCTACGAACTGCCAGGCCCAGAGGTGTCGGGGCTCAGCCCTGGCAGAAATTAAGCACTGCTTATATATCACTTTCCGCCCATAAACCTCAAAGCGCTTTACAAAGGAAGCCAGTCTCATCATGCCTGTTTTACAGATAGGGAAACTGAGGCACAGAGAGGGAAACATGACTTGCACTAGGTCACCTATCATGCCCTGGCAGAACCAGGAATAGACCCCAGGTCTCCTGAATCCCAGTCTAGTGCTCTATCCACTAGGCAAGGCTGTCTCCTAAAACAAATAAATACCAGCTGCTTCTGTCTTGCACATGTTCATCCCCTAACGAGGCAGGGAGGTGCTTTTATCCCTGCCACCGTGCTGGGGAAACCAAGGCAGCCGAGTCTAATTGATTCACCCAAGGCTGCAAGCAGGAGTCAGTGTCAGAGCCAGGATAACAGTGGGTAGGGCACTAGGCCAAGCAAAGACTCGGATTCTACGCCCACCGCCCTCTTGCGGCTGTACTGCTGTACCGAGAGGCAGTGTCCCCCATGGGAGGACACCAGGACACCAGCTTCTTTTCCTGGCTCCGTCACTAACCTAGCAGGTGACCTCGGGCGAGACACCTCCCCGCTCTGGTGTTCCTGTTTCTCCTCCCATCCTGGGTCTGTTGTGTCTATTTAGCTTGTGAGCTCTTTGGGGCGGGGATTGTATTTTGCCAGAAGCTGGGAATGGGCTACAAGGGCTGGATCACTTGGTGATTCCCTGTTCTGTTCATTCCCTCTGGGGCACCTGGCATTGGCCACTGTCAGAAGACAGGATCCTGGGCTGG
This sequence comes from Terrapene triunguis, assembly GCF_002925995.2. Taxonomy (NCBI): domain Eukaryota; kingdom Metazoa; phylum Chordata; order Testudines; family Emydidae; genus Terrapene; species Terrapene triunguis. Next base: position 6,299,353 of record NW_020664545.1, read on the forward strand.
ATGGACCCTTGGTCTGACCCAGTCTGGGCCGTTCTTATTGTCTCTTTCAATGTACGTACAGTGCCTAGCACAAGGGGGCCCTGCTCTCAGCTAAGGCCCCCAGGGACTATGGCCATACAAATATTAACTACTGAGGAGTTCCTGGCCCCCAGCCCTGTGCTCTGCCCATCCCAGGGAGCAATTAAGCATGTTCCACCAGTAGGATGAGCCCCACACAAACAGCACAGGACTGTGGGTCATTCCAAGACCTTGAACTCCATCCCAGCGGTGAACATCACCTGCTCTAAAACTCTTACCTCTTACTGTATGATCTCCGTAGGAAAGCCAGGGGCAGCAGAGACAGCTCTGAGAAGAGGCACCTGGAGAAGCAGAGGCTGCATGACTTATTGGTATGATAGGAGTGTCTGGAGGCCCCAGCTGAGAGCAGGGCCTCACTGTGCTAGGCCCTGAAGAGCTTCTCGTCTACATAGACAAGACAGACAAAGGATGGGAGGGGACTTAGCAACCCAGAGGGGAAGTGACTTGCCCAAGATCACCCAGCAGGGCAGTGGCAGAGAACCCAGGTGTTCTGATGCCCGTGCCCTGAATGCTGGACACTGCCTCCCATGACAGCAGCAGCTGCAGGAAGCAGTGGGTGGGAAGGAGTTAAATTATTTTTTTCTTCTCTTCACTGAAGAGAAATTTACCTGCAAGCTACAGCTCTGGAGTTTCAGATCTTCACTGTAGCATTTAGAAGGAAAATTTGCCTCTGCATTTTTCACCTAAGCTTGGGTAACTTTCTGCTTTGCAATTCTGAGCGCCCACCCAATGACACTGGCTTTGTCCATGTTCACAGCACTGGCTCCTAGGCTAGACTGGAGCCAAGACCCCTGGATTCTAGTCTCAGCTCTGCCTCCCTTCCCCTAACTAGGATCAGAAACACCAACTAGAGCAAAAAGCCATGGGCTACGTTCTGTACTCACCTGGCTTCATGTCCTTCCTCAAACACAGCTGGCACTAAAACCAGCCGGCTCTAAGCAGCAGTTTTAAAATACTTGGATTCCCTGAAATGACAGGTTCCGATCCTGACTGGGTCAGCTCAGACTTTTGTCCTCCTATGAAAGATAAACTGAGCACTGGTCAGTGCTGTCTGGATGTCAAAGATCCCCCGGGAGCTCTTCATAAGAGCAAGGGTCAACCCAGGTGTCTCCGGCCAAAATTTCCCCTCCTCCCACATTCCACCCCAGAGGTGGCTGCATTTCACTGGTGCTATGGAGTATGGTTGGGAGGCCCTTTGGGTTTAAAGGCACTACAGACATGCCAAATAAATCCCAGGTGAGACACACACAGCAAAAGGTGAGGTGCTGGGAGCCAGACAGCCCAGCGAAGCAAAAACAAGGGCGGGGGGGGGTGTGTCCCTTTAAGAGCTGCATTTCTGCAGGATTTAAAGATCCTGGTGCCAGGGGCTGTTTATCAACCTGTCTGCCTGGGTTCCTCTTTCGACATTAACAAGCGGTTCGTGCTTTAACCTCCTGCTCAGAAAGCAGAGCTGCCTTGAATCCAAGAGCTAGTCTTAAATCACACTAACAGGGCTCTGGAACAATCCAGCCATTTGCCTCTTGCACTAGGGCAGGAGAGGAGCTCGTACTGAGGAGAGAACAGGCCGAGAGGGACGAGCTCATCTGGGACCAGAGTGATACGTCTCCTTGGTTTCAGCTAGCGAAGGGGGAGATTTTAGGGTGATTTTTTTTTCTTTGGAGAAATGCATCAGAAAACCCAGCCGCCTTCAGAAGCCGCCAAGACGAATGTTCTTTGAGTGATCAAAAGCCGACCAGAGAGAGAGAGAAACACCGGAGAGACCCACGGTGCTTTGCTAGCACCAGCCTGGGAAGTCATATGCCCTGGTGGGAAAGCCCGAGGCATGAAATCAATAGGCTCCTATAGAAATCACGCTCAGAAAAGAAGAAAAATGCAGGATGAGCCCAGCATCTGCCCAGAGATCCAGGCGATTTGAGAGAGAGATGGCTCTCTGTTTACATTTTAAAGTGGGTTAGGGCCCGGGGCCCCTGGAGACCGACGCACTATATACAGCATAGGTAGCAACACCACATGCCTTCCCCCAGAGCTGTCAGGATCCCACAGCTCACAGTAAACACGGTCTTGTTGTTCATTCAACCCTTGACTGACCTGCTGAGGCTGCAAATTCATTCCAACGCCAGTGAGTTTTGTAATGGAGCCACCTGTCCACCCCCGCCCCCCTCAAGGAACCGGGTTGCAAACATACCAAGCTGACTTCACCATCAGCCATTGGAAGGTGACGACAGGCTGGATTTGAACCCGCGAGCTAGCGGTGAAAGGCGCGAGCCATCCCCAAAGCCAGCTAAGTCCCCACCGCTATTTCTAGAGGAATTGCTTTAGCAAACGTGGCTGTAACAGAAGCCGCCGCGTTGGCCTCTTGCGTTAGAAACCTAGATTCCTGGATGTTGCAAAGACCACGGGGCAGCTGTCAGACTAGATACAGATGGAGCTGCAGCTTAACGGAACCTGACGCAGGTTTGCCTCTATGGCCCACAGAGCCCCTGACTTTTCAACTCAGGCTGCTGACAACAGGACTAAGCAGGCACAATTTGTGTGGGGATTTTTTGGTGACGTGCTTTGACTGTCCCCTGGGAGCCAGACTGAGACCCTTCAAAACTCATTTCGCATCAGTCCCAACGCTGTGCCCAGCTGGTGGCTCATATTTAATGCACACGGGCAGCAAACAGGCCCCCAGCGGGCGAAGGCCTCCATGCACTGGGGCTGATCCAGCCAGTGCTGCAGGAGCTGGCAGTTCCAGCAAGGAAACGCTTCCTTGTATTGGTGGAATTGTTGATTTTGGAAGTACCAATTTGCTGGATTGGAGATTAGATTCTCCAGAGAGCAGGAATCCTGTCTGCTTCTGCAGTTCCGTTTCAGGGCTATACTCACTAGTGGCTGGGAAAGGCACCTACCTCCCTTTTTATTCCCTGGTATTAATGCAATAACAGACACCTGGCTACTGAGCACAGATGTCCCTGTGCCATAGACCACAGCCAGATGGAACAGAACTCACATGCCCTGGCCACTTGAGTTAAAGGAGAATCACCATTTGCAGTATAGGGCCTAGGACACACAGTGGAACAGTTCTGATTCTCTCCAGCAGAGGGCGGTGTACACACTTGCCATTCATTACACCACATATATAGCACTCTATTTCCCAAGATCTTTACAAACACCAACTAATTAATTCTCCAGACAGAGAAGTATTATCCCCATTTTACATATGCAGACCAGTTAAGTGACCCAACCAAGGCCACAAAGAGAGACTGTGTCAGAGCTGGGATTAAAACCCAGGAGTTCCTGGGGACCCTCAGCTGTTCTGTGATCCCCCTTCTGCTCTTTCTAGGGACATAAAACAAAACAAAAAACAGCTCCAAAGAACTAAAAAAAAAGGCCACAAAAAATACCTGCATGCGGTTGATTGACCTGGACCAAGTGAGTATTATACAGGGCCATACGCTGCCCCCATGGTGCAGGGAGCTGTGCCCACAGATGGAGTATAAGGCCCTGCCAGGCAGTTGTGAAAGGGACATTGAGGACCTGCCCTCTGAACCCCATTTCTGAAACTGACAAGAGCAGCCTCAGATTCGACAGCCACCAGTTACTGCAATTTGACAAACCCACTTCCCTAGATTTTAAAACATTTTTTCCCTCCCCCGTTGGCGTGTGAAAGCCCCCCACACCCACGCGTGACCGTCACACACTCCATGGGAAATGATGGAATGCTCCAGGTGCAAAGTGCTGTCGAATGCACAAGGGACATGTCAATGAAAAAACAAAGCCACCCTCCCCCCAAGTCGCTGACAGAGACGCTTGAGGTTATTGAGGGAGGGGGAAAAAAACTGTTTCAGGCAGAAGTGGGATTTTTAAGTGCACAACCTCCTTTAGAGCAGCAGAGACACAAACTGGTCTCTTATAAACCTACCTCGTTTTTTCAGGCCAAGCCTAACAAACTCCAAGGGAAGGGGAGGGGAGGGACCCATGTTTACTATGTAGCCTCTTGCACAATTTGCCGGTGGATTATGGTCTACACCCCTCCACACATGCACACACCGTTCTCCGAAGCAGCCCAAGGCAGGATTTGCCTCGCCAAATGGGACCAATCTTCTTAAAAGGGGATGATCTTTGCTAAATGCGATCGGTTTGCAGGCCTGGTGGCTCACGCTCCCCGACAGCCAGCACGCAACGTTACCAGGGCCTGAGCCTGCGTTCCCCTATCGACTTGAGATCGTGCCGCCAGGCAGCAGAACTCTCCCCACGCCAGCTGGTCTAAGAGATACCAAGAGCAGAGCGACGTTATCGGAGCCAGAGGACAGCTACGATTAAGAGCTAGCAGCCAGTTCCATTAGCGTGATCTCAGCCCCAGGGCAGCGAGGGTCTGGATTGTCCAGAGGTGATGAGCTGCTCTGCACCTCTTGGGGGTCGGGGGGAAGTATCAGGCCTGCAGCGTTTCATGGAGGGGACTAGTCGTGCGTAATCTATAGAGGTCACATTATAAACAGCTGCAGGACAGCACAGATCATTTGCACCAGCCACGTCTAGCGGCCCAGCGCTGTAACATCCAGCCCTCGAGAAATCCCATCACAGAACTTGCTCCTGGCCAACCCTGGCATCAGCTGCTTTTCCCCAGGAAGTCACCTGCTCCTCCCATTTTATCTTCTCTTCGGCTTGCTCCTGCAGGAAGCTGTCGGCCTATCCCTACGTCAGGGACATTTGTTTCACCCAAAGCACCAACAGCAGCAGCTGCTTCTCCCACAGCGCAGCAGCAGCTCGGGGCGCAGGGTGAACGCTGACAACGTGCTGCAGTTGCAGAGCTCCGCACGCTGCCAGCGAAAGGCCCGTGGGCTGATGGCTTGTATGAGGCCAGATGGCGGAGACTGTGCCCTGGTGAGTGGGAGCGCAGAGTGGGGAAGGGAGGTTTTCCTGAAGCAGGGAGAGCAGAGAGGGCCCAGCGCGGTTCCTGGCCGAACCGCGCGTGCCAGCACGTGAAAGGTGCTGGGGCCCAGACAGCAAATCCTTGCACAGCCTGTTAGTCTAAGCACCGCAATCAACCCTTTGCTCGGTTTCACGTGCACAGACGGTGAGATTTAACTCCTGTGACAACCACCTGACTGAAGGTGATTCAGGCTCCCTACCCGCCTCTGAAAACCCCAACCGCACAGAGACTCTTCTCCGAGAGACAAGGAAATCTCACTGCCACTGGAAGGCCAACTTCAGCTGTAGCCCTGGTTTGGGGGATCAGGAAGAGCACACGTAGCCAGGTGCAGAATTGGGGCAGGGCTTCCCAGCCTCAGAGACTCCCAGCAGAAGCCCCTGTTGAGGGCAGGGTACTGGAGCAGATGGCCTCTGGGGGAAAACCCTTCCCCATGCTCAAAGTGCACCTGATTCCTATGGCCGCCGGAGTGTCCACTCACGTGACACCGAGCGCTCACAGACTGCAGCGCTGTCACATAGCATCAGGGTGCGCAGGATCGGGGCCTTCGGAGTGTTCTTCGCCCACCACTCCGAGCACCTGGCAAAGGCAGCACCGACCAGCGAATACAGCGCTGAGCAGTCCAGGGTGCTGACCTGTGGGGTGAGTCGTCTCCTCTCTCTGTGCCTTGTTTCCCTCTCCCATCCTCCCTCTCTTGTCTATAAGTCTAAGCCTGTTGGGACAGACCCCGCCTCTCACTAGGTGCTGGGCGCTGTACATACACAGCAGGGCAGTGATCTCAGTTGTGTCAGTCACAATATGAAGGCCCACCCCCCTTTTACAGATGGGGAAACTGAGGCACAGAACAGGGCCGTTCACGGCCACACAACCAGTCAGGTACAGAACCCAGGTCCTTTGTGTCTGCCCGACGGGGGAAGAACAGAACCCTCCCTCTCCCCTTTTATTTACCAAGGGCCCAAAGAACAGCAGCTGATTCGCGGTTTTAACCAACCTTCTTATTTCTTTATTTGAAAGGCACAGCTAGTAACATCCTCAATACAGCATTTTCAGTTCCTCTTAGTATAGGTTGAGTGATTAAACACAAAAAGCCAAACAAGATTTCTCTCTAAAGGACTATATACAAACACGAGATTCTTTTTTTTTTTTTTTTTTTAAATTCCATTTTGTTTTTTTGTTTTTTTTTTTTTAAAGAAAGACACGCTAGCGCACTGAAATAGAAACAGAGAAAGCTGCAGTATCCTTTTCCAAATGGTGGGGGGCAGGGAAGCAGAGGGAGGTTCTAAGCTGGTCTGATTTCTCCCCCCACCACCCACTCCTCCCTTCCTCCCACCATCTTAGACAGCCAGGTCCACTGCTGAGGAGGGCCAGCGGGCGGGGGAACTCCAGCTAGAAGTGGAGAAGCAGCGCAAAGAGACACACCTGGCACCTGAGGGCACTGGACTAGTATTGTGCTCCCAGGACTGGTTAAACAGGGATACATGCAGGACAGCAAGGTGCAGAACTGGCACTAGTGCAGGTGGGGGTGCAGAGACAGAACAGGGCCCGAACCAGTGAGACGCAATCGAAACCTACAGAGGTCGGGGCATGGAGGGGCAGGGACAACGGGGCTGGAGAACGGGTTTGTATCTTTAAATACGCACCGGGGCCGGGGAGAGGGGGAATGGTGCCACTGCGCTTGCATGCAGTACATGGAGTCTGGACACGGCTGGGCCCATCTGCCCAGCACGGGGTCAGATCAACGTACTGCGGGCCAAGAGCTGGTGACAGCAGCGCTCGGTGCGGGAGTGACTGAGCGAGCCCAGGCCGGCGAGGGAGCTGGGGGCTGGCGGAGAGTGGAATTTAACAGCCCTGTGTTCGTAGCGGTGGCGTTTATTGCTGCCGCGTTTCTATTCCGTTCTCAAGGGAGATGGATGCTCAGATTCCCCCCCCACCCCCCCATCATGGGCATTGGGGGGAGGGGGGGCACGCACCGCACGGGTTGTGTGCCTGGCGGGCTGCCACCGTACAGACTACTGCAGTTCTGCGGAGCGTTGACTAGAGTGATACTGCATCTTTTACTGAACACCTCTTCCCCCCCACCCCCCAACCCCTCACTTTAATCCGACTTCTCCCCGTCGTCATCTTGGTGGGTGTCCCCGTCGTGCCCGTTCTTGTCCTCCTTGGAGAGGTGAGCTTGGGAGCCCAGGGCGGACAGCGAGAGGAGCCCGGTGCCGGCGCTGACAGCCGGGAGGGAAGGGGGCTGGAGGCCCACGGGCAGTGGAGTCAGGGGAAGAGCCAGAGCCTGGAGCTGCGAGAGCTGGTGAGCTTGAAGCTGCTGCTGTAGAGAATGATGGACAGACAGACAACGGGAGAGGGTCATGTGTCGTTTGGAAAGCGTGCGGCCCCCACTCCCACTAAGGGCCCCTCTCCCCTGGGGAAGCCGCTGCCTCTGGATAACCTTCAGCATAGAATCTCAGGGCTGGAAGGGACCTCAGGAGGTATCTAGTCCCACCCCCTGCTCAAAGCAGGACCAATCAAAGTGCCATCTTGGCCAACAGCTGGGATGGAACCCGCGACCTCCAGAACTAAAAGCGTAGGCTGCTCCAGCTCTGTAGGGCCCTGTAACCGACTCGCGCCCCTCCGCGGATCAGGCACAGAGGGGGACCTGTCACTCCCCGCCACTCCTCAAGAGTTACACTCATGCCTGAGCCACGTCCAGACCAGGCTACAGCTTTAGGCGCTGCCGTGTTCCAGGCCCTGTGGGTGCGTGGAGCCAAACCTGCCGCCGCGTTAGCCCTGCCTCATGCTTTGACCCTGTGCGGGAGCAAGGCCGCTGGGCGGCAGCCAGGCTCTAGCCCTGTTCCTGTGCTGTGTGTCCTGGAGCCAAGCCAGACGGACATCCACAGCCCTGTCCAGACGCTCCCATCCCCGGTGCACACAGCTCGGCTGCTGATGGCTGAGGCAGCGTAGAACACGGCCTGGCCCAACGCAGCCCAGGTCGGTCTCTTATCAGCCCCTGTTATTACATGCGCTGGCCGGGCCATGCCAGCCTGAGGCCACTCATACAACCCAGCCTGGCCAGGGCAGAGCTGCAGCCAGCACGCTTCAGCGGAGGTCAAATGCACTGCCGAGGGCACATGTGTGCGTGGGGTCTGTGTATGATTTGGTGAGCAGGGCTTGGGGGCCATGCTGCTGGCAACAAGGGTGTGCAAAGACCCTGCGTTGGTTTGGATGGGGAGGGGGGCAAAGACCAAGGGGATGGAGCTCAGAGCCCCACCGGTCCCCCTGTAGAAGAGCTAAAACCTTCTCCACTCTGGCCACACCCTGTGGCATGCCAAGGCCTGTCTGCTTTAAAGAATTCAGGCGGGTGTCACTTGGTTCCTGCACCGCGTTTAGCCAAAGGGATCTGAGCCTGGCGTTCACGCTGCCCTCCCCCTCCCCCCTGCTCCTCCCCTCCTCCCCACAGCCACTCCTAACCGCGCATCACGTACACGGATGATGGAATTCAGCTCTGGGGCGGTCACTTGCTTGGCTCGTTCAATGGCTCCCAGGACCTGCTGTTGGTGCTGAGGAGGGGGGAAAGGGAGAAGAGAGGGGGAAAAACAAGACAACCTTTGAGTCATTTAAAAATCGCTGGGCGTTACTCAGCATGGCTGGGTCCAGCCCAGGCCAGTGACCCCTAGGTTCCCCTAGCAGGTTGCACTGCCAGGCAGGTTAAACTCATCCCCATCTGGTTAATTCCTGTCCTAGGAGAGGCTCAGGTGAGGAGGGAGATTGTAGAAGGGCCTGAGCCTGCAATGCTCCCTGTGTATGAATGGCAGGAGAGACGTCCCCCCCGAGCGTGCGCTGCAGGATCCGTCCCCACATACGGACACTGCTGGGGGTAGCAAGCCGAGAGATTCTGCTTGCAGGAGCTGAGCTTATTCCCTACCGGACGCCCCTGCCCCCTCTGGGTTTACTTGTACCTGCACATGTGAACTCTGACCCAGGGAAAGGTGCCCGCTCGCCTGCCCTTGCGACGGACGGCCTTCACCTACAGAACACACAGCACCGGCAGGGCAAGATCCCCCCCTTCTGCCCCACCCCGATGACTCGGACCCTGACTCCGTTCAGTCCTCTGCCTACGTGCCACGGCTGTCAGCGAGCAGCCCTCTCTCGTGCGACACCCCTCCCCGCCCACAGCATCAGACGAACTGCCCAGGGGAGATACACAGCAGGAGAGTGGGCAAACCAGAGACAAGGGGTGGGACTGGCACCTTAATGGCCAGGGAGCAGAGAGAGCAGGCTAGCCTCCAGCCCTAGACAGAACAGTCCCTCCAGATCAAGGGGGAGAGAGACTGGCAAAGCCGGGAGCAGTAGAGGGGCAAAGGGAGGCCACGTGGCCACTGCCCGCGCTGCATGGATGGCAGGTGGCTTTCGGGTTATCAGCCTGGCACGTGCCCAATCACAACATTCACGCGAGGTCTCAGGGAGAGAAGTTGCCGATCAGTGGGCTGCCTTCCCCTCCCCCACCCTGAAACAGCTCCCCACCCCATCCCCAGTCACCTCAGCTGCATTTCCAAGGAACGGACGCACTATTTTGCAATACTTTCCACCCCTACCCCCGCCAGCCCATCTCAACACAAACAGATCCAGCAGCCACAGACCAAACCCTTGTCTGTTGTCCAGCCCCCTACAGACCCCGGAGAAAGAGGGCCCCGTTAAATGGCATAAGCACAACACAAAGAGTTAAAAATCAGAGGATCACCCGACATCAAGGATCAGCCACCCGCTACGGAAAGAGAATCAAAGGGCAAAATGCTGCCACAGCACACGGGGCACAGGCTCGTACTGGGTCAGGAAGCTGCAAATTTCCTGCTTCTTGGTGAGAGAGTTCCAGGTTCTCCGCTCCAGGACAGATGCCGTCCCTGGAGGGAACGGAGGAGCGGAAGGAATGGGAAGCTTCCCCAAGCCTGAACGCTTTAGCATTGGCTTCCCCTACAGAGCTACAAACCCAGTCATGATTATGGCTATTATTGACATTATGGGACACCTACGCATCCCAGCTTAAACCAGGGCCCTAGGATGATAGATGTGAGAGAACCTCTGTCCCTAGGAGCTCACGAGCTGAACAGGCAGGTGTTACCCCCTCTTCACCGATGGGGAACCAAGGCACAGAGAGGGAAGGCCCAAGAAGTCTGTAGCAGAGACAGGAACTGAGCCATGAGCTCCTGGATCTCAGTCCAGGGCCTTCACCGCAGAGCATTCCTCTCCATAACACAGCCACCAGCCCAGACTTTTCCAACAGAGTTATGCCTAGGCCAGTGGACTCCTGGGTTATGTTTTACAGCCAATGCAGAGCACCCACTCAAAGGCCTATGTATTGTTTCAGGCCTGTTTATGGCCTTGGGGGACATCTTCTGTCTAGCATAGTTAGGGGCATGGGGCTCTACACTCCCTCACCTTCCCACCACACATGGTGCCAGAGGTTGCCTCGGACTACTCATAAAAATGGCCAATTGGGTCAGATCAATGGTCCTTCTAGCCCAGTAGCCTCTCTTCCGACAGTGGCCGGTGCCAGGTGCCTCAGAGGGAACTAACAGGATAGAGCAATTATCGAGTGACCCATCCCATCATCCAGTCCCAGCTTCTGGCAGTTGGGAGGTTTAGGGACACCCAGATCATGGAGTTGTGTCCATGACCATCTCGGCATTGATGGACCCAACCTCCATGAACTCATCTAGCTCCTTTTTGAACCCAGTTATTCTTTTGACCTTCACACGGGTTGACTCTGTGTTGTGTGAAGGAGTACTTCCTTATGTTTGTTTTAAACCTGCTGCCTAGTCATTTCATTGGGTGAGCCCTGGTTCTTGTGTTATGTGAAGGGGTAAACAACACTTCCCCATTCACGATTTTATAGACCTCTATTTTATCCCTTCTTAGTTGTCTCCACCGCCCCGACCTCAAACTCCCCTACCAGCACATGGCTCATGGCTCGGTAGGGTAGATCGATTTAAATCAAAATGATTTAAAATCATCAATTTTAATCATGATTTAGATCAGCAAGCAGCACCCTTGATTATAATAATCCATTTTAATCTTGTTTTGCATCTGTACTTTCTAGTTATTGTCCTAAAGAAAGGTGGATTCTCATTGGTTGGTAAGTTGATTTGCAACTAAATGTACCCTTTAGCCTAAATTAAGTGCTTCTTTTTGCCACCCAGGAGGATATACTGTATCTATTCACGTTTACTTAAGCAATTCTATAATGTTAGAAGATGGTGAATGACTCATTTCTTATTTACTAGATGATTATTTTTTTAATTGTGGTGTGTCAAGCTCTTCCACTTGGGTGGAAATACAAAATTAAAAAATGCACAAAAACATTTTTAAAATTATTAGTTAAATAAAACTACATTAAATGGGCAGGATAGGTGAGAAAAAATTAGGTTTAATCAAAACATGTTTTGCATTTAAAACTAACGGATTTATTAAACAAATGAAGTATTACCTGTAGTTAGTGAACTGAACTGATTGTTTCTGGTCACCGTGTCGTTCAAGATATTAGAACTAACAGATCTCATCCTTTCAGACCTCATTTTTATATATAGATTGGAAAATGACAAAGGGGGAATATGATAGAGGTCTATAAAATTATGAATGGTGTGGAGAAAGGATAAATAACACTTTACTTTCACACAACAAGAGCCAGGGGCAACCAATGAAATTAGACAGCAGACTTAAATTTAAGATAAGGAAGTATTTCTTCACACAACACAGTCAACCTGTGGAACTCATTGCCAGGGGATGTTGTGAAGGCCAAAAGAATAACTGGGCTCAAAAAGGAACTAGGTAAGTTCCTGGAGGATAGATCTATCAATGGCTATTAGCCAAAATGGACAGGGATGTAACCCCATGCTCTGAGTGTTCCTAAACCTCTGACTGCCAGACAACGGGGGATGGATCACTTGATAATTTCCCTATTCTGTTCATTCCCTCTAAAGCATCTGGCACTGGCCACTGTCAGAAGACAGGACCCTGGGCTTATGGACCATTGGTCTGACAGCTTGGGACCATTCTTATGTTCTCAACAAACGTTCCTGCTTTTTCCAATTCCCAATTGCTTTCTCAATTTTGAACGAGCTAGTCCCCGAACTGAAGGCAATGTTCCCCCCAAATCTGCAGAAGAGGCTACAAGCAGTCAAAAGCTGAGTTAGCACTTCAACAAACTCTGGTTAAAGGTACTTCGCTGGTGCCTGCTACCAGCTCAGTGGTTTGACTTTAAGACTTCAGGTGCAAATGCGTGCTGCTTAATACTATTTCAATTATTTTAACAGACTAGAGTAAATTTAGGCCTTAACACTTTTGTCACAATGTCAAATTTAATTTTAAAATCTATTTATTTTGAATAAATTGTATTGAAATAAAAAAAACAATTCTTTTGATTAAAGAAAGGATGGATTTTTATCCACCCTGGATCCCCAGTACAGCTGGACTCTGCCACCTGGAGGCCCCATGCACCCCCCCTAAAAATCTCATTTCCAATGCAAGAAAGCACCACGGAAGAGGGGTCAGGATTTGCTCCAACTGGACACAGGTCCCTGTGCAGAACCAGAGCGAATTTTACCCTTTACTTGGACCATGCAGCAGACTCCAGGCTACTGCCGGAAGCAAAGGGCTGCTTAGAGGCCTCAGAGCCCCCATGAAAAGCAGCAAGGAAGAAACACTGGTTAGTTTAAGCACCCAAATATTTTCTCCAGAGATCAAACGCTCTCTGCCCTGGAACGTGACCTGGGCACAAATTCTGAGTGACAGGCAGCTTAGAGAGCCCTTGGGAAGGCTGGCACCAATGCTAGAAAAATTCAGAACAGGAAGAGCAGCGGCTATATTCAGAAAAGGTACTATTGTAATTGGCCCACGGAGGTGGCAATAGGAAAAAAAAACAAGTATTTGGTCCTGCCATGTGGGCAGGGGACTGGACTTGATGACCTCTCGAGGTCCCTTCCAGTCCTAGAATCTATGAAACTCCAAATATAATCTCCAGCAAGTAGATTCTTCTCAAGCTTGGCATAGGGGCAGGGTGAGAGCCCTGCGATAAGAGAGAGAACGTGTAGCTGTGGCTAGGTTACTCGAGAGCTCTGATCTGCAAGTTCCTTAAATTCTCCCCCAAAGGAGAACAAAGTACCCCACCCCCCCTCGTACCACCCCAATGGCGGATTCCGACCACAATTCCACCGCCCGTCACATTTTATGAGACTTGTACTGCAAAGGTAAACACTCCAAGACTGCTAAGTCAAAATCAAATTGAGGTGTCAGATTCTCCCCCAATGCCCTCCTCCCTCTCCAATTAATCTCTCTTAAAGAGAGAGAGAGAGAGAGAGAGAGAGAGAGAGCCAGTGTATTAATTAATGAAGCAAAGGAGCTAAAATATTAAGGAACAGCCACACGGAGTTTTTTTTTTTTTTTTTTTTAAATACACACTCCATCCTCCTAATTAGCTGCCAGCGTGCCCCAACCATAGGTTCACAGAAACAGCGATGACTCTAATCATGGGAAACGCACAGAGAGAGAACAGAGACCATCTTTGTCTGCGGCTGCTCCACAAAGGATAGGATATTTTAGCCATAACATGCAGGAGGGAGGAGAACACTCAAGTGCTATTTTAAATGTTTCAGGCCAGAGTTTCAGAAGGGGCAGCTCTAGGGCTGTCGATTAATCGCAGTTAACTCATGCAATGAACTTAAAAAAAAAATTAATCGCGATTAATCGCAGTTTTAATTGCACGGTTAAACAACAGAATACCCATTGAAATGTATTAAATATTTTGGATGTTTTTTTACATTTTCATATATTGCATTTTGTGTTGTAATTGAAATCAAAGTGTATATTATTTTTTATGACAAATATTTACGCTGTAAAAATGATAAGAGAAATAGTATTTTTCAATTCACCTCATACAAGTACCGTAGTGCAATCTCTGTTGTGAAAGCGCAACTTACAAATGTAAATATTTGTTACATAACTGCACACAAAAACAAAACACTGTAAAACTTCAGAGCCTACAAGTCCACTCAGTCCTGCTTCTTGTTCAGCCAATCGCTCAGACAAACCAGTTTGTTTACATTTACAGGAGATGTTGCTGCCCTCTTCTTATTTACAATGTCACCAGAAAGTGAGAACAGACTTTCACATGGCACTTTTGTAGCCGGCGTTGCAAGGTATTTACGTGCCAGATATGCTAAACATTTGTATACCCCTTCATGCTTCGGCCACCATTCCAGAGGACATGCTTCCATGCTGATGACACTCGTTAAAAAAAAAATAATGTGTTAATTATATTTGTGACTGAACTCCTTGGGGGAGAATTGTATGTCCCCTGCTCTGTTTTACCCGCATTCTGTCATATATTTCATGTTATAGCAGTCTCGGATGATGACCCAGCACATGTTCGTTTTAAGAACACTTCCACTGCAGATTTGACAAAACGCAAAGAAGGTACCAATGTGAGATTTCTAAAGATAGCTACAGCACTCGACCCAAGGTTCAAGAATCTGAAGTGCCTTCCAAAAGTCTGAGAGGGACGGGATGTGGAGCATGCTTTCGGAAGTCTTAAAAGAGCAACACTCCGATGTGGAAACTACAGAACCCGAACCACCAAAAAAGAAAATCAACCTTCTGCTGGTGGCATCTGAATCAGATAATGAAAATAAACATGCGTAGGTCCACACGGCTTTGGATCGTTATCAAGCAGAACCTGTCATCTGCATGGATGCATGCCCCCTGACATGGTAGTTGAAGCATGAAGGGACATATGAATCTTTAGCACATCTGGCATGTAAATATCTTGCGAAGCCGGCTACAACAGTGCCATGCGAACGCCTATTCTCACTTTCAGGTGACATTGTAAACAAGCGGGCAGTATTATCTCCTGCAATGTAAACAAACTGGTTTGTCTGAGCAATTGGCTGAACAAGAAGTAGGACTGAGTGGACTTGCAGGCTCTAAAATGTTACATTGTTTTATTTTTGAATGCAGTTTTTTGTGTACACAGTTCTACATTTGTAAGTTCAACTTTCATGATAAAGAGATTGCACTACAGTACCTGTATTAGAGGAACTGAAAAATACCCCCTTTTTTTTTTTTTTACAGTGCAAATACTTGCAATCAAAAATAAATTTCAAGTGAGCACTGTACACTTTGTATTCTGTGTTGTAATTGGAATCAATACGTTTGAAAATGTAGAAAACATCCAAAAATAATTAAATCAATGGTATTCTATTATTGTTTAATTGCGCGATGACTTTTTGTAATCGCTTGACAGCCCTAGTCAGCTCCCATGGAGGCATTAAAGCAAGTGATCACATCTCCCAGATTTGGTGCATCGGGTGTAGAGCTCTTTGGAAACGACCTGGGCCTCATCAGGAGGGCTGAGCGCTTGAAAATATCTGACCCCACCTGCCCAATTCGGTGGGTGGCTCCGGAATGCCCACTGAACTCAAGATCTGAAGGCACTTGGCAACTGGCAGCATCGGGCTCTTTTAAGCGGTGTTTTTAAAGCCCCCGCCGCTCGCGATTCACAGTGTAAAAAGGGATGGGGAGTGGGGAAAAGGTTACCTCTTGAGACAGGTAGGGCAAGACTTGAGCGCAAATCCCGTTTAACCGCTTGACAATTTCAGCCTGGAATTTAAAAAAAAAAAAAAAATGTCAGACAAGATTGGCACATTCCCTGCAGATTATCTGCCCTGATCGATATCCATCCACCTGAGCATCTCCCCCCCCCGGCCCCAACCTCCCAGCAGAAGCCACCCAGACTCATTTAGAAAAAAAAAATAAAACCACTCCAGACCCTTGCAAAAATAAATCCTGCTGATCACACCGAGCGAGTTTTCAATATTCTCCCTTCCCTCTCAGGGACTCAAATATGCATTTAATAAAGAAAGCAGGGGCCTATAGGAAGGAAATTTATTAGAAACCAGGCTGGGAAGTGCTGAATTATGTACGATGCTCAGATCTAGACAGACATTTGTTTCACTGCGGCTCTCACTTCCAAGCGGGGGAGGCCGTGATGAAATTAGTTGTAGGCCTCCTTGGAATCATCTCACCCCCCTCCCCACATTATTTTTTTTAAATTCTATAAATCTTGAGAGTTTGCACCAGGAACGGTAGCAAGTGGGAGACTTGGTTAATAACAACCAATAGGCCCAGGGAGAGACAAAGGCCGATTCTTAATAAGAAGGGTAAAAAGGAAAAAAAAACTATAGCCGAGATGAGATAAAACAACAGTGTTGGCTGGTTCCCATGGGGTTTACTAAAGAGACTCTAAATGTTTTTTTAACGCTCTTCTCCTGGGAGATGAGCAAAGCGGTTCATAAAAAAAAAAAAAAAAAAAAATGTAAAAAGAAAGGCCGGATTCCGACTGAAGGGAGAGGGATACGGGGCCAGGTTGATGATGCAGACAGGCACCTACTGGGCTTTACAGAAGCCACGAAGCGGGTTGGGGACTGAACGTGAAAAACTAGAGAGGATTCAGAGAAGAGCCAGGAGAGAGATTAAAGGATTGGGAAACATGCCTGGTAGCGACAGACTCAAGGAACTTATCAAAGAGAAGGTTAAGGGGTGACTTGATCACAGCCGAAGCACTTGCACGGGAAAGAGGCGTTTGATAAAGATCGAGGGCTCTTCACACGAGCAGACAGAGGTCTGACAAGGTCCAATGGCTGGAAGTTGAAGCTAGACAAATTCAGACTAGAAACAAGGTGCAGTCAGAACCCAGTTTTCAGTTTTATTTAAATAGCCGTGGAACGAGGGAATCCATGTGTAAAAATAGAGACCTATATTGCCCAATAGGGACTGGTGATTTTTTGAGTGCTCAACGTGACACAACAGAAGGGGCTGGGTATTTCCTTAGGGGCTTTTTGAAAATCAGGCCTCCAGAAAGCACTGAAAACAGCTGCAGTATAGAAACTGTGCCTCATGGCCCCGACTTGGGCCTGCCAAATTCTGCAGCATCTTCCATCCAGAGCAGGGGCTTCCCTTTAACTAGAAACATTTATTTTGGATTGGTGCCGGGGCACAGGTCAGCAGCAGGGGTTTGAAGTTACCCAGAGGCCCACAGAAGAGACCTAATTTTACCATCCCCCACCCCAAAGAGAGATTTAAGAGGCGCATAAAATCCGCAACCTCCCAGACTCTCCCCATCAAAGAGACTCCCTGTCCGCCAGCACCTCGCCCGTCCCTGGGGCTGCCGTACGACAGCCGACCACAAGAATTTTCTACGGCCCGGGAACAGTTAAACAAAAAAACCATACAGCACAAGCCCTCGTGAATCACAGGCTACTTGTTTTCAAAGAATCTTTAAAAGATTCTTCCTGCTTCCCCAGCCTTTTCAGCGGAACATGTGACAGGGAGGAAGCAGCAGCTGCTGAGGAGATCAGCAAGTCCAAACAAGATTTCAGGGGGGTTATGATCTAGGCACGTCTCTGTGTTGTACTGAGCGTTCCAACAGCTCTCCGGAGGGGAGGCCGCTCAGCCTGGCATCACACCCTGCAGGGCCCCTACCTTTGATCTTTGCCCGTCTGTGGGCCGCTGTGCCTCCCCAATCCCACGGAGATGCCCACCTCATTCTGGTCCCCCACCTCCTCCATTGGAGCCTAACATCTGACAGGAGATGCAGAGCGCTGAGTGTGTCCCCCCTCCCCCAGCCTCCCTTCTCCAACTGGACTCTAACCCCCAATCCATGAACGGCAAGCAACGAGGCAAGCGTGCGTCCGTGCAGGGGAGCAGAAGGAAATGAATCCATCACAAAAGCAGCTCAAATCTTACGGACTAGAGAAGTTTCATGGCTTTTTGATGACTCCCACAATGAAATTAAGCCGGCAGAGGTGGGGCGGGGCGGGTCAGAGAGGTTCAGTGAAGAAAATAACTAACTTCTTAGAAAGTCCAACCTCCTCCCACCCCGTCCTAGCATCTGCGGAAAGCGCCCAGAGAGAGAAGCTGGTCTCACCTGTTTGTGCATTTCGATATTGAGCCCGTAGGACATCTCGTAATACTGCAGGGGGAGAGGAAAGAGAAACAGCAACAACTCAGATTCCACACGCAACCCGCGTCACAAACTATCAACGCTTTTATAACGAAGCTGCAAAGGAGCCGGACTGGAGCAGACCAGCACTTTGCCGAGTCACTGAACATAGTGTCAGAAGAAGGTGCAAGAAACCCGGCAGTAAGCAGTTCCAGGAGAACTGCTCAGGAGGGGCTGTTATCTCCCCATTAGGGGCTGGCTTACGCCCTGGAGCATGAGGGTTTCACATCCCTTTCTGCACTCCTGGGATGAAATCCTGGGTCCACTGGAAAAAGCTTCCATCTGTTTCAATGAGGCCAGCGCTGCATCTCTGGGGTGTTCTCGCCGTTTGGCTCCCCCGATTGCTTCATTCCGATTAACGTCAACGTTCACGTGTGAGGAGTTTCTTCTCTTCCTTTTTAAAGCCGACCAGGGAACGGGGGCCCTCCTTAACTGCGATTCGAAGTTTCACGGCCGCAGCAGCCAACAAATTCAGAAATAAAACCCTTCTGTTAGCTCCCCGCTAACGGGCTGCTGGCTACAATGGACAGAGGGCAACAGCGGACTGCAGGGGCCACATGGGATTAAATTTAATGATTTACTTAGGTGGTCAGCTTTTTGGGGGCCAGGAACTAGTTTTTTGTTCACCTGGCACAAGGGGGTTCTGGTCCCAGATTGGGGCTCCCAAGCACTACCTAATAAAGGGCAGGAATTCTCTCCCTCTCAGCCCCACCAATTGGCAGGTGAGAATTGCTGGTACTCACCCGCTCCTGAAAAGAATCTCATCCTTCCACATTGTCCCAAGCCCCTCTCCTCCACCACCTCTGGTTCAAAGCGCATATCAATGGGAGCTGGGGCTGGCATACGAAATCAAAACGTGCCCATCCCTGTCCAAAAAACCAGCTCTCGACACCCTCACCTCTCCGCACCAGAAAGAAGAATTTTAAAGAAGACACTAGCTCCCCTATATATAACACCCCCCCAAAAATGCTTCCTTCTCTTTCTTGTCACTGCCGCTCACCTGTACAGCTATGGCTCACGTCAAAGAGCTACATTTCAATCAATGGATATTTTTCTATCAGCCACCTCCCCTATGCAGGTAACAACCAAGGCCTGGGATTGAGGCAGGGGGATGTACATGGGGTGGGGTGGGACTGCCCTTTTTTTTTCTGCTTTTAAATCCATAACTCCTCCCAGAAGAAATTCTGCATTCATTCCTGCCTCTTGTCTCTCCATTCCAGGGCAGGTGCAGCAGCTGTCTGCCTGGCTCTGGTTCATCTTAATGGGAAGCTCTCAGTGCTGTCCATTAACTCCTTGAGACGAGCGTATCAGCCCAACCCTCAGCTGCAGACGCTGCACTTCCAGCCCCACCCCACCTGTGGCCAGGAGTTAAAGGTGCATGTTTAACAATACACTACGGCAAATTCCCGTCCAAAGATGGCACTACCGAGGGCTGAGTTTTGACCACGCCTGGGAGAAGAACAGCAGAATAGCGTTTCCCTAACGAATTAAAATGGCAAAGCGTGCATCTAACAGCCAGGTCCCTGCCTGAGTCTCTCCGCTGTCCTTGCACCTTCACTCCAGCACCCACCGCTCTGATGTGGTAGCGTTTCACACCCACTCTGCGTTGGCCTAGATGACTGTAGGAGAGCAAGCCGGGGGTCTAATTGACGCCCAGCAGCTGTGCTACAAGTCAGCGTTGTCTGGTGTTTGCATTACAAACCCCCATTTTACAGCAGTTTCAAGCGTTGCTATTTTCCAAATACACCGAGCGGAGGATAACAGTCTCACCCCTGCCTTCCAGGCAAGGCGCTCACAGCCCTTCACCACCACTAGCAAGTCAAAGCCTCGCTTCTTCCTATCAGGTTGGGACGGTAAGCACCATCCCATTTTACTGACACACTGAGAGGTCAGTAGCAGAGCCAGGAATCAAACCCTTGGACCTTGATGCCCAGGTCTGAGCTGGAACTGCTCGGCCATGCTTCCTCCCAGCAGCTTGTCAGCTGGGGTTTTCCCAGCCCTCCTGGGATTTCACTCCACTTCCATCTTCCTTAGCACATAACACCTCTGCTTCTCCACGGGCCGGCTGTCACCAACTTCTTCTGCCTGTCGCTTACAGAACAAGGACATCCCTTTCCCAGGACTGGCAACTCCCCGCCACGTCTGATGATGCCCCTGCCAACACTGCCCCCGAGAACCCTCAGGTCTCCCCCAAAATACCTCTGGGTCCGTTTTTAATGACCCTTCTCGCTGTGGTATCCGAGTGCCTGGAGACCATGTTCGGCTCCCTGCTGGAAAACAGCCCATGACACGTGCGTTTCCCTTGTCTTGTCTATTTCGTTCGTAAGCTCTCTGGGACATGGACTGTCTGTACAGCGCCCGGCACAACTCTCCGCTGGCCCCATAATAATCCAACATGGAGTATTTCCTTACAAATCCAGCTAACTTCTCCTCTCTTTGGGGCCCGTCAATTCTGTATTCCTAGTTTAGCGGTTCTCAACCATTTCGATAACACATCTGCCCTAAATCTCCCCTCCCACCTCGCCAGGGAGCCCACCCTCACATGGCAACACAACAGAGGCAGGAAGGCGGTGACATCTGCTGGTCACCCACCAAGTGGAGAAGCCGCGTTCCAGTTACTTTGATTGGGGCGAGGGGAGGGGAGTCCTGGACTGGGTAGATCTGAGGGCTAGCGTTCCGTTTAACCGTGTCCTCCCACATCCTACTGGGGACGCCCCTCACCTCCTACTGGAGCAGAGCCTTACCATGACATAGTGACGTTGCATCTCTGATTTCTCGCTGGCCAGCTTGTCACATTCCAACTTCAAGCTGAAAGATCAAAAACAGACAGGGGCTCAGAGAGCTTGGCTAGAGATCACAATGGTTTTTGGGGAGCTACAACTCTCGGCTCATGAACAGTTGTTTCCTGTATGTTTGTACAGCACCTAACACCATGAGGCCCCCAAACACGACAGCAATCGAGCGGTTATAAAGAAGATCGTTAGCTCTTCGGGATACCAACTGTCTTTGTGTTGTGCCTTTGTACAGCGCTGAGCACAAGGGGATCCTGATCCATCACTAGTGCTACCACAATACAGATAATTAAAGAGATACTCTAACAGCATTAGACTGCCCAGTGACGAGAAGGGCTTACACCCGGTTACCCATTAGTCAAGCCTTTATTTTTCAGCAGAAACAGAGAACACTGGAAGGAAGGCGAGTTCTCCAACTGGTCCTTGGGTCCACTCCTGCAGCCCTTACTTAGGTGAGCCAAGTCACAGGTGTCAGGAAGGATTGAAGCATGGACTGATTTCCAGATCCTATCAGGAATTATCACATGGGCTGTCGGGACAGTATTACACATACTCTCCTGAAAGATTCTGGGTGCATTATGGGAAAGTAACAATTACCTGACTAATTAATGCAGGCACTCAAAAAACAAAGCCAAACCAGCATCTTCTATTATTTAATGAATTTAAATTTAATAAAGTAGGTGATTTCCACTGCTAGAATTTCAGCAAGCATGTACCATGGTTTTATATTTCAAACAAGGAACAGCTTTACCTTTACCTTCCCAGAACCTGTTTCTTTTCCAGCAGATTAGATCTCGCAAATGTCTCCCACTGAAAGACCTCCAGTCTAATGCAGCTGTATTTCTGGCACTTGCATACACCACATATGGCACTGCTAAAGGCAGAGGTGTTCTGGGAAATCAGCCATTTCTGAATAGCGACTTCTGACCACCACAGACTTCTGTTGTGATACTCTAGGCACGAACCTGCACTCCTATTGTCCAGCAGCAGCCTGACTGGGATGCAAGGCACGTGGGAAAGTCATAGCAGTGCTAAATGAACAAGCTAACAGCCACGAAAAGTCATGTCCATAAGGGCACAAAATGGACAGATCCTAACGGCGGCATTGATAATTAAAGAGGATACCATCAGGTTGATTTAGGCCCCACATTTTAGGTGTTGTTACAATAAAAGCCAAATCTTAAGATCACTAGAAACGTTTCTTTGAAAAAATTGAAATTCTTAGATTTAAACATTCCCCTGCAGCGTTTGCAACCGAAACATTGCCACCACGGGCTAGTGCATGGAAACCAGAACGCAAAACTGACTAGAAACTCCCAACCAGAGTGCAACCGGCTAGTCCACCATCATCGTCAGAGCTGAGCAAAAGGACACACCAACAGCACTGCTGCTCAAGGGAAAAATTTAAAGCATTCAGCTTTAATGATCTAAAGGGTTATAACACTGCACGATATTTTTTTCCCACAACTTCGGTGCCATTTTAGCCATGGCCAGTCCTGGCTCTAATGCGCTCAATTACATTTCAAGTGTGGCCATTGGGAAGGAAGTCCTCTTCCAAAGCACATTGCTAGGGTCTTTCTCTTTCCTCGGGGATCGCCTGCTAGGATCAGTTCTATTTCCCTGGCAACTGCAGCGGTATACGGGGGGAAGGCTGCAAGAAACTGCTCTGGTTCTTCCAACTGTCTATCACCACGTAGCTAACTAGCAAATCAGCTCCGAACAACCCTTCCCCTCCTGTAGAGCCCTTTTTTTAATTTTAAAGCTTCACACCAGAGGAGAACAAGCGACAGGCCCTTGGGACCCACCTGCGAAAGCATCATTTATCACCGCCATCTCTGGCTAGATATCGAGAGCGTCACAGTGACAACACGCAGCATATTAGGAGAGCATCCGTTACGGCTCGCTGGGAGGAGGGGCATCACCGAGACAACACGCACTTTGGCCTGGGCATTGAAAAACATCCCCGCTGGCTCCCGCCGGGTCCTTAGGCATGGAGAGCCGGACAGGGCGCAGAAGAGAGGGAGAACACCGGGCCGCCCACCAGGCTGCGGCCAGCCGCAGGACACTCCGGCTCACCTGTGATACTGAGCCTGCAGGAGCTGGAATTCGTCCTTAATCCGGTCACAGGAATCGGAGGTTGTGAACTTCAGCTGCTGCGGCAGGTGAGAGGAGCCCTTTAACGACACAGAACAGAGCGCCTGGCAATGAGGCAGGAGGGAAAGCAATGCCCAGACGAGCCCTTCCCCTCCAGCACAGCTGCCCCCATGCCCCAGCACTGGGCGGTCACCCCCTGCTTCCAGGCCCCTAGCAATGACGGCAATAACAGCCCCCTTCCTTAGCACTTTTGCTCCAAGGAGCTGGAATTAAGCCGCACCCCATCTCTGAGAGACACCTATTACCCCCATCTCTCAGCTGGGGAACGCAGGCCCAGAAAGGTGACATGACTTGCCCAAGGTCATGTAGCCCTGGCACTGACCCGCTGTCTACGGCACTTAGCAGAGGGCCAGATATCTGACCGCCTCCCAATCTTTAATGTGTTTATCCTCACGGCAGCCCTGTGAGGGAGGGCAGGGCTCTTATCTCCATTTTACAGATGGGAAACTGAGGCACAAACAGGCTAAGTGACTGGCCCAAGGAACGGAACCCAGGTCTCCCCAGTCCCAGGCTAGCACCCTAACTACTGAGCCCCCCTTTCACCTAGCTGATCACTGCTCGCAGGGCCTTCGCCACAACACCTCCTTTAACAACAGGAACCTGGGCCCCTCTTCAACCAGGAAATACCCCACTGGAGAAATCCGACACAGAATTTTATAAGGAGAATTGACTGGGGCGGAGGTGGGTTTACAACATCCTCCTCCCCCATCCCCGATCTTCCAGGCTACTTTTTTTTAAGGCAACATAAGAGTGGTCATACTGGGTCAAACCAAAGGTCCATCCAGCCCAGTATCCTGTCTACCGACAGTGGCCAATGCCGGGTGTCCCAGAGGGAGTGAACCTAACAGGCAATGATCAAGTGATCTCTCTCCTGCCATCCATCTCCACTCTCTGACAAACAGAGGCTAGGGACACCATTCCTTACCCATCCTGGCTAATAGCCATTAATGGACTTAACCTCCATGAATTTATATAGTTCTCTTTTAAACCCTGTTATAGCCCTAGCCTTCACAACCTCCTCAGGCAAGGAGTTCCACAGGTTGACTGTGCGCTGTGTGAAGAAGGACTTCCTTTTATTTGTTTTAAACCTGCTGCCCATTAATTTCATTTGGTGGCCCCTAGTTCTTATATTATGGGAACAAGTAAATAACTTTTCCTTATTCACTTTCTCCACACCACTCATGATTTTATATACCTCTATCATATCCCCCCCTTAGTCTCTTTTCCAAGCTGAAAAGTCCTAGCCTCTTTAATCTCTCCTCATATGGGACTCGTTCCAAACCCCTAATCATTTCAGTTGCCCTTC
This sequence comes from Terrapene triunguis, assembly GCF_002925995.2. Lineage (NCBI taxonomy): Eukaryota > Metazoa > Chordata > Testudines > Emydidae > Terrapene > Terrapene triunguis. The sequence continues at coordinate 6,323,631 of NW_020664545.1, forward strand.
TCTGAACCTTTTCTAATGCCAGTATATCTTTTTTGAGATGAGGAGACCACATCTGTACGCAGTATTCAAGATGTGGGCGTACCATGGATTTATATAAGGGCAATAAGATATTCTCCGTCTTATTCTCTATCCCCTTTTTAATGATCGCTAACATCCTGTTTGCTTTTTTGACTGCCGCTGTACACTGCGTGGACGTCTTCAGAGAACTACCCACGATGACGCCAAGATCTTTTTCCTGATTAGTTGTAGCTAAATTAGCCCCCCATCATATTGTATGTATAGTTGGGGTTATTTTTTCCAACACTACTATCCTACATGTCTCTAACTAGACGTGGGTATTAAAAAGTGGAGGAAGAACAAACATTTATTCTTTTCTGTCAGGATAATCATGGGCTCAAGAAGCCCCCACTGCAGAAAGGGGGGAGGGGGAAGAGAAATATTCCAGTAAGCACATCCCCCACCCCAAAAAAACAGAGGGAACAACGCAACCAGCTTTATGGAAAGGAAAAGAGCTTCTCAGGTAAATGTGCTGATTTACACCCCCCCCAACACATCACACTCCCCCCCATCCTGTCCCAGCCAGCACCCCCAGCTCCTGCATCCCACCAGCTTGCCTCACCTAGCACCGAACCCCCCAACTTGTCCCAGACAGCACCCCAAACTCTATCTACCACCCCTTCCACCAGCCTGCCCCAGCCAGCATCCAACCCCCAGACTGCTCCAGCCAGCACCCCCACATTCCAACTGGCACCCTCAAGCATGCAACCCCACAGCTGGCCACAGCCAGTACCCCCAGCATTCAACCTCCCAACTTGTCCCACCCAGCACACCCATCTCTCTCCCAGCTTGTCCCACCACCCCACCCGACTACCCCACTGCACCCCAAAATATGTCAAAACACCCCCTCCCCACAGCAACACCCCTTTTCCCTGCTGCCAGGGGCTAGGCCCCTCAAGCACAAGGAGGTACAGTAGTAGCAGCTTCTCCCAGCTGCACTTCCTGGGCCAAGGGTACCACCAGCCACCCACTTCCCACCAGTGCCTTGCTGCTCCGCCATGCCACCCCCACCCTATCACTCCCTATGCCCCCTCCCTACAC
>NW_020664545.1:6325128-6358895 GCF_002925995.2 Terrapene triunguis
CACTGCGGTGCACCCCCCCCCACTCTCCAGCGCGCCCCCTCACCGAGTGCCGGCTTTGCGGAAACATCATGTCAGGCTCGGGCTCGGCTCCGGCGGCTGCTGCTGGTGCCTGGGCCGGGACCCGCCTGCTCCTCCCGGGCACTGGGCGACCCGCCGCGCCGCGCCTTTGTCCCCGCTCCGCGCAGCGCCCCAGCCTAGGCCGCGTCCCCCCGCTGCGCTGCGCTGCGCTGCGCTGCCCGGGCGCCGAGCTGCACTTTCACTCGGCGGCGGCGGCGGCGCCTATTGTCTAATGGCGGCTGCGGGCTCCTGTCCTGCGGCTGATCAGCACCACCTGCTGCTGCTGTTCCCTCTGCTGCCGCATCGCCCGCCCTGCCCGGAGCCCGTGTGCGCGCCGCGCCGCGCCGCTCCGGCAGCCTCCCCTGCCGCCGAGTCACTGCCGCAGCTCGCCGGGCCGCGCCGCCGCCGCCCGCCCGCCGCTCGCCGCCCGGCTCCAAACACCCCCTTGCGTTCGCCTCTGACGCTGCCTCCGCCGGCCCCTGGGCCGGGGTCACCCACTGCCTCCCTCCCTCCCTGGGCCAGCCTGGCCTGGGGCATCCACTCCCTCCCCGGCTCCTCCACCCTGGGGCTCGGTTCCGTCCCCTGTTTGTATAGGGGCAGCCCCCCTAGTTGGGGCTTGTTTGGAATATCTTACCCCCCCACATCCCGATTTTTCACACTGGGTGTCTGGGCACCAGGGCCGACGAGAAGCCGGGACAAATGACCGGGGTCCGGAAGGGGGCCCAACGATGTTGCATATGGGTAACGATTTTTAGCCGGTCCGCCCTTGCTGGGGGGCCCGAAAAAAAATTTTCACCGGGGCCCGAACCTGCAGTCGGCGGCCCTGCTGGTCACCCTACTGGGCTGTGTTCAATGCAGCTTCCCGCTCTAATGCATCCCCCCCCCAGGACTCTGTTTAATGCAGGCTGTAAGATCCTTGGGGCAGGGCTCCCCTTTTTGTTCCCTGTTTGCCCACGGCCCATCACAATGGGGCTTGGGCCTCTAGGCCCTACTGGAATACAAATCAATCACCATCATCATCCTCTCCGTCACTAGACTGTGTTTTCTTCCCACGCCAGGGAATGCAACTCCCCTTTAAAATGTCTCCTTCCCTGCTCTGCAATGTGGGACCCAGGGGTGGCTCCAGGCACCAGCGCACCAAGCGCGTGCCTGGGGCGGCAAGCCGCGGGGGGCAGCCTGCCAGGTCACCGTGAGGGCTGCAGTCAGGCTGCCTTCGGCGGCATGCCTGCGGGAGGTCCGCCGGTCCCGCGGCTTCAGCGGCAATTCGGCGGCGGGTACGCCGAAGGCGCGGGACCGGCAGACCTCCCACAGGCATGTCGCCAAATCCTCATTACCAGTGGACCTCCCGCAGGCATGCCGCCGAAAGCTGCCTGACTGCCGTGCTTGGGGCGGCAAAATACATAGAGCCGCCCCTCGTGGGAGCTGGAGAAGTTACTTGAGAGTCCCCAAAGACACTGACTGTTTCCTGGCAGTGAATTGAATTGGGTTTCTTCAGCCTGAACACACCCAATGAAACCCAGCCATGTAGCAGGCCTTGGACATTACAGTCTCACCCCCTTGGCTATTACAATCTCTGTTATGGAGTGATAAAGGAAGTGCCACAAGATCTTTCATTTCCACCGTTTAATGTCATGCCCGCGACCGGATGGCCCCTCTAGCAGTGCGGTATTCCCTGAACTGCAGCGTCAGCATTGGGTAGGTGCCCACACTGCTGCGGGACTTGGCCTATGGACGGAAGAGCCATATCAGCTGAGCTATTGTAACATGTTGTCTGCAGGGGCCTTGGTTTGTGTCCTGGCGATGAATAACTCCAGAGCTGAAATCTGACATGGAGTCTAAGGTGAGGAATTTTCAGACCTGGAATTCCCAAATGGGCTGTAGCAGTAGCCACTGGAGCGAGTGGATGCTATGTGCCTGCCAGGTGAGGGGGATATAACCTTTTGTAACCCTGCCCCCACCACTCCCGCGTGTCACATCTTTATTACATGGTCTCGAAGGGAATCTTTGCCTCAAATGAAGCTACCTGCATCCTGCAGATTAGAAGGGCACCAGGGAGAGATCTGGAGCAGGGGTACCGTTTGCAGCACTGTCAAATTCTCCTGGAAGCAAGTGGCATGGCAGAGAAATCTGAGAGGGTGAAGTTCCCCACACTTTTGCCTGGGACAGGCCCCAACTATTGGTGAGCTATGGTACAAGCTCGTGGTAGCACAAAGGGGACTTGAAATGGCCACATGCAGCCATTCAAAAATTCTTGGGACGCTATGATCCATGCAAGAAAGTCAGTTGGGAAAAGCACATTTTTCTTTGATGCCAGATGAGACCATTGATCATTATGTTACAGGCCTGTGTATTAAAGCTAAGCCATGTGAATTGGAAGAGTTAATAGATATACTGTATACTAATTAAAGACTAAATTACATAACTGATAGATAAATAGGTCAAAGCAAGGTTATTATGAGAATTGGATTTGACTTTGCAAAGGGCTGGATATTTTCAAGGCTGGTGAAAACTGCTTCTCAACGTGTTAAAAAGCAGTGAAAGAACTGAAGTGCAGCTAATTAAAAATGCATAAAGACAGAATACAAAGGTAAGTAAACAGCAGAGATTCATTGTTTGCAGTGAATGCGGAAGCAATCACAAGACAGGAAGGTGTGGATCCCAAGGGATGTGGTGTCATACACACAAGAACCGTTTTGCACAGGGTGTTGCTTTCAGCATAACCTGAAAAGACATATAAAAACAAAATACGTTCATGGACAGACAGCGCTGAAGATGATCTTTGATGGACCCCTTACAGAGCAAGTTGATACAACAGGTTGGTTCGTGATGCTGGAAATAAATGAACAAAAAGTGAATGAATTCCAGAGTAGATGCGGGAGTTGAGTGCAACATAATCACACTTGGCAGATACAAAAATATTAGTGACCACCCAAAGTTAAAATAAAAATCTCTAAGCTTGCTTCATAAAGCAAACACATGATGAGCCCACAGGTCTAAGCTATCCCGGTGTATCAGCATAAGGACAGATTCCACTCCGGAGAGTTTGAAACATTGGACTGAGAAGGACTGAAGAGCAGTTTGCAACTGCACATATTTAAAAGGGTGCACAACCTGAACAAGATGCAAGAGAGATTCTGGGAGTGTCTGGTAAGGTATTTGAGGGGCTTGGATGCTTCAATGCATCATATTGATCAACTGCCCCAAATACCTGTTCTATGTAAAGACACAATGTGGGGGAGGTAATATCTTTTAGTGGACCCTCTTCTGTAGGTGAGAGAGAGAGACAAGCTTCTGAGCTTACACAGAGCTCTTCTTCAGGTCATGTTCTATAAAAAGTCCAGTTAGCACTGCCACTGAGCAATAAAGTAAAAACTGAACTTGGCCAGGCAATAAAATTAAATGCGACCGAGTGAACACACATTCCAACTGCTTAGGTGACTAGTATGGTCACCATAGTCAAACCAAGGAAGTTAGGGATTTGCCTAGATTTGAATAAGGCCATCAAACATTAGAGCTACCCCATGAGAACAGCTGCAGAAGTTATGTGTAACCACTCAGTTATTTTTCTTTTAACTGAGCTGTTGCACATCACATCAAGTAATAATAAGCCTAGCTTTTATATAGCACTTTCCACAAGTAGATCTCAAAGTTCTTGACAAAGGAGGTTACTATCACTAGCTCTTGTTTTACAGATGGGGAAACTGAGGCATAGCAAGGTGAGGTGACTTGCCCAGGATCATCCAGCAGCAGAACCAGAAACAGAAGCCCGGTCTTCTGAGTTCCAGGCCAGTGCTTTAGTCTCCCGGTGGTCACACAGTTTGCACATTGTGGGATTCCAGCTACACAGATGATAAACTGGCTTACAGTTCACTAATGGCTCATTTTGGCAATTCTCTTTGATATATCAGTTTAAGGACCACAGGTCAAGCCATCACCATGTAGAGTCCAATCGGTCAGCAGGGAAGTCAATGCACTCAGCAAAGAACACAATTGTAAGAAGTCTTTGCAATTTCAAAGGATCCATACATCCCACTGTTAGAATAATGCAATGCACCACATAATGCTTTGGGTCTATAATCAAAGCTGGACGTCTCCTAAAAGATACACTCGACTTCAACCACAAGCTGCTGGGCTAGATGCAGGAATCGCTGGGTGAGGCTTGTGTGATTCTCATTTGCATGAATGCCCCTTTTACATGTAAAGTGAGTGAAAATGTAATTTGCTGCTCTGGTAATATGATGAGGGACCTTAGTGTGAACGAGAACCAGACCCTATGAATTGAAGATCATGAATAGAAATGGCCAAGTTTCACACAGCTCTAGTATCAACTTGGAATATATTCTTGTGTGTGTGTGTATATGACACAGGAATGCAAATGAATAATAATAATAATATATAAGATACAAAGTGTGTGTGTGGGGGGGGGAGAAATTTCCATCAATTTCATGCGCTGTCTTATGCATGTGTCTTGCAAATCAATGCATTTTCCGAATAAAAATAAAATGCTAGACGTCATGGCTCCAGCAACTTGGACCAGGCTGTTGTGGTATTTATTTTTAAAGAGAACAATGTAAATGCCTGAGTTATTGTGACAGCTACTGTGCGTTGTGCTGTAGCATCTATTCCCTTAGGCCTATCCATATTAATGAACAGTATGACAGCTTCATGTCAAGGATTATTAATAGTACTGTGAGTCTTTGCATCTCTGTAACACCTTTCATCCAAGGATTACAAAGTTCTTTCCAAACCCCCAAAGCCTCCCAACCCCCACCCCCTTCCAGTTTGTGGTATCGTTACCCCCATTTCACAGATGGAGAAACTGAGGCACGCAGAGTTGGGCTCAGTACAGGAGTAACTGGATGAAATTCTAAGGCCTGAGTTATACAGGTCAGACTAGTTGATCTAATGGTCCTGTCTGGCCCAAAATGAATCAGGAGCAGAGCTAGGCCTTGAATACAGGGGACCTACCTTTCAGTCTTTACCACTTAACCAACAGACCACAGAGAGCTGGTATGGAGTTATGTACAAGTAGCAAGGGACAGTTTAGTGGGGGCTTCTAGCACTGTATTGGATTGAGGAGGTGAACCTCTTTGGGGTACTGTCTGTCATTTATGATATGTGTGTATGGGCACCTAGTGCAATGGGGGACCAACCTGCTTGGCCTCTAGGTACTACAATATCAATGTTAAATCATAATTATTAAGAAGGCTGCAAGTCCTGTGACTTTCTGGGACCTCCGTGACTTCTGCACCAGCCGGTAAGGCTGGTCTGGGGGCCACCCAAGCAGCTCAGGCAGCCCCCAGGCCAGTTGCACCGGCTGCTGCTAAGGCAGTCTCGGGCCACCGTGCCCCCCCCCACCTCTCCCAGCAACAGCGGCAGTTTTGGGCTGTGCACCGGCGTCCCCCCGCCCAGCACCAGCGGCAGTCCCGGGCTGCCCCTTGCCCCAGAGCACCCATGGTGCCCCCGGGTCTAGAGCACCCAGGATTTAGTCCAGGGTATATTATACAAGTCATGGAAAGGTCATGGGCCATGAATTTTTGTTTACTACCCGTGACCTGTCCACGACTTTTACTAAAAATACCCGTGACTAAATCTTAGCCTTAATTATTAATACTTACTAATAAGTCAGGAAGTGCATTTTTTAAATAAAGTGAACCTGATTTTTTATTTATTTTTTCCCTGTGGATTTAGGGTGGTAAAAAGCACCAGATTGACAGCTCTTGACCTTAATGTCCTCTTTGCTTTGCTTTTTTTTTGTTTTTTTCAGGTAGAGCATGAACAGCAGCACAAGCTGGTGTTTCCTGGGTGTAGGATCCCTAACAGTGATCATCTTCCAGGGGCAGCAAAGCCCCTATGTGTATTTAATTCAGTTTAAGCCACTCCTTTTTTCACTTTCAGAAGGGCTCTGTCAGAGGGCATGACCCTCCCATCACATCCCCTTCCGGTCAGACATGGAGCTGCAAGCACGCCCTGCCTCAGTTTCCTTCTCTGAGACGGGTCCCCTCCCTTCCCCACACAGGTCGGTGAGGTGGTTCAGCCCTCCACCCAAGTCATTAAACAAATTTAACCCCTTCTTCCAGAGTAATAAGAGTCCAAACAAAAGCTTCTTCCACCCCTCTTGGGCTACTCTTCCGCCTACCTTCTGGGCTCGGGTCTCAGCGCCGTATGGGGCACCTTTAAGTCTTGCCCTGCTTTGTCCCAGAGCATCGACTCCCAGGCTGCTTTTCCTGGTGACCCCCTCGTAGTCTACCACTCCCTGGAGTTCCTGCTTCCTGCAGGAGCAACTTCAGAGCCTTCCACAGCAGCTGAGCTGAACCAAGCCCAGCCCAGCCCAGCCCACTCCCTGTAGCTAAACTCCTATCTCCCAGTTCGCTCAGTCCTTTTTATGAGGCCAGGTGATCATCAGGCTATCACCTGACCCCATTAGTCCCGCCCCTCTCAGGCCGGGAGGCAGCTAATTATGGCACAGGAAGGTCTGTCCCCCTTTCCCCTCAAAGGGGCGGGTCACCCTGTGACAAGCTCATCTGTTGTTAGAATAACAATTCTTTTTATTTCTAATTGTGCGACTGTTGACACGCATAGGGCGGTGGGGACGGAGGGGCACACATTGCTGCAAGTTTAGAATTAAAAAAAAAGATTCTTTGATCATTATTTATCTTACAGTAGCACTCAGGGGATCTAACCAAGTTCAGGGCCCCATTGTGCAAGCCGCTGTCCACATGCATAGTAAGAGATAGACCCTGCCACACAATCTAAATAGGCAAGACTGACAAAGAAAGGATTATTATCCCCATTGTACAGATGGGGGAACTGAGGCAAAGAGAGGCTAAGTGACTTGCTCAAGGCCACACAGGTACAGCTTTGAACAGGCTCCACCCACATTTTTTCATACCTGCGATTGGCTTATCCCAATCATCATTCGTGGGGATCACACATTGGTCAATACTCTGGATATTTTACTATTCGCATTAGCGCCATCTACTGTTAGGCACAGAATAAAATCATCCGACTGCATCAGGCTGGGGCCCCATTTTGTTCCTCCTGGGATAGGGGAGCTCCTTCCATCACTGCTTACTGGCATCATTATTTTGGGGGTGGGAGAGATAGTAGGTCTGTGTGCAGGGAGGCTGCTATCTAGATTTTTCTTTCAATGTGGGACATTTTGTGTGTGTGTGAAGAGGTGTCTTTGAAATGAGACCTTAAGAACTGCGGTGGTTTTATGCAGACGCTCATCCATCACTTTCTAAAAGAGCTGTGTGTAGCCCTCTGTATTCCTGGTTATGTTTTTTATTGGCTGAAGTCTCTACCCCAGAGGTGGCTGCATTTCAGTGAACCTATGTGAGTATTATCTGTGAAATGCTTTGGTATCCTCTGAGATGAATATCTATTGAATCTAGCTATCTATCATCCTTTATTCTTTTGATTTTCTTCATTTCATCCTCTTCCCCCGTGTATGCTTGTTCACTTGTAAGTGGCTTTTTTGTGTCTGTTTTAATTGTTTAAAGGTTAATGGTGTCTTGTCTGCGCGAGATAGGGCACTTAGGCAGGACAGTAATTGTTGCTAAGTAAAAACCTAAAACAAGTAGATAAATGTGGTTAACATCTGGGGTGATATCCTGGCCTCATTGAAATCAATGGGAGTTTTGCCATCAGCTTGAACGTGGCCAAGATTTCACTTTTGGTTTACATACTACGTTAAAAACAACAGTAAAAAGATGAAATCACAAAAAGAGATCATGCTAAGGAACTATTCCAACCCCCCCGCCCCCAAGTCACTGGAAAGATTCCCATTGACTTCAGTGCAACTAGACCAGTTTGCACCCGCTGAGGTGGATCTGACCTAGGACATGCAGAGAGTCAAGGTGAAAACTATCCTCTGTGATTCCCAGCCTGGCTCTTCAATAGCTTATGAGAGGCAGCCCCTACAGGCAAGTGGGGGTTAAGGAGAGAGTTCTAACCTTGACTGGATTTCCTGGCTGTTGCGGGTTTGAGTCGGCTGTTTAACCTTGACTGATCAAAGTCATGTTGCGTCTTTACAGTCTTCGGTATAACCTGAGCCCTTTGGTTTCATTTCCTCACTATGTTTCAAGCTATGTATTTGCAGCAGCTTTCTGTGGCTCCGTTCAAATGGGAAATGAAACATTATTTGGCTGGCTTTTATGTTTGTTACAAAATATTATCTATCGGGGTGGGGGCTTTTCTTGCTTTCTCCAGTAACAGCAATAATTTATGGTATAATCTTGGCAAGGCTAAATTCAGGAGGATACAATTGCCTTGAGCCGGATGACGCTCTAATTACCTGGGTTACAAGCAGGCCAAGGGGCACATATTTAAAGAAGGGTGAATTATAATATCGGCTTTAAAGGCTGGGTGGGCAGTTCTGGAGAGGGAAGTTCTCTGTTTATCAGCGCCGTGGGCAACGCCAGCCCGCATTTCTTGCACATCTGCCAGCTAACAAGCCTTGACCCTCACATGAAGTGGACCATTTGCAGGAAAGCAGGTCTCCATGGCTTATTCAGGAACAGGCAGGGGGCTTTAAGCACATGCTTAAGGGCTTTCCTGTCATAATCCTTGGCCTCTCCTCTGGGAGAACCAACAAGGGATTTATTAATTGATTGTTATTATATTTTACGATAGTGCCGAGAAGCCCCAATAGAGGAATCGGGTCCCGTTATGCTAGGCACTACACAGACACAATTACTGCCAGTGCCAATCACAATTAGTGCCACACATGGTGGTTTCAGGACCTGGAATCCTATCCATTAGGAGCTAGACTGAGAATGACCAAACTTGCCGATTGGAAGGCCAGAAGGGAGCTGCATCTGAAGAAGTGGGTTTTTTACCCACGAAAGCTTATGCCCAAATCAATCTGTTAGTCTTTAAGTTGCCACCGGACTTCTCTTTGTTTTTAAGGGAATATTATGACCATCTACTTCGGCCTCCTACCTAACACAGGCCAGAGAGCGTCACACAAGTGATCCCTGCATCTTGGGGTCAGAACTACAGCAGATCTTTTAGGGGTGTTTATACTGCAATCGCGAGGTGCCACTGCAGAATGTGTAGACAGACACGAGCTAGCTTTAGTCTAGATTAAAGCTAGTTTGGGGACATCTACACGAACGGCCGTCACAACCCGCGAGCGCAGTGTAGACACGCCCTTTGGAACAGTCATTTTGCACAAGCCGTCAAAGTGTGTTGTCCAAGTGGCCCTGTGTTGTATTTATCCCAGCGACCTCCGGGTGCCGTGTCCCATTCCCAGTCCAGCCCTCGATGAAGAGACATGCCAGTGAGGCCAGTGCGTCTCCCTCTTTGTTCCTAAAAGGAACATTCTAACAAAGCTGCCAAAATAAATCTGTTTAATGAAGAGCCTTTGTAAATTATTCAGATATTATATCCCACTTGGGTGCTGGCTCGCGGAGACAGGCTATAAAGAGCCGTTCTTCTCTGAAGCGCCGGTTGCAAGGTGAATGTCACACGGTCCCTGCAAGATCTTTGTTAGCTTGGAAATCCTCAAGAATGTGAGCTCACCTCTTTGTTACCTTGAGCGGAAATGAAAAGGCAGGGAAGGGGGTTAGGGAGAGAAATGCTGGCTCTCTGCACACACACTGCCCTCCGATGTGTCTCACCCCTGAGCGGGAGAGAGCTCTGCTAGCGGTGACCTGGGCCAGTGCTCAATTTATACTGAAAGAGGCGCTGGAACTCAAGCAATATTTTACTTTCATATCTGACACGGCGAGCCCAGAAGTGCCAGGTCTATGAACTGCCAGGCCCAGAGGCACCAGGGCTCTGAATTGCCAGGCCCAGAAGTGCCGGGGCTCTGAACTGCCAGGCCCAGGGGTCCCGGGGCTCTGAACTGCCAGGCCCAGGGGTGCCGGGGCTCTGAACTGCCAGGCCCAGGGGTGCCGGGGCTCTGCCTTGGCAAGCTGTGGCACATATTAAGCACTGACTAAGTCCAGTCTCGGTAGCCCATTCAGTCCTGGGCCTCTCTGCTGGCGGTTTGTGTGGTGTGGGTGGCCCACTGGGAACCATGCTGAGGCCCTTCAAACTCATTTTGGGTCGGCCACCAAGCAGCCATCAGCTGGGACTGATTGCCCTGGATTCAGAGCACTGATCTGGCTTTGAAAGAGTCCCTAATCCATTGCTGCCCCCAACCAACCCCGCCTTCTCTTTACTGACTCTTACCTCACCAGCTGGTTGTAAATCCCCATTGTGGGCCCAGCAGCCCTCCCTGTACCACACGGACTCCAGCGGATATTCCACAGGCCAGCACCCGACTCCTCTCCCACCCACTCAGCTTTCCCAACGCATCTTCACCCAGCTGCAAGAGCCTGGTCAGAAGGTTACAACTCCCCCAGAACTCTGCAGCTTGACTCTGGTCCAGGCGCCAAGCTCCGCAGAGCTGCTGCTGCTGCTGGGGGCTTCCAGACACCTGCCGCTTTGGCTGGTACACCCCGACCTGGGTCGTTCTCACACAGCAGAAAAAGGCTCATGCGAAGTTTCCCTGTGGGCTTTAATGGGGCACCCCATGGTTCAAAGTGCTTTGAAGCTGCAGGGTTAAATTCCGGTGGTTTGCTTCAGTCTCCCAGGACCACTTCTTTCTTTCTTTCTTTCTTTCTTTCTTTCTTTCTTTCCCTGCTGATCTAATCTTCGGCTCCTTGGGGTCAGTGATTTTCTAACACTGGCAGTGGACTTCACCCCAGGGGGGGTCGGGGCAGTTCTTCGTGCACAGGGATCGATTTACCAGGACAGGGCTCGGATGTGGCTGGGATGAGTTTGATTCGTTTATACTCACAGCCCGGATGGGGGTGACGCAGTTACAGCCCGGATGGGGGTGACGCAGTTACAGCCTGGATTCAGAGGGCGGCATTCGCCCCGTCCCTTCCTCCCTGGGTTCTGGAAAGCAGGGCGGTCCCATAGCCTCCCCCCATCCCTTCTCCAATGCGAGGGCTCAGCATACAGACTCATTCATAATTCCCCTCCTTCTGGGCCTCAGTCTCAGGGCAGGCTGCCCTCGCTACCTGAGGCTAAGTCCATACTGCAGTCGCAGCGTGGCTGGACAATACCTGAGCTAGCTTTAATCTAGCCCAGGCGGGTACCGAAGCAGCGAGGCCGCAGCTCTGCGAATTGTACAAGCCCCGCTGGGTAGTCACTGCTCTGGTGCGGCTCCAGGAGCCGTAATCACACCTCATGCTGACAGTATATTAGACGTACCCTCAGAATGCCCCTCGCCAGAGTCGCATGCCCCCTACCTGGCTGCCCCACCCACCCAGGAGGGTATTTTGGAACTGACACAAGTTTGGCATCGGCCACCCACAATCATCCCTGACTGACGTTTCTATCTCAGAGGCTTCCTAATTCACAACGGCTGCATGCCCCAGCAGGGCAGGGCAGGAGGGCTGTGACTCAGAGCTGCTAGATTCTAACCCCAGCTCTGACTTGCAGTCCTGGAGCTGGTCGCTTGCCTTCTCAGTTTCCACATCCCGTAAGTTACCATTATGCAGCACCTCTCATCCCAGACTCATGACATACACGCAAGCACCACTGTAACGCAGCTGCTTCTGGGGAGGTGCTCTACAGGCAGCACACTACGCAAAGGGGGCCACGGGGGAGGGGAGTAGATTTGGGGCTAAGTCACCAGGGCAGATCTTGTACTAAAAGTGTCACTGGGAACATGGAAGCCCAAGCCGTGCGGAGGGTTTTACGGTCTCGTTGGAAAGAACCGCGCAGAGCAAGCTGCATGGAGCTGGCTTTATTTCCCTAGGCCAGGGCTGAATCAGCACCACTGGGATTTGAGCCCATGGCTGGAGGGATTCGAGGTCCGATGCACAGATGGATGAGCCAGCCAGCCCCGCTGCATCAGTTTACAGGCCAAGCGCAGTGGGGAATGAATGCAATATGGAGACAGCCCCATCACGGCATCACCAGAGCAGCATTTTCACCCTGCCTGGGGCTGACTGGCTGTGCCCTGGTGGGGGCAGCTGCAGCAACTCTCAAAGCGCAGGAGATGGTTTGCGTTTCCTCCTCAGGTTAAGTATTTGGCAGGGCTCTGCTGGGCGATTCCCAGTGACCCCCCAGAGGAGCCAGAGACAACTCCAGCCCTGTGTTACCAGCGCTTGTGAGGTCACCTAAAGCCCCAGCGCCTGGAATCGCATGACTAGGTGAGAATCTCAGCTTAACAGTCCTAGCCCTGGCGCTGGGGGAGAAAAGCTTGGAAATGGGCCCCGAGTGCCCCGTAAGGACAGCGACCAAGAACCCCATGTTGATCCTATTTAAAAAAATCTCATGCTTTGTAAGCCAATCTTATGATTTGGGGGGACCCGAGTTACACCTGGTCATGGCAACACTGCAAACCAGTCCAGCCTCCGTAAAACTGGTCTCCCGGGGCTGTTGTGAGGTCAAATCCGCTCACGTGTGTGAAGCAGTGTGAGAGCCTTGAGCAGATGGGGCTAGGGAAAGGACTGGTGTCTTCACTGTCTATTGCGCTGCGGTGTCCCATTAGGATTCCATCTCAGCTGGTCCCTTCCAGTGAAATCACCTGTTCCCCCCTTTACAGAGAGGCCAAGAAGGCTGGCTCGCGTTGAACGAGAGGCAACGCTGCCACCTTATCCTTCTCCCTCATCACTGGGATTATTGGCTTTTTATATTAAGCCCTCTCCAGATGGGATAACGAAATCAGCAATAAGGTTAGCAGAGGCTTGTCGGGCTGAGTACTGATTTATAAGCAGCCTGTCTATTGTCTCTCTCTCACTCGCGCACACCAGCTGATTTTTTCCCTCCCCCCAGCCACAATTTTTATTAAAAATAAAATCTTTCCCCAGCATTGCAGGGAAGGAGGCACCCCCCACAAATGAATGCCCGACAGGATGCAAATCTACTCAAAGAGAGAAGTAGAAATGGGCTCCCCACTAAGTTCCCTCTGCAGATATGACATTCGTCGTCGTTTCCTGGCCTAAACTGCTTCACAGTGTTGCTGTGCGCGGTTGCGCAGCCACTGCGTTTCACCCCAGAAGTGGCTGCGTTTTAGTGGCAAGGGCAGTGCTTCATGAGTATGCAAAGTTGGTAAAATACTTTGGGGTAAAAGTTGCTTTAGAAATGTAAGTTTATTTGTATCGATTGTTGAATAGACTGTTACAAACTGCAAAGGCTGAAAGCCTTTTGTATGGCACCTTTTACCAATAGGGCACAGGCTGTTTTCTATCTATCTCTGTCTGTCTATCTAACCAGCAGTCTCTCCAATGCACTTTTATTGAACCCATCCCCTTGGTATCTGGGCACCGTATTCACAATTTCAAAAGCATCAATACGCGAAGAAGTTCACAAGAGCGACCTCTGCTGATTTGACGCCGAGGTTACAACAACAACAATGAAATAATAAAGTAGTGCCTACGATCTCCAAGGTTTTTGAGCACCTAACTCCCTTTGATGTCAATGAGAGTTAGGCACCTAAATCCTTTGAGGGGGTGGACCTACATAGCTCACAACGGCATCAAGGCTCCATTATACTAGTGGGAGTATGAATAAACAGCACAAAACCGGTGCTTGCCCCAGAGCCTCACAATCTGGGATTTAGACAATAGGCAGCAGGTGAACGGATAAATGGAGCAGAGAGAGGACAACGTACCAATATACAGACAGGTGCATAGACATAGATTGTCAGCTGCCTGCCATCCCAGACGGAAGTGATTTGGATGCACTCCGTTTAGGAAAGGCAGTGTGGCCTAGTGCATAGAGGCCTGCCCCAGGAGATCTGCATTTCTACCCTGCGTCCTGCTGCTGACTGACTGTGTGACCGTGGGAAAGCGGCTTTCCCCTCTCCGTAGTTCTGTATCCCCTTTGTCTTGTCTAGTTAGATTGGAAGCTTCTTGGGGCAGGGAGTCTCTCTCTCTCCGTGCTGGAGCAATCTCAGCTGGAGCTGCCAGGCACTAGTGTAATCCAGATAATAATGACAGCATAGGGGCGTTTTTATGGAGGTGTTGGTATTTATGAGGCCCATTAACCCTCCCAAGTGCTTTGCAAACATTAGCTAATCAGTCCTCTCCCTTAGAACCTCCCTAGGGGGGTAAGTGTTATCAGCCCCTTTAACAGATGGGAAACTGAGACACAAAACAATTGGGTGCAGGTAACACAGCGAGTTGGTGGAAGAGCCAGGAATGGAACCCAGGAGTCCTGATTCCCACACCTCTGCGATGCCCACTGGACCCCCAATCCTCTCCCAGAGCTGGGAATAGAACCTAGGTATGCTGTCGCCACTGCCCCTGCTCTAACCAATAGCCCACACTCCCCTCCCAGAACTGGCAACAGCACTCAGGAGTCCTGACTCCTCAGCCCTGCTCTAACCAGGATTTTAAATGAGAGCTGCACCCTGTTTGCTCAGCATGGCAATGAGGCGGCTCCCCCACCCGGTACAGAGTGCAGGTCACCTTCTGGTTCAAAGTGACCCGTGTTTCCTTTCCTGCGCCCACCCCTGGCCGGGGCCATCTGGAACTGAAGCCGGGCTGCAAACCAGCCCCAGGGTCTAGCAGCCCCTGCCCGTTCATTAACCCAGAGTCAGCAGGGGGCGAAGAGGATCAGCGCAGCCTGCAGGAGCCTGCTCCGCATGAGCAGATGCGTCTGTGATCCTGGCCACACCAGCAGGCTGGTCCTGTTACTGCGTCCCACCCTTCAGGGTGCTCAGAGTGCAGGCGCCCCCAGGGGGGAGGTGTCCGCCTTGGCTGCCCAGACACACAGGGCGAGACGGTCCTTATCCCAAAGAGCTCACAACAGGCAAGAGGCAGGGAGGGGATCAGAGCCACCGAAAAAGGAAGCTGAGAACAGAACCCCGCCAAGCTCCTGACGTGCAGTCCAAGGCCCCATGGGCGGTGGGTGAACGAGCTGTTGGGGGAGGCTAGCCCCCGGCCCCATCCCCTGTGCCTGAGGCCCTGCTCCTCCCCTTCCCCCCCCCACCGCAGCCCAGAACACACACACCCTGCGCCGGACAGGCGGCGCAGCCGGAGCGTGACCCCAGCTCCAGGCCTTGTGAGCACCGGCCCCAGCCTCTCGGCCATGGAAGAGCTCGGGAAGCGGACTGGAAACAGGCACAAGGGCGTCTGGGGCACAGCATAGGCGGGGCCACACCAGGCTGTTTGGGGAGGCACAGCCTTCCCTGGCCTATGCTACCCTCCACCCAGGCAGGGCACTATCTGCTAGGCCAGTGGTTCCCAAACCTTCTCCTAAGGGGACCCACCAACTGCAGTTGGTCTTTTTTTTATGAGCCACCCATGTTCCAAATTCAGGAGGGGGGCGGGGAATCGTAGACCAGCGTCCTTCTCCGCTGCCACCTCCTCCCCGCTGTGCCAGGGGGGCACCAAACATGTGGAGCAGCACCCTCCGCCCTGGCACTGCAACCCTCATCCCGGCCCGGTGAGGAGGGGAGGGGAGAACCCAGAAAGGGCAACTCCTGTCTCACAGGGCTGGACTCAGCAACCTGCTCTGGGCCTTGTGACCGAGCGCCTGGATCCATAGCACCTCTCAGGTTTGGGCCGGCCAGCCCTGTGCACCAGGTCACAACGTCCACAGCAGGGAGCCTGGCCCAGCCTCACCCGAGACAGGAGCTGCTGCTGTGGGGGCAAGTGTGGGGTAGGCTTATTCTCCATCCCTTCCCCCCAGCCCTCCCGAGGCCCAGAACCTTCCCTTGACCCATTTGGGAAACCCTGTGCTAGGCCACAAGACACGGCCTTTCATTGCTTCCCTCCGCCTACGCACATGGGGGAAATCCTACTCACCCGGGCTCCTTCTCAGCAGGCTCTGGGGTGCGCTGCATGGATTGCGGTGGGTTATTTCTGGAGCGGATTCGTGGGCGTCTCTACATGTTGTATAAAGCATATGTGCTTATGTTGTTACTTCTGTCTCTGTGCCTGGGTGTACTGCCACAGGCGTGGTTACGCTGTCCGACCCGTGTGCGCGCACATATACAGTACGGGAGTATAGACGCATGCACGGACTCTTTTACATATGCACATGTGGTATGTAGCTATTGTGCATTTGTTCTATGTCTGTGTGCACATGCATCTTTCCGTGTGTGCGTTTGTAAACAGCAGACAGGAAGGTGTAGGTTTCCAGTGTGTGTGTGGTGGAGCGACATACACGCCCAGGGCCGAATGCTCGACTGCCCTGCACCTGGGGCATTTACGCCCAAGCCAGCTGGGTAAAAGAGACGGCAAAATTAGAATGGCAACTCTTTGCCCTGGCATGAAGACTGCACATAAGCTGGCAGGCAGCGGAGAATCTGGCCTGCTGTGGATGTGCATACTGAAGTGTACGTGTGTGCTTGGGTATGTGCAAGAGTGTGCGTGCAAGTGCACAGTGCACACTGGCAGGGCCCAGGTTTTCCTTTTGCTCAAGCATCCAGCCAGCCCTCTTCTGCACACGCCTCCCAGCCATTGCATTATTGGGATTCAGTTGGGGTGTCTATGGGAATAATTAGAGCAGGGAGATTCAGAACCTACAGCTGCTGGGAAACAATGCAGCAGAATAGGCTGGTTTCATCCCTTGTTAAGGGGCCACAGGGAAGTGTCCTTGACAGCAAGGGACGGATCTGAAGAGCCTTTTAAGTGCTTCACTTTTGCTGGAGGAGGAGGGGAGAGGATTGTCACAAAAGGCGAATTCTCTGCAGCAGCAGCAGCCCAGGCGAGCGCTGGGGAGAAGAGGAGAGACAAGGGGCCCTGTGTTAGGCTGTCCTGGAGCATGAGGTGTGATGGGACCATCTCGCTGCAGCTTATGAGACCGAGAGGTTCCTCCTTTGGCACTATAATTGGGTGACAACCGCTGGGTTTGTTTTCAAATCCAGCCAGGAAAATATCATTCCAAAATGGAGGCTTTTTGAGAAATGACGCTGGAAAGCAGAATCTTAGGACTGTCATTCGACTGCTGTGGAACACTTCTGTTAGTGATCTAACACATGTGTGCACATGCATACACGCATGCACTCAATGCCACACTTGGTGATTACACACTTGTGTACACTCTTAGCAATCATATACACACAACCACACGTGTACACTCTTAGCAATCATACACTCACAACCACACACTCTCTGGGTAATCACACACTTGTACACTCTGTTACTGATCATACACGCAACCACATGTGTACAATCTTAGCGCTCATACACTCACAACCACACACTCTGTGGGTGATCACGTGTGTACACGTGTACACATGTGTACACTCTGCTAGCAAACATACGCTCACAGCCATACTCTGTTAGCAGTCACACACACACACGTATACTCACACTCTCTGCTAGCGATCTTCCATGCACAAACCCACCTAACGGCCAGGGTTCGGAAGAAACTTTCCCTATAAATAGCGTAGTCCAATATTGTCTATTATCCAGGACCGGTGCAAGGAAGTTTCGCGCCCTAGGCAAAACTTCCACCTTGCACCCCCCCCCCCCCCGCCCCGCGGCCGCTCCCCGCCCTGAGGCGCCCCCCCCGCGGCAGCTCCCCCTCCCGGGGAGCCGTGCGGCAGCTCCCCACCCCAGCTCACCTCTGCTCCGCCTCCTCCCCGAGCACGCCGCCCCCACTCTAATTCTCCTCCCCTCCCAGGCTTGCGGCGCCAAACAGCTGATTGGCGCTGCAAGCCTGGGAGGCGGGAGAAGGTGGAGCGGCGACCGCGGGCTCGGGGAGGAGGCATAGGAACGCTGTAAAAAAAAATTGGGGGCACCGCTTTTTGGCGCCCCCAAATCTTGGTGCCCTAGGCAGCCGCCTAGTTTGCCTAAATGGTAGCACTGGCCCTGCTATTATCTAGTTTCTCGCACCTTCCGCTAAAGCATCTGATCCTGTCTGCTGTCAGAGACGAGGTATTGGACTAACTAGATGAATTGTTGATCTGATGCAGTGTGTGGCAGTTCCTGTGTTCCTTCTCTCTCACACCCCGCCCCCCCTAAGGTGCTAAAACTCCACCAAAGGGAACCTGATTACAATAACAGAGAGCATAAAAAAATGCCTTGAGAAGCAATCCGGACACATTCCAGACCAGAGAGTAAATGCAAAGCCAGTCTCTCTCTCTCTCTGTTTTTTGGCACTCGTCTAGCTCATGCACAAGCAACAGGATTAGGAGGCTGTATCCAAGCCCAAATTGAAACGTCGTCACATGTTTCAGCAGCACGCAGCTCCATTTCAAACTGTAGTTTCTGCTGCGTCCATTGGGAGGCAGTGTCTTCTCAGATCAGAACAGAGCAAGCCAGAAAGCAGCTGCTGTTTGCACTACTGTATGTACAGTTCACAATACATACCCTGGTTGGTTTGCTTTGCCCCTTACCTACAGTTCACCTGCTGGATTTATGCACCATCCTAACCCTAAAAATCCCAGCGGTTAGATACAAGGCTCCATGTGAGCGTTTGGTCAATGGAGGACCCTTGATTGCACTTTGTGACAATGCTGAGCAAAGTCACTAATTGTGCAATTGGGCCCAGGTTTGCATCAAACCAGGCCAGGATCACTCCAAAGGTTGAGAAATTTTCCCTGGGGCTTGAGTTCCTAACAAAACCCAGAGCAAGGTGTGATCATAGACTATCAGGGTTGGAAGGGACCTCAGGAGGTCATCTAGTCCAACCCCCTACTCAAAGCAGGACCAATCCCCAGACAGATTTTTGCCCCCGATCCCTAAATGGCCCCCTCAAGGATTGAACTCACAACCCTGGGTTTAGCAGGCCAATGCTCAAACCACTGAACTATCCCGCCCTGGCGCTACAGCTGACTCACTGCATGCCCAGTGGGAAGTCACTTTGACCCAAACTTCGAAGAGTGGCTAATAATTTGGAGCGACTCAGATATTGGGTGCCCAACCTGTGACACCTTGGGCCTACATTTTGGACAGGCTGAGCACCTGCACGGCCCTCCGTGCCCCGATTTCAGGTGGCGTGACCCTGCCAAATCAATCAGCGTCTCAGACGGGGCACGCAAAGGCTAAGGCAGGGGTAGGCAACCTATGGCACGCGTGCTGAAGGCGGCATGCGAGCTGATTTTCAGTGGCACTCACACTGCTCTGGTCTTGGCCATCGGTCCGGGGGGGGCTCTGCATTTTAATTTACTTTTAAATAAGCTTCTTAAACATTTTAAAAACCTTATGTACTTTACATACAACAATAGTTTAGTTATATATTATAGACTTATAGAAAGGGACCTTCTAAAAATGTTAAAATGTATTACTGGCACGCGAAACCTTAAATTAGAGTGAATAAATGAAGACTCGGCACACCGCTTCTGAAAGGTTGCTGACCCCTGGGCTAAGGCATCCCCAATGAGTGACATTTTGAAAATTTGGGCCTTGGGAAGTGCTGAGGCCTGGCAATTCCCCCAGAAACCAACAGGAGTTGCAGGAGCTCCACGCATCTTCAGAGCAGGTGCTCAGTGCCTCAGTTTCCCCACTAGTAAAGTGAGATGGATAATCCTGTAACAAACCCATGGCTACTCAGGACTCTGCATGTCTCCATCCATCCATCTTTGGTATCTATATGCCCAATTACCATAGTATCTGAACCCATCAAACATTTAACCTACAGTCACTGTTTTGTATTCCATAGCCAGTCACAACCTTATGGAAACAGGATTTAGATCATCTTGCTCCAAAATCACCCATCCCTACCTCTGGAGCTAAAGGAAGATCTCCACTAGCTATTAGCAGTACAGGGCTCATGGCACACAGCTGATCAGTTTTAATACCATCCAGTGGAGGGCAGCGGTGCCACACGCACACTAGCCAGTTCATCACAGTGCTTTCCTATTGTACAGCCCTGTGGCAAAGCTTAATTAATGACTCATTAGTAAAATGCTCTCGGATCCGCAGCAGGAGGAGGAGGAGGAGGCTGCTAGAGGCAGTGGGCATTATTAGCATTTTGTTATAAACAAAACACCTTGTTGGTTGCAATAGAAACAAACAACCTGATAATTCCCCCCTCCCCTCCGCCTTCTGTCCTCTCACAAAGGAAATCAGAAGTTGCACAGCATGGTGGGGAGGGAAGGGGGTGTGCAGCCTTCACCTGGGAACACAAGGGTATAAGATCAGCAGGAAAGAGCCTTCAGCAGAGAGCTGTTCACAGCTGGCACAGGCCCACTCTGCAGATCAGCCCCGCCCCTCCCCCCCTTTCCCTTTCCTGCTTTCCCACTTTCCCTTTATCACTGACTTGGAATAATTGGGACCCATTAGTCTTTGTGTCAGCATTTCCCTCCCCACTCCCCTTTGCACTGTACAGTGTTTGCTCTGCAGACTGATTAGAGGGTAATTATCACCTTGTTACCGGTTAAGGTGTAAGGAACATTTCTCACTCGGAGCAGAAAGCAGCAGAGAGATTTTACAGCCCAGACACCCTGATGAACCCGACCAAAAAAAAAAAAAAGGCAGAGGTTTCCCTGTGGCTGCCCATGCCTGGCACAGCCAGTGGGCCCCAAACAAAGCCCCTTCCCTAGACATCAGTAGCACCTTTAAGGTGCTGCCCAGGTAATAAAGAGAGGCTCAAGAGATAAGATGGGTGGGACGGCTCAATCAGTTGGAACCTTTGACCGCAGATATGCCGCCTGCCATGATTAATTCCCAGAAGCAGCCACTTAAACCGCGCTGCACATTAAACAGAGAAAATCCAGACAGGCCCGATCTTGGAATCAACTTGGTGGGGAGAGAAGGCAGCGAGCTCTCATAATGACTGAAGGAGGAGGCAGGACTCCTGGGTTCCATTCCCAGCTCTGCCGCTCGTTTAGGATTTGTAGGGTGGGCGCCTGGCAGCCCGAGTCAGGGCTCAGTGCGTGGTCCTGTACAAACACTGAACAAACATATGGGCCCTGCCCCAAACAGCTTACAGCCTCAGAATGAGAGAGGCAGCAGGTGGAGACAGACAGATGGAGGAGCACAAAGGAAATGAGAAGACAGTACAGGGTGGCACACCGGGCCATGGGCTCAGCATGCCAGCAGCCTCCCCGTTGTCACAGCTTTAGTAACCCCCATGGTAAAGGAGAGATTTCAGGAGGGATTCGAAAGAGGATAAGGGGTTCGTCTGGTGTGTGTTTACAGGAGCTCCCCTGCTGATCGCAGTGTGGGAGAACGCCGGAGGGTGACTGTCACTGGCAATTTCACAAGGCGGGGAATGGAGGCTGACATCCCGGGCTGAGCAGAGGCAGCCTTGCTGAATGAGCAATAACCCGTATGGTGAGGATCGGCCAAAAAGAGCCTTGCCAGTGAAGACAAAAGCTTATTTCTGACAGGAGAGAGAATAGGGAGCCACCGGAGGGAGGAATGACCTTGGGCAAGCCATTTCTCCAGTCTGTGCCTCCGTTGCTCCATCTGTAAAATGGGGGTTATGACTCACAGATTGTCAGCAGGACCATTATGAGCAGCCAGCCTGAATTCCTCTATTACACAGGCCAGAGGATTTCACCCAGTAACTCCTGCATGGAGCTTATGGGTGGAACTAGAGCACTAGTGAGACCTACTACGCAGGATGGCTGGGAGGCTAATGTTTACAAAGTTCTCTGAGATCCTTGGGGGAAAAGCAAAGCATTAAGTCCACAAACCTCTCACTGCACCTGGTTAGTTTAGCAACTCTATCCATCAAGGAGGAACTAACATTTCTTCCTGACCTCAGCTAATGCTCCTCTTAAGCCTTGAAGCATGAGGATGGATTGATTGTGCCTTGAGATTTTTATTTCCAATCCTAGCGTAAATTCCTTTATTTTGAAATCTATATGCCATGCGAGTGTAGTCTAATTATGTGCTTTGGGATCCTTTGGGATGAAAG
Organism: Terrapene triunguis; assembly: GCF_002925995.2. Taxonomy (NCBI): domain Eukaryota; kingdom Metazoa; phylum Chordata; order Testudines; family Emydidae; genus Terrapene; species Terrapene triunguis. The sequence goes on from NW_020664545.1 coordinate 6,346,957, forward strand.
GAACGACATAAGTGTAAGACTGTTATTATTTATAATACTCCGACGACAGACACAAAGTGTAGGGTTTAAAATTTTAATCCAACAATTGATGTCGCATTCTATCTGTCTCAGTGTATTTGATCTGAACACTTGCCTCTATTTTCAGAGAGCTGGAGCCTTCTTGTGACATTTTGCTATGATGCAAAAGTAACTGAGAATCCTTTTAAAAAACGATTCCAAAACATTTATTGTCGTTTGGCACCTATGGTAACACTGCATCATAACAATAGAGACACTTTGTACCTCCAGAGTTGAGATTTCAAGCTCTTTGCAAATATTAATTAAGCCCCATGATACTGCTAGGCGGCGTTTATTTGACAGAAGGGGAAACTGAGGCACAGAGTAGGGAAGTGGCCTGCCCACCATTACACAGTCAGTCAGGCCTGGTCTACACACAGTTTTTGTGCTGGTAGAACTATATCAGTTATAAAGGTGTCCTATACCAATATAGCTGATACCCCTTCCCATATGGGAATATCTATACTAGTATACGGCACCTTTATGCTGATAGAACTGCACCCACGTGAAGAGGGTTGCATCACTTTAACTATCGCGGTATAGTTCATTCATTCATAGGTTTAAGGCCGGAAGGGATCATTACATCATCTCGTCTGACTTCCTGGATGACACAAATCATGGAATTTCTCCCAGTACTGAGCCCAATTTCTGGCCATTGGTTCTTCTGCTTTTCTCTGGTAAATTAAGTCCTTTAGTCCCTGGATTTTCTCCCCTGGAAGGTATTTATGCACCACAATCCTGTCCCATACGGTACAACTTGTGTGTGTGGCCAAGCGCTCAGTGGCAGAGTTGGGAATAGAACCCAGGAATCCGGATGCCCGGGCCCCTACCCTCACTGCCATACGGTCGCAAACTCTGCAAGGTGGCACCAGGCTTTAATTTATATGGCTGCGGCAGTTCCCTCTGCCTGTGTGTCAATGCTTGCACGGCCACGAAGGACCGGAAAAATGCTTGCCTGCCCATGTGCGCTAAATATTGCTGCAAATTGATTGGTGCACGCGTTTGAAATTGACGGCTCTTTAGTCTGCTACTATAAACGGCTCCTCAGGAAGGGCTGAGGCTTGAATGAGAGTGCAACACATGCCCTTTGAAAGCTGTAATTGTCGCCTATATATAGTCCCCCTTGGTATAGAACACCGTGTCAGGGATGGTGCCTCCTGGGCCCACAGAAATGCACAGAATGCTGGCAGAGGATAGAGGAGGAAAAACAACTCAGAGGGGAGGCCGGTGTAAAGGCAGAATGGCAGGGAAATCTGCAGGAGAGTGGAGGCGACAGAGGAGAGAAGGGAACGGCTGGCAGTGAAGGTCAATCCAGATCAAAGGGGCCACAGTGGAGCATGGAAACGCACCAGGCACTGATGCGGGGCATCGGGATTCCTGGGTTCTGTTCCCAGATCTGCCACTTACTCGCTGTGTTGCACTGGGCAAATCATTTCCCCTCTCGGTGCTACTTTGCGCTTGGAGTAGAAGGTGGGGACCTGGTTGCAAAGGCTCGGGCTGGCCCCCGAGAAAGATATGGCTCCTGCTCAGACGAGCTTTACCCTCATTCCAGAAAGTCCCAGGATGCCTGAGTGGAGCCGTCAACCAAGATCTTCAGCCCAGAACTCTAGGCTCTTTTAGATACCCTGAGTCCAGGCCACTGAAGATAAGGACCGAGACTTTGAACTTGACTCCTCTACTTGACCTCGAGCAGCCTCCATTGTAACCGCTAGTGAGAGAACACATCTCCCCTCGACAGCTGGCTGAAATTTGCGGAATGAGGTGGTTTTGGTAAAAATGAATTAATAAATCAACTTTTCTCAAAAATGAAAGTTTCCCCACAAAAAACATCATTGACGGTGGAATTTTCCCTTTTTTTGCAAAAAGCTCCCAAAAAATAACCCCCCCCACCTCTTCCAAAAACAACACCAACCCAACAAAAACTTTTGAAGCAGTTATCCACATTTTCCATTGAACTGCCATTTCAGTGCATGAAAAACAACGTTTTCCATAAACACGCATGAGTGTTTTAAAAGACGTCTCCTTTCAAACATCAGGGGGTAGCCGTGTTAGTCTGTATCTACAAAAACAACAAGGAGTCTGGTGGCACCTTAAAGACTAACAGATTTATTTGGGCATAAGCTTTCGTGGGTAAAAACTGAAGAAGTGAGGTTTTTACCCACGAAAGCTTATGCCCAAATAAATCTGTTAGTCGTTAAGGTGCCACCAGACTCCTTGTTGCTCCTTTCAAACATACTCCCACAAATACAGGATTTCATTTCTCCATTGCTTTTTCAGCCCCCTGGTTTCCCCTCTCCATCATGCAGTTTGGGTTTGTACCTCCTGCTCTAGAGACGCGAGAGACTTTCTTTGGCTTATACAGAAATATTCCATGTCTGTAGCTGGGCTGAGCGAGCCCAGCTCGGGATGGGGCAGGAGCAGCTTTCGGGCTGTCCACATCCACTTTGCATTAACATCCCTCCATGGGCCTCGCGTTTCTGCTGTGCTACGGGTGGGATGAAGGGACGTCCCTGAGGCTGCTGAAACGTCTCAGCGTGGCTCTCCGCCAGAGGCTGCTTCCATTGATCCCAAGCCCTGTCTCCTCCTGCTCTCTGGCTAGGCCTGATCACAGCCCACGGTAGCGTTTATAACGATTCCCCCGGAAGACTTGGCGTGACGGAGATGCTCAGACCCAGGAGCTGCAAAAAAGCTGGGGCTGGAGCATCAGAAACACTCGGGAGGGGCTTTTCAAAACGTGTTATTTTAAATGGAAATGGGCGAGCAGCATGGTGCCTGGATCAAAGAGAAGAGAGATCTGCCCCTAGAATGACACCGTTGCATCCCGGCACAAAGCGCAGCAGGCAGCGCAGCTGCTGTGTGGAATTCAAAAGGTATCTTACCTCCGAGAGCGGCGCCGTACGCTTTTGATGTACTGTCCCGCCTCCCTGCTGCCAGGTGAGTCAGTCACATTGATTAGGCTGATGACAGCAGCAGGTGCCTTGGGGCACAGCCCGAGGTATGTGTCCTGTGCAGCCCCGTAACCGGGGCTCAACGGCATGTCGCCGCAGGGATTTTGCTGGCAAAGACTGGCAGCCTTTGGTCTCGGAGTTCGAAGTCGTGTCACCAGCAGGTGTTCCCTGTCGTTACACGTTGCAAAGGGTGCAGGCCAATGCAGTTTCCTGGGCCCAAGCGTAACACTGGGATTATCCTGACGTTGCTCTCTGCCCTCCAGAGACGAGCACCTCCAGCCATGATGTGAGGAGACATCCCCCAAGAATGGCCAGCGAACCACAGGAACTTAGGCCTAGATCCCCAAAGGTATTTAGGCGACTCCCACTGAAATCAAAATACCTTTGAGGATCTGGCCCTTAGGAATGGCCAGACTGGATCAGATCCAAGGTTCCTCTCGCCCAGTATATGGTCTCTGGCAGTGGCCAGCACCAGCTGCTTCAGAAGAAGGTGCGAGAACCATGTAGTGGGTAGTTATGGAAAAACCTGCCCTTCAGGGTAAAATCTACCATGCAAAGAGGGGCCAGTTTCTTGTTAGCCCCGTGAAAGCTACGTACCCTGAAGGGAGCAGGCCCTGGGGTCCCAGACAGGGTGTCCACGTCCCCTCAGCCCAGTGACAGCTACGTACCATAAAGGGAACAGGTCCCGGGGCCCCAGACAGGGTGTCCATGTCCCCTCAGAAGGGAGGCAGAGTGCAGAAATGAGGCTAACCCAGGCAGTAGTTCCCTGTTCACTCTCAAACCCTCTGCAGCCTTTGCCATGGGGCCCTGGAGGGTAGCCTGGCTCCCCGTATGTCTTATTTGTTTTTTTAAGCCCTGCTCTAAGCCGACTTGTATTTTTAGGCGCAACACAGTGCTGGAATCAAGCTGCCACTTTTGCCCCCGAGGCTCCCATGAGCCATGTCTGGCTAACAGTTGCATCAGCTAACAATTTGCAGCATCCCACCTCCCCCCTGCTGACAGCCCCAGCAAGACAAGGCGGCTGCCTGATGCAGAGAGCATTGCCTAGTGCTCAGGACTCCTGGGTTCTCTTCCCAGCTAGCTCCCAGCCCTGCCACTGACGTCCACCTCTTGGTGCCTCCGCGTATCCTCTGGATGCAGGGCTAAGGATGCTGAGCTGCCTGGCAGGCTTGGTGGGTGTGCGCCAGCTCGAAGGACAGCAGGTCAGCAGCCTTGTGAGACGAGAGGCCGGGGCAGCAGAAAAGCCATTTTATTTCCATTCCTAGAACGAGTTTCTCCCTGTGATGGACCCGAGAAGCCAGCGCTCGGTGTCAGCCAGACACACTACAACACTGCCCTCTGCTGAAAACCAGACAGCGCAGCAAGAGGGACCAGCAACCTCAGAGGCACAGCAGGGAGCTGAGGGAAACAGGAGAATTCTCCATGGGGAGCCCCAAGCCATGGACCTGCCTTTTCTCTCCCTCTCCTTCAGCTCCATCAAGCCCTTAGCAGCCTCCGGTACAGGGTCCAAAACACGAGTCTGCTTCCCCGCTCTGCTTTCCTAGCTCCCCCCCCGCCCCCGTTTATTATCCACCCTCTACCAGCCCCGCAATGGAGCCGCCCCCAAGAGCCCTGCTTCACCCAAATGGCACCCCTTCCTTCAGCCTGCATTCAAAGACTGGCTGAGTGGCACCTAAAGTGCCCTCCCGCATTCCCACAACACTCCACCTGATCATGGTTTGTAGCAGTGTTACCTGGGTGCCTTGGAGACCTGGGGCCGGCCAGAGGCAGGAGGGTTCAGTAGTTAGGATGCTGGACTGAGAGTCAGGAGACTTTGTTCAAGTCCCAACGCTGCCGCTGACCGGCTGACAGACTTCAAGCAAGTCCCTTCCCCTGTCTGGGTATGTCTACATGGCAGCAAGTCTCATCCTCACCACCCCCCGCCCCAAATTTCAGAGCCCAAGCTCCCAGCCCGAACGGGAATGTCCACGCGGCTATTTTTAGCCCTGCAAACCCAAGTCTGCAGACCCGGGCTCGGAGACTCTCTGCGGCAGGGTTGTTTTGGGGTTTTTTTGCACTGTAGATATACAGTCTGTGCCTCTTTCCCACCCTTGGTCTACTTAGATTGTAAGTTCTTCAGGGCAGAGACGGTCTCTTATCCCGCTCTTGAACGGGACCTTCGGGCACTGCTGTAAAACAGTTAGCATAGGGTTCTTTTCTAGGCTGTCTGGAAGAAGGGATTTCACTTAAACGAAGACACTTAAAACAGACATTCAAGTTAGCTGCTGTAGTTCTGCCAGAAGGCTGAATTTTCCCCTGATATGTTGCTCCTGGCAAGGGCTTTGTGATCATAACATGCCAGCTGTCTCTATTTTCTATTCCCCCTCCCTCTCTCACTTCGCAGGCCAACTCTCCTTGTATTCCTTATTCCCTCCTCCCTCCCTCTCCTTTCCTGCTCGTTCTGGCCTTTCTGAGTATTCCTTGTGGTCTCCTTTCCAACTTTCAGTCTGTTTCCCCGTCACGTCTAGCCAAAAGGGTGCTTCTGCTTATCAGACAAGACTTTAAATGAAGGCCCGGGCTCCTTGTGGCTTTTAATGATCCCGTGGCGCTTTTTGGTAAGAGTTAACTCTGGTGTCCTGGCCGCATCCGAACTCGGATAATTATATTCTACCTCAGCTCCAATTCCCGGTTAGACACCGAGGAGTGAAAAAACACACTGTAGTTCAAAATAGCTAGACGGGATTATAATTTCAACTGGCTCTTCCATCTTACTGAACAGATGTGTTGTTTAAAAGATAGTTTTAAAAAAGATATCGAGCATTCCTCAGTTATAGAGGATTTTTCATCTGTAGATCTCAAAGCAAGTAACACATAAGGCATAGCTTTAATGTGCTCATTTTACAATGGATCAAGGACGTATTTGCCCAAGCTACAAGTCAGTGGCCAAGCTATGGATAGGACCCAGGAATCCTGACTCCCAACCCTGCCCTGATTCAACAGATCACTTAAGCAGCTGCTTACCTTTAAGAACATGCTTAAATCCCACTGATTTAAGCCTGTGATTAAGTGGTTTGCAGAATTAGGGTTTCTGTGCCCAGACTACTAGATCACATTCATTCCTTGTTTAAGGAGAAAAATGTTTCCAGTCCAGTTGAAAGCAGCTGTAATGCACTGAAAGTCTGACCTTGGCTTTAAACGGTGAGACATTCTCCATGCTAGTCTCAGGCAGACAGCTGCAACAAGATACAAACAGCAAATTTCTAAAACACGGTGTGATTAGTTGTTTTCTGAGAGGGCAAAAATGAGCTCGGCTCCTCTCCCAGAGGAGCAGGAGACCCAGTAGCTCTTCAGAGCAGGGAATACAAATCTAAACTGCTCAGACACACGAAGCAAGGGTGAAAAATGGAGGAGGGTTGAGAAAGGTGACAGTAGCCAGACTGCCCAGTTAGCCAGAAAGGTCTGGCAACATCTTGATGGGCCCAGTGAAAGTGTGAGCGAGGATCTCTTACAAGGGCTTGGCAACAGCAAATCACTGGCCATCTTTGGGTCCTGGGCATGGGCATTCACTTTCTGCAAGGGAAGACAGATGCTGTGCTGGGCCTCCATGCTAATTAGCCACTCAGGATATAGGCTGTGATGACAACTGCTATTGCTCTGAATTTGCCTGCATGTTTGAGATCATGTTTATGGGCAGCACATTCTTATTTATTTGCAGGGGGCGCCCTTCACACACCACACTTGAGAAAGAATCACCCCACAAACAAAATGCCGGGAAATTACACTTGGGGCAAGCAGAACAGCCTTGAGGGGCCCGCACTGCACGGGCTAACAGAGCTGGCAAACAGAAGGTGGTATTTTTAGAGAGCATCCAGCAAGAGGCAGTGAGACCGAAGTGTATGGCTGGTGGCATTTGCTGATAGTGGCCGTTAGGGCCAACTGGGGGCAAGCCAGGACCTTGAGATGGGAGAGAGAAAGTCAGATAAATTAAAGAGACCAGGAAGATGATTAGAAAAGAAGCCAGAAGGAAGATACATTCTGGAGTGAAGAGAGGCAAGTGAAGAGGAAGGGTTGGAAAGTAGTTGTAGAGGATGAGGTGAGAGGGACATAGAAAACAGAGAAGACAAATAAATTAAAGGACAGCAGTCCTATTGTTATTTGTATTATATTGCTTAGCTGCCATAACTGAGATTGGAGTGCCATTGTACCACACTCCAAAACAGCTTACAATCAAAGCCGACTAGACAGACCAAGGGTGGGAGGGGAAACTGAGGCACAGAGGCGGGCATTGACTTGTTCAAGGTCACCCAGCAGATCAAGGAACAGAGTCCGGGTCTCCAGGCTCCTCATTCAGTGCCCTACTGACGAGACCATGCTGCACTAGGATAGCGATAGCAAGAGAGAAAGTGAGAGGGATATAATTGCTTGAAGAATGTATGCTTCTATTGTTTTAGCAGTTTATAGTTGAGCAGGAACCATTAAAGCAGATGCCTATCAGTGAGAGACAAGCAAATGGCCCCAAGAGGTCATAGGACAAGGGCAAATTTGAATTTTTCCTTCTTTTCTTACCAGGGTTGGGGTTGTGGAAGTTCCTTTTGTGTTCGCTATCTCCTGAACTTCGGATTTCGGACCTGCGCATAAGAGATAATAGTCATTTTAATCAGTTTTAGAACTTACATCGCACTTCGCAACTTCAAAGCAATGTAGAAACATTAACTACATAGCCAAGTCTCCCAACACCCCTGGGAGAAAAAAATATTTCTCCTCTCCCCCATTTTACAGCGGGGGGATGCAACGAGGTTAAGTAACTTGCCCGAGGTCACAGAGGGAGGTGGGAGTGCCTCCTTGTCACGCCTTCAGCCCACGCTAAGGCCACGCAGTGAACTCTGCATAGACTCCCAACAGCCAGGTGACGTGCACAGGTCAAAAGCCAGCTCCAGCTCCAGCTCCAGCCCCTGTGACCAGGAAGTCCCAGGGCATTTCTGCCCCGTGGAAGTGCTCCTGGCTGCGAAATCAGAACTGTGCTCTCACCTTGACTCAGCCCACAGCCACACGATAGAGACTCTAGCGCTGTAGCTATGGCGGCAGAACTCCGTCGTGTAGACACAGCCGTTCCTCCATTTTCCAAAATGGCGGTTTTCCCTTTCTGTAGGAACAGCACCTCCCCTAACAACGGTTGCTATAGCGACAGAAGCATTCTTCCACTGACATAGCTGCGTCTACACTGGGGGGGTAGGTTGGCGTAGCCATGTCAGTCAAGGGGGAGGGCTGATTTTTCACACCCATGACCAACATAGCTACGTCAATCTAATTTTTAAGTGTTGACCAAGGCGTATTCTTCGCCTCTCTGGCCCGAGGAGGTTTGTGATGATCTCCCTATGAGCGGGGAAGAGAGAACGCCGGGGGAATATCTACACTGCAGCTGGGAGTGAGCCTTGGGCTGGCTAGCCTACTAAAAACAATAGCGTGGGCATTGTAGCCTTTGGTAAGCCACCCAGGTCCAAGCCTGCCCCACACGCTGGGTCCACCAGAGCCACCGCTAATGGCGCAACAGCCACATGGCTATTTTTAGCGTGGTAGCTTCAGCGGCGCTAGCATGAGTCTGTCTGCTGGGCTACACGGTTCACTCCCAGCTGCAGTGTGGACATACCAAGAAAGGCCGTGGCCACCGGGACCAACAAGGGACTGTTGGAAACGAGGAGTTATGGGAATGGCCGTTGGAAGCTGAGTCATGGTAATTGGAATGGGACAGATATTGGAGGGACAGTTGGAATGAGACGCACAATGGAACCAGCCAGTCATGGGTATGATGGTTTGAACCAGGGACTAACAACAGTTGGAGCTGGGCATTTATAGAAGTGGCAGCTCAGACAGGAGAGTAACAATCGGTCACTGGGGGTAACAACTGGAGCCAGGGGCTTGACAGTGGGAACTGGGAAGATTTGAGAGCTGGGAAGATGTTGGAGGCTAGGCCTTCGGGCAGTAATGGCTAGACCACCAGGCAGTTAAGGGAACGATAATCAGAACTGGGAAGATACCAGAATCGGACCCTTTGTGGGAGCAACAGCTGGAAAAGGGTGTTTATTGCACCTGGTTACACCAGAGAGTGACGGGAGCAGGATTTTACCCTGGGAACGGCACTTTGAATGGATGGAGCCGAGCAAGTAGGGGAAGGACAATTAGATAATCAGCATCGGGGGGGGGGGGGAGGAACCCCAGCAGAACCCACCTTGGAGGAAAGAAACAAAGAACAGGCAGGAAAGAAAAATGAATAGGAAGCTGGATAAAGTTCAGGAGAAGAGAAATGAAAGTGAGGCAACCGGGAGAGGAAAATAGGATTAAGCAGGACTAGTCCCCTTAAGATCGGGTGGCTATCTTACAACAGAAAAACTTCAAAAACAGACTCCAACGAGAGACTGCTGAGCTGGAATTGATATGCAAACTAGATACAATCAACTCAGGATTGAATAAGGACTGGGAATGGCTGAGCCATTACAAACATTGAATCTATCTCCCCTTGTAAGTATTCTCACACTTCTTATCCAACTGTCCGTACTGAGCTATCTTGATTATCACTTCAAAAGTTTATTTCTCTTACTTAATTGGCCTCTCAGAGTTGGTAAGACAACTCCCACCTGTTCATGCTCTCTGTATGTGTGTATATATATCTCCTCAATATATGTTCCACTCTATATGCATCCGAAGAAGTGGGCTGTAGCCCACGAAAGCTTATGCTCTAATAAATTTGTTAGTCTCTAAGGTGCCACAAGTACTCCTGTTCTTTTTGCGGATACAGACTAACACGGCTGCTACTCTGAAACTTATTATTTATGCAAATCAATGGGGCTTGTGGGTTCCAGATGAAGTGGAATAAATGCCCAACCCTGGTTACAACAGGAAGAGTGTAGCTTATAACAGTGTGTGGATCTTGTCAGGTCCTGGTCTCTCTCGTTCCTAATTAATAGGTGTGGTAGGTGGGAGCTAGTGCACAGGGAGTATCATAGCATCTATCACACTGGGGCGCATTGTATGAGTGAAAGAGAAAAGGAAGATGGTGGAAAAGAAAGGAAGTGGCTTGGAAGGAAAGGGGAGAAGTACAAAAAGCGACTTGTGTGAAGAGTCCCCCATCAGGAAGAGACAAAGAGGAAGTCAAGACTAGAGAAGAGGTCAGACTAGACAGGAAGGGTCTTGAGAAAACTACGATGGGAAAATAGGGAGACTTAGAAGGGAAGGCAATTAGAGTCCAAGATCTAGGATAGCTCCAAGATTTCTGGCCCTGGGGGGAAAGTCAAGGTTCAGGAGAGCAACAGTGAAATCAGAGATGTGGAATCAAGAGGACTTTTCACCAGGAACATGCACTACAGTTTCGGATCCATTTATCAGTAACGTGACCTAGTCATAAGGTGACAATCAAGACTGGCAGAGAGCAATCAGAGATTGATAAAGAGAAGCAGTAGAGTTGGGGGGTCACCAGCACAGGAGTGATGTTCAAGGTTGAAAGCTACCTATGAGATGTCTCTGTGGGACAGAGAAAAGTACCACGGACAAAGCTGTAAGGGCTGTTTAACAGGAAGAAGAGGGCATGGGGGGAGATATCGACCCCTGAAGGAAGCATGCTGGAGGCACTGCTTCCTTGGCTGGGGCACTCCAAAAGTGCAGTGACAGTCTAAATTGGATGCTTCCCTGAGATCAAGTGGGGATAGCAGAGTGAAGGGTCTGTAATCACAAGCAGGACATAGGTCAAATCTATCCCTTAACTTGCACAAGTGGCAGGCAGAGGTTTGGACAATGAGACAACTCATGCATCTCACCCTCATAAAGTTTGTGGCACGCTGGCACATCACGATGCAATGACAATGCCTTGAAACACTATCCGACCATGGGACTGATGTTACAAAGTTGGACCAAGAGTTACAGCAGGTACATTTATATTGTAAAAAAAAAATTAAAATCATAACCAAAAAACCTTGCATCAGTGTGTCTCAGAGCCCAGGTCTACAGACTTGGGCTTGCAGGGCTTCTGCTAAGGCACTAAAAATAGCCATGTAGGTGTTCCCACACTGGCTCTGAGGCCCACTGCCCCACCGGGTTTTGGAGCCCAAGTGGGAATGTCTACAGCGTACAGCTATTTTTAGTGCCGTAGTGCGAGCCAGTCTGTAGACCTGGACTCTGAGACTCGCTGCTGTGGGCTTGTTTTTTTTCAGTCTAGACGTACCCTTAGAGTCTTATTAACATCTTCCAAACAAGATTTGCAGGACAAGACATCATCCATTAAAATTGGGACAATCTTGCAGGGAGGGAAGGAAAATGGAATGGGTAGTAGTGACCCGCTCTCCTTCTGACGAATGACAGTCTCGACATTAGAGGAGATTGTTTGGGGAACGGTATTCCCCAAGTCTCATGCCTGCTTATGGTATTGCCACCGCAGTCTTCTTTTCACGTGCCCCAAATATGTATGTAACCCCCTCCCCACCGCTTGAGTTGAATAATTTATGGAGGAGGAATGAACTATTGTAGGAGGATCTACATATCTAGGTTTTTATGCACCCAAGAGGCTCTGAGGGGTACCTTCTGCAGGAAGTTTTGTTGATTATATCTGCAAAGGCATAAACAAATGCTCTTCTGAAACATCTTTAAGAGCCAAGGGATAAAACCCATGGCACAGAGAGGTGTGAAATAAGAACAGGCCTAAGAGCCAGGAATTTCCAGCTCTGAGGCATCAGGGAAGTTACTTAACTTATCCATGCTTCAGTTTCCCCCTCTGTAAATCAAGGGTAAAACAATGTTTACCTACCACACAGGGATGGCAGGGAAGACTAGCTTGTTAAAGTTCTGCGAGAATTACAGGCCCTGTATGTAATTACATTGTAATTCGCTTATCTTTGTGTGAAGCAGCAGGTAAACCTCTGGTGCTACCAGAACTCATTTTATCTCTGGCGGGGATGGTTAGCCAGGGAG